>NC_057798.1:707219789-707532336 GCF_018294505.1 Triticum aestivum | reverse complement strand
GCATCACATCATTGCAACTTTTGTTGCTGGCCTGAAGCATCATGGATGATGCGTTGCAGCTCTGTCGCCGCAAGCAGCACCATGGATGTTTGCGTTGTACCTCTATCTCCGACGAGCAACACCATGGATGTTGCGTTGTAGCTCTGTCGCCGACGAGCAGCACCATGGATGATGTGTTGCAGCTTCTGCCACTGCGGCATCCATGAGTCGCAACATCGCGTGTACCATCGCAGTTCCGCCATCGTGACATTAGAGACGACGCCCCTCCGCGCAGCACGACGGCGACATCGTCTCCTCCAACTCCGGCTCGATGCTCCACCCCAACGCCATGCGACAACACCCGATGCTTTGTCGCAACGTTGACATTCGTGGGTTGAAGCTCCATAGCAGCACCGGCCGCGGTGCACGAGATGTATGGTGGTCATGTTGGGGAGGTCGTCTCCATGGCTAACCGGTGTGAGGAAACGGGAGAAGATAGAATACAACGTGGGGCTGGAGAAATAGGATAAGGTTTGAAGAGGTTGTGGAGAACCTGGGCGGGCCTCACAAGAGACACGCATCAAGTGGAGAGAGGTTTACGAGAGGAAAAGATCAGATGGTTCAAAGTAAACGTTTTCCTATAAATATTCTACTTCCTCTGTTCCTAAATATAAGTCCATTTACATATTCCAATATGGACTGGGCTTTGCTACATCTACGTAGAGATTCAACGTAAAGCTACGTAAGAGCTGGTTTGTCATGCTCTGATTGGAGGAGAAAATGGCACGGCCCCACCCCCGTGAAAATCAGGAGGAAAGAGAATTATATTAGGAAGATTATGTAAGGTTAAGTAGGTGGTTACGTAGATGTAGGATTACATACAGAGCAAAATGAGTGAATCTACACTTTAAAATATGTCTATGTACATCTGTATGTAGTTCATATTAAAATCCCTAAAAAATCTTATATTTAGAAACGGAGGGAGTAATACATTAGCTTGTGATTTACCTGCCTATATTAATGCGATTGAGTAAATAAATATTTATCTAATTATGTCTGTGATTTACCTTATATAGCTTGAAAAGAAGTTTGGTAAGTAAATTAAAGTGAAATTTGTTTATCAGGTAAGTAAATTAAGATGATTGATTATCATACAGAAAACGTTGGATGAAGGGGTTGTGGGATGAAAACCATACATTCTTTTTAAATAGTAGAGAGAAAAATAAAAAACATATTTCAAAGTTGTAAGAAAAAATTAAATCAACCTGTGATTGGATTAGAGGGACAGTGGTATCCCAAGCCCACCAGGATTCAAAAGCTGGTGCTCGCATTTATTCCTGAATTTATTTCAGGATTTCCGGCGATGCGCATTCAGTGGGAAGAGACGTTCCCGTCGACAAGGAGGTGCCTACGCTGACCTCGTAAATTTCAAAATGACATGCCGACTCAGTCTTTCGGAGGAACACATAGGAATAGTGTGTGTGCGCGCGCATTAATAGGGGTGAGTGTATACGCGCTTGCGTTTGTACTGTGTTTAAAAAAATATAAGAAAAAAATTGTGAGAACTTGTACTTGTTCACAATGAATCTGTAAAATCTATACCTACTAATAAAATAAGGTGCGTTTCGTCAATTTTTTCATTCGTTCACCATCGATTTTCTTTTCTATCCGAGGGGATACTAAATTCTTATGTGTTAACTACTAGAAAAAGAATTTTCGTATGTGAGTCACGCACTGTGGCCCAGCGAAGCAAGCCCCTTTATTTTTCTGCCCACGTAGCTTGGAAAATTCTATTTTTTGCACTAGGCGATAAATAGTCTAAATTTCTCACAGGACAACCTATAATGGGCTGGCCTATTTTTCTTTATTCATGTGTTTTACTTCTTTTTTACTCACCTTCCCCTATCTCTTTTTCCCTTCCAGGTTTATTTTTCTTTTAGAATTTATTTCGTAAATCTCAATAAATGTTCAGGATTACAGAAAACAAATTTCTGAAATGTTTAGAATTCCAAAATTTTGTTGCTATTTTGACAAATATTCGAAACTTGCAAAAAGTTTCACATTTTTTTAGAAATTTTTAAAAATAAAATGGCATTTCAAAAAATCCTCTACATTCAAAAAATATTCATGTTTTAGTGAAATTTTCACACTTAAAATAATGTTCGTGTGTAAAACATACACATTTTCTAGAAATCTTATGAATTTTCAATGCATGCTCCCATTTTGTAAAAATGTTCACAAATTCTAATAATTTCATGTTTTTATAAAATAATTGTGTTTTCAGAAAATATTGTGAATTTTATAGGATGTTCCCTTCATATTTTGTTTTTTTTTCAAAAGTGTACACAATTTTCAACAAACTGTTTAGGATTTTAAAAATTATTCATGTTTCCTAGAATATCCAGAAACTTCATACCTTAAAATCCCCTCGATTGAAAAGGATTGAAAGGAAAAATAGATTAAATAACTCATGGGCCTTCTCTGTCATACACAAAATCTGAAATGCCCTCGATCAATGAATGAAAAAATAGCGGATTGATTCCTTCACGCGCGGCAAAACAGAGAAGCTAAATGTTCCTTTTTCGTGTGCACACAGGGTTTTGCTTGCGCATATAATTCTCACTGACTTTAAATTTATACTATTTTATCTCCCGTTGCAACGCCCAGCCATATGCGCTAGTATCATTAAAGAAACTGTGATCCTGTGACATGGGAGGCCTGTATATGTTTCTTCCGTCTCGGGCGTCCGGCATGAGAGGCGTTGCCGATGAGTGTGCCTCCGATCTTGTGACATATGTACGCTGGCCCAATGCACGCAGCAGGACCAAGCGGTCACCCCAAGGTCAACGGGGAGCGCCCTGGTGTGGCCAGTCGACAACTTCGCCCAACCTCTCCTCTGTGCTTGGTCGGGAGGAGGAAGAGCGTGGAAGGAATAGGAGAAGCGAAGAAGTCACGTGATTAGGTTAAGCTAATACCTCATTTAACCTAAACCTCTCTTTAATGTGTAGCTGGCACATGGACCGCAGCAGTTCATCGGATTCTTATATATATTCGAGGTAACTTTTCTTGAATGAAGGATTCCTCGAAAAGTTAAGGATTAGTAGTTCTTTTTCGAAATTGATTCTTAATTAAACATATGAAAGACTGGGTAGTTTGCCTAGTCAGCAATCAACATAGTCAATACCGGTCATTGTGATCAAAACCAGTCAAACACTATATAGAGGGTTGATTCCTAAACTTAGTGACAAGTTAAGGACGTGAAACAATCGGTCTTGAAGTTGAGGGTTGCAAATTAAACTGAGTGGTTAGTTCAAGATTATAATGCCTCTGTTTAGAGATGTGCTTCGTAAAATAAATCAAGTTATCCCGGCCAAGCGTGATCGATCTTCAAATCCCGTATATATGATTCCAGTAAAATAAATTGATTTTTTTCTTAAGCACCAATATAATTAAAGTTGATTTGTTCTTTAAGCTGCGAAGCAACTTTTGTAGTATAAGGTCTTGTGCAATGCAAGGTGCTTAGGGAAGGTGCTTAGAGCCTTAGACAATTAAATCATATTTTTAAGCACCGGTGTTTATTCGTACATGATAGACGTTTAATTAGGCGTCTCTTCTGTAGAAATAAGCACCGATGCTTCAGAAAAATCTGGTTTATTTTTCTAACGACCTCTCCAAGCATCTAGCATCTAACGGTGCTTGTATGCTGAACTTTTTTTTTTTTTGACAGGGCTTGTATACTGAACTTGCATGTGAGAGTTCCCATGCGCACTCTGTCGATGAACATACAAAAAACGATGAGATCTCTGCAGCGCCACAAAGGCGCGAATCCCCGGTTAAATTTAGTCATTGTTCTCGACTTTCCCGGATCATGTCAGTAGATTAGTAGTATCACGTCAATCAAAATAATCAGTGTTGGTACAAGAGCATCTGAATAAATAACCCTACCTAACCGCCTTGAAATGAACAAAACTGCAAGCTGTTCTGTTGGCCCATTGCAGCACGTGACTATAGCTACTGACGCTCACAGCACAGGTTGGCTTCAGGCTTCACTCTGTGCTCCAGCTATTCTGGCATGCAAAAGAAATACTAAAAGCTTAGGAGAAAGGCAAATGATGAGGAAGTTAAAGGTGCAGCATTATTGGGGAAACTTTATCGGCTGTGGTGCACAGTGACAGTGTAGCTTCCACTATCAAATATTCCCTCAACTTTCTCATGGTGTGCAGTGTCTGCCGGCGGAGGAAGTCCTGTCAAGCTCTCAGTAACAGTAACAGGTAATTAACAAACTCATGTCAGTTACTAACTGATTACTGATATCAAATATTACCTGAACTTTAGGGGTGGTAGAATTTACTTGAGAGTTGAACTGTAGCATCAGGCGATGCCTGCTGCAGGTGCTCAGAACAGACTGAATGCACTTAGTTGTGCATATATGTTAGAGGTTAGTACTACTAGTAGTATTGTAATTTAACTTGTATTCACCGTCATTAGCACGCAATCATACCCCACCACCATCCCTCCCTCGCTAGCGTGCACGTGAAGCCATGCACGGGTGCTGGAGCCGACAAGCAGCACCAGCACTGAAAACAGGGCGACGAGGCCGGGCCAAGTGCCCCCTGCTCCCCTCTCGGCTGGACCCGTTCTTCTTTCTCTCTCCACGCGTGCGCCATTGCTGCATCTTCGACTGAGACTCTGAGAGTGAGTGGTAGCTGGAGAGTAACGCAGTCACACACTGACACAGCGAGAGGAGGAAGAGCAGAGCTCTGCCGTTTTCCAGTCCGATGTGTTGCTACGTGGGCAAGGCCACCAAGATCTTCCTCGGCCTCGTCACGGCGCTGCTGCTCGCCGGCCTCGTCCTCGGCTTCGGCCTGGCCCACCGGACGCTCTGGGGAGGCCAGAAGGCTGAGCCAGCCTGCCGGTGGCCGCGCTGCCAGCAGCAGCAGCCGCCGCCGCAGCCGCTCTACGGCGGCGACCCGCTCCCGGTCGCGGGCACCACCACCACCGCGCCGCCGTCCAACCCGCTCACGGAGCCGGCTGTCGCCGTGTTCCCCGGGGTTGCCTCCTCCACCGCGCACCCGCCGGCGACGGCAAGCGTGCCGAGCTTCGCGCCGCCTAGGCCCTACCCCGGGGTCGCTTCCTCCACAGCCGTGCCGCCCGCGGTGCCGAGCGTGCCGAACTTCGGGCCGCCCAGCCCGTTCCCCGGGGTCGCCTCCTCCGCCGCCGTGCCGCCCGCGGTGACTAGCGTGCCGAACTTGGGGCCGCCCAGACCATTCGCCGGGGCTGCCTCCTCCACCGCCGTGCCGCCCGCGCCGCACTTGGGGCCGCCCACACCGTTCCCCATCGGTCCCGGCCCGTCCTCTCATCCATGAGAAGATTTTTGGTTGATTATTCTCTCTCGAGGTTGAGAAATTGTCGTGTTTTTTAATTTCTTTTTACTACTCGGTTTGGTGTACAATTCAGTTGTATTTTTTACTAGATAACTAACCTCAACACTAGTACTGTAATTTTTGTTACCTCCCTCTTTCTGAAATCTGAGAAATAACTAGCAAACGGAGGAGTATTTGTTTGCGCTTGCGGTGGAGGCTTTAATTTTGCTGCGTGCTGCATATGCTGTGAGCTTTCATCTGTCGGTGCCGGTCGTAGGGTGAATTAATTAAAGGGAAAAGTATATTTTCCCTCAATTTTCTTCAAAGCATAGAGATGATCCTTCAACTCTAAAACGAGTAACTCTAAAGCATAGAATGATTCTTCGAAGCATAGAAATGATCCTTCAACTCGTGTGAGGTGTTGCTACGTAGAATTAGGCTCGAGGGCTTAGTGTGGGTGTCGGCAGGCCTACTGAAAGGGGATGTAAGCCCCTTCTTTAGTTGGCCGGCACGGTGATATAGACGTGAGGAGTAGCGTACTGTAATTAAACATCGTACTATGGTGGAGGCATTCTTTTGCCCTTCTTCTTTAATATATGATATGCACACTCGTGCATATTCGAGAAAAAAAACTCTAAAACCAGTAAATCTTAATCTCTTAGCTTCTTAAACCTGATAACTCCCTCGTCCCGCTTTAAGTGGTTTTGTTGATGACGTGGCATGGTTTTTGTTGGCATTGTATCAAACACCTATCATGCACCTGCCGCATTTTCAGACCGGTGGAGTAGAGGGCTACACAGCACGTCTACGACGTCCCCTTCTTCGACGCCGAGGCCACGCGCAGCACCCATCCAGCGTCATGCTGCCTTCGATGAGCTGCTTTGCGCAGTAGGCGAAGAGAAGATGCGTTCAGTTTCCGGCCGTCGTCACTCGAGGGTCACCGGTGCGCCTCGACTCCGGCAGTCCGTCTCCATGCTTCAAACTGTCGAGGCTGCTCAAGGACATGGCCACCGCCAACGGCAAACCAATCAGGTGCTTCTCGAGCTCCGGGTGTACGCGGCTGAGGCACGAGCTCCTCTCCAAGCTACTGTCAAGGTGTGCCGGACAACGGCGACGGCGACTACAACAGTCCCATCATCCACGACCGACTTGCCACGCTGGGGGGTCGCTTACGTGTGTGTTGCTTGTGTGCTTTTCCCAATCCGGCAAAAGTCCCGTGAATCGATCCAGCAGCTCTACTGTACGTGTGCGTTGTCTTCCGGTGGAACCCAGGCCAGCTTCGGTACGTACATACCCAATCCCGCTCGTAGCAGCACGCCTGAGCCCAGCCGGCGCCTCCCGAGTCCTGACGAGCCAACGAGGAGGTGTTGCTGCTGCAACACAACGCCCTCTTGTCGGCACCCGTTGCCGCGAGTTCCTACAAGGGCAGTGGCTCGATGACAGTGGCCACAGCGAGTTTGTGGATATTGATGTGGCCGTCAAGACTGTGTGATATGGTGGTCAAACTTATGCAACATGTCTAGTTTTAGTTTAAACCGTGTCTACATCAGCATCAAACCACCCTAGGTGGTATGAAGGACTATACTTATCTAGTTTTAAAAATTGAGGGACTAAGATTTGCTGGTTTTAAAGTTGAGTGCCATTCCTATACTTTTGAAATAGTCGAGAGATGAAAAGTATACTTTTCCCTTAATTAAATGGACTTGTCATTAACATTTCTCCTGTATGTTTCACCATGTTGATGACCACTCGCTGACAAATAAAAGACCATGGTAAGTATCAAACGTCAGGTACGAGCATATGACAACTTCAAACATTTTCAATGGCAAGTTTAGTGACACGAGGATGACAACTTTACTAATTGCCAAGCATGACAACTTTCGTGCTTCAGTTTGTTTTTAACAAAAACTTGTCGTGTCACTGGAAATTGTCATCCTTGTGTGATTGAATTTGTCATAAAAAATCAGGCCGGAGTGCCACACACCTATAGGTTTGATCCTTCCAATCTACATAGACTTTCTTCATCGGCGATGGTTGATGTTCTGGTGCGCTGGTCCTATGGGGTCTTACCATGATGACTTCCTGACTGTTTACTACAACAAGGTCTGCCAGGCTCCGGCGAGGGTGGGCGATGACGACGCCGCACCTTCGGCTCGCTCCAGTGCTTGTAGTCATCGGTAGGTGGTCCACGAACCTAGTTGTAACTTTTATTACATCTGATGTTTTTTTACTGACATGATTGAGAATGAATAGATTGGAAGTTTTCTCGCAAAAATAAATCCTCTCTCTGTGTGTTCTCATCACATCTCTAAGTGGATTTGCCTAATTTGACTCTTATATGTCTACAGACACGTCCAAACAGTGTGCGAGAGTGTCCACTTTGAACCCTCATTTATTCTTGCACATGTCCCTCAAATTTGTGTGGACACATGCATATGCTTGATTGGATGGAGAAAGAAAAGAATAGAAAGAAAAAAGAAAGTGAGAAAGTGATCGAGGGCAATCCGTATTTGTGCCCTCATTTTATTCCCATGTATGGATTGGATTTGAAGATTCGTGGACTACCCAAATATATGGGGATTACTTGAGGGTCCCAGTTAAGGGCCAGTTCTTTTGGGTAATTCTCCCAGAATTGATCCCCTCCACAGCTTCTCCCAGAATTGTCACTCCATCTTTTTTTGCAATTCCTAGCTAATTAGACCTTAACTAGCTAGGAATTGTAAAAAAAGATGGAGTGGCAATTCTGGGAGAAGCTGGGGAGGGGGTCAATTCTAGAAGAATTGCCCAAAAGAACTGGCCCTAAGTAGCCTTTTATCTTCTCTCCCTGTCCAAACATATATAAGGTATTTGAGGCCCCGATTGTAGATGCTTCGAGTGTGGTAGTACAGCTAGTTAAGTACCTTGACTCAAGCTAGCATCGACTTGAACTCACTGATTAAGGCTAGTCATAGTGGAAGTAACATAAATAGTAACATAGATCCCACGTAAGCAAAAAAGATGATGTGTCATGTAATTAAAGAGGAGAGAGACAATACCATCACATAACGGTTCCCAATACAAAATGAGTCTACAAAGCAATAAATAAAGATATATATGTTACTATACCTATGACACTTTCCACTATGAAGGTAGTAACATGGACTAGTAACATATGTATATTACTAGTCTAAGTTACCCCCCACTATGACTAGCCTAAGAGCAAGTATAGTAGGTCCTTGTCAGCAGGCTGTGAGCCTTTTCAAGTCAGCAAAATCTCAGCTGGAGGAGAGAGAAAGGAGGAAAGAGAAGGAAGTCGGCGCTTCACTTAGGCTGGTCATAGTGGGGAGTAACTTAGACTAGTAACATGCATATGTTACTAGTCTATGTTACTACGTCTATAGTGCATAGTATCATAGATTAGTATCATAGGTGGTCTCATTTATTGCCATGCATGACACATAGTAGCATCACATTTATTATGTTATAGTATCTATCTATGTTACTATGACCATCTCTTTCTTCTTTAATTGTCTGCCACATAAGCATGTTTGCGAGTCCCAAGTGCATGATACTACTCCCTCCGTCCAGGTGTATTGGGCATCTTAGCGATTTTAGAATTTCCAAATGAGTAAGACGCGAAGGAATTAAATCAGCCTCGTATCACTCTCGTGCCTCGTTCGCTTCACCCTCATGCACAAGTTTTCAATCTTATGGGCAATAACTCTGGTTGCATGCGTTTCGTGCTGCATGTTGATTGGTAAGGGGAAGGAATTGCAATCAATTAGCTCAGCTTACAAGATTTTTAATGCTAATTATATCTAATATTACGGCCAATCCAATCACACCTAGATCATGGTGCAGCTCCTTAGGCCCTTCCCAGTGCTCCACCGTGGACAGGTGCTAAGCATGCCACATAAGCAAAAAAAGTGACATGGCACAATATTTAAGGAGGGGAGAAAGTACTTTGGTGACCCCAGGAAGAACCAATGCCAAGCGCGAGAACCTAGACAAACCACTTAAATGAAACAATTTGGCCAATGCATGAAAGACTTTAGGTGCTAACTTATTAAATAATGTGTGCTTTGTTGGGGAACGTAGCAGGAATTCAAAATTTTCCTACGTGTCACCAAGATCTATCTATGGAGAAACCAGCTACGAGTAGAAGGAGAGTGCATCTACATACCCTTGTAGATCGCTAAGCGGAAGCGTTCAAGTGAACGGGGTTGATGGAGTCGTACTCGTCGTGATTCAGATCACCGATGATCCTAGTGCCGAACGGACGGCACCTCCGCGTTCAACACACGTACAGCTCGACGATGTCTCCCATGCCTTGATCCAGCAAGGAGAGAGGGAGAGGTTGAGGAAGACTCCATCCAGCAGCAGCACAACGGCGTGGTGGTGATGGAGGAGCGTGGCAATCCTGCAGGGCTTCGCCAAGCACCTACGGGAGAGGAGGAGGTGTCACGGGAGGGAGGGAGGCGCCAAGGGCTCAGGTGTGGATGCCCTCCCTCCCCTCCACTATATATAGGGGCAGGGGAGAGGGGGGAGGCGCAGCCTTGCCCCCTCCTCCAAGGAAGGGGTGCGGCTAAGAAGGGGGGAGGAGTCCATCCTCCCCAAGGCACCTCGGAGGTGCCTTCCCCCTTTAGGACTCTCCCCTTTTTCCTATATCTTGGCGCATGGGCCTCTAGGGGCTGGTGCCCTTGGCCCATGTAGGCCAAGGCGCACCCCCTACAGCCCATGTGGCCCCCCGGGGTAGGTGGCCCCACCCGGTGGGCCCCCGGGACCCTTCCGGTGGTCCCGGTACAATACCGATGACCCTGAAACTTGTCCCGATGGCCGAAACAGGACTTCCTATATATAAATCTTTACCTCCGGAACTCCTCGTGACGTCCGGGATCTCATCCGGGACTCCGAACAACATTCGGTTACCACATACAAGCTTCCTTTATAACCCTAGCGTCATCGAACCTTAAGTGTGTAGACCTTACGGGTTCGGGAGACATGTAGACATGACCGAGACGTTCTCCGGTCAATAACCAACAGCGGGATCTGGATACCCATGTTGGCTCCCACATGTTCCACGATGATCTCATCGGATGAATCACGATGTCAAGGACTTAATCAATCCCGTATTCAATTCCCTTTGTCTATCGGTATGTTACTTGCCCGAGATTCGATCGTCGGTATCCAATACCTTGTTCAATCTCGTTACCGGCAAGTCACTTTACTCGTTCCGTAACACATCATCCCGTGATCAACTCCTTGGTCACATTGCGCATATGATGATGTCCTACCGAGTGGGCCCAAAGATACCTCTCCATTTACATGGAGTGACAAATCCCAGTCTCGATCCGCATAAAACAATAGATACTTTCGGAGATACCTGTAGTGCACCTTTATAGTCACCCAGTTACGTTGTGACGTTTGATACACCCAAAGCACTCGTACGGTATCCAGGAGTTACACGATCTCATGGTCAAAGGAAGAGATACTTGACATTGGCAAAGCTCTAGCAAATGAACTACACGATCTTTTGTGCTAGTCTTAGGATTGGGTCTTGTCCATCACATCATTCTCCTAATGATGTGATCCCGTTATCAACGACATCCAATGTCCATAGCCAGGAAACCATGACTATCTGTTGATCACAACGAGCTAGTCAACTAGAGGCTCACTAGGGACATATTGTGGTCTATGTATTCACACGTGTATTACGATTTCCGGATAATACAGTTATAGCATGAATAAAAGACTATTATCATGAACAGAGAAATATAATAATAACACTTTTATTATTGCCTCTAGGGCATATTTCCAACAGTCTCCCACTTGCACTAGAGTCAATAATCTAGTTCACATCACCATGTGATTAACACTGACAGGTCACATCACCATGTGACCAACATCCAAAGAGTCTTGTGTTTGATCATGTTGCTTGTGAGAGAGGTTTTAGTCAACGGGTCTGAACCTTTCAGATCCGTGTGTGCTTTACAAATCTCTATGTCATCTCCTAGATGCAGCTACCACGCTCTATTTGGAGCTGTTCCAAATAACTGTTCTACTTGGAGCTATTCTAAATTGTTGCTCCATTATATGTATCCGGTATCTCTACTTAGAGCTATCTGGATAGGTGTTAAGCTTGCATCGACGTAACCTTTACGACGAACTCTTTTACCACCTCCATAATCGAGAAAATTCCTTAGTCCACTAGTTACTAAGGATAACTTTGACTGCTGTCCTATGATCCATTCATGGATCACTCTTGTACCCCTTGACTGACTCATGGCAAGGCACACTTTCGGTGCGGTACACAGCATAGCATACTATAGAGCCTACGTCTAAAGCATAGGGGACGACCTTCGTCCTTTCTCTCTTTTCTGCCGTGGTCGAGCTTTAAGTCTTAACTTCGTACCTTACAACTCAGGCAAGAACTCCTTCTTTGACTGGTCCATCTTGAACACCTTCAAGATCATGTCAAGGTATGTGCTCATTTGAAAGTATTATTAAGCATTTTGATCTATCCTTATAGATCTTGATGCTCAATGTTCAAGTAGCTTAATCCAGGTTTTCTATTGAAAAACACCTTTCAAATAACCCTATATGCTTTCTAGAAATTCTACATCATCTCTGATCATCAATATGTCAACAACATATACTCATCAGAAATTCTATAGTGCTCCCACTCACTTCTTTGGAAATACAAGTTTCTCATAAACTTTGTATACACCAAAATCTTTGATCATCACATCAAAGTGTACATTCCAACTCCGAGATGCTCACTCCAGTCCTTAGAAGGATTGCTGGAGCTTTGCATACTTATTAGCATCTTTCGGGATTGACAAAACCTTCCGGTTGTATCACATACAACCTTTCCTCATTAAAATTGTCGAGGAAACAATGTTTTGACATCCTATCTGCAAGATTTCATAAATAATGCAGTAATCGCTAATATAATTCCAACAGACTCTTAGCATCGCTACGAGTGAGAAAATCTCATCGTAGTCAACTCCTTGAACTTGTCGGAAAACATCTTAACGACAAGTCGAGCTTTCTTAATGGTGACATTTACCATCATTGTCCGTCTTCCTTTTGAAATCCATCTGTACTCATTAGCCTTACGACCATCGAGCCGTTCTGCCAAAGTCTACACTTTGTTTTCATACATGGATCCTCTCTCGGATTTTATGGCCTCAAGCCATTTATCGGAATCCGGGCCCACCATCGCTTCTCCATAGCTCGTAGGTTCATTGTTGTCCAGCAACATGACTTCCAAGACAGGATTACGTACCACTCTGAAGTAGTACGCATCCTTGTCATCCCACGAGGTTTGGTAGTGACTTGATCCGAAGTTTCATGATCAATATCATAAGCTTCCACTTCAATTGGTGTAGGTGCCACAGGAACAACTTCCTGTGCCCTGCCACACACTAGTTGAAGAGACGGTTCAATAACCTCATCAAGTCTCCACCATCCTCCCACTCAACTCTTTCGAGAGAAACCTTTCCTCGAGAAAGGACCCGATTCTAGAAACAATTCATATTGCTTTCGGATCTGAATTAGGAGGTATACCCAACTGTTTTGGGTTTCCTATGAAGATGCATTTTATCCGCTTTGGGTTCGAGCTTATCAATCCTGAAACTTTTTCACATAAGCGTTGCAGCCCCAAACCTTTAAGAAACGACAACTTAGGTTTCTCTAAACCATAATTCATACGGTGTCATCTCATCGGAATTACGTGGTGCCCTATTTAAAGTGAATGTGGTTGTCTCTAATGCCTAACCCATGAACGATAGTGGTAATTCGATAAGAGACATCATGGTACGCACCATATCCAATAGGGTGCAACTATGATGTTCAGACACACCATCACATTATGGTGTTCCAGGCGGTATTAATTGCGAAACAATTTCCACAATGTCTTAATTGTGTGCCAAAACTCGTAACTCAGATATTCATCTCTATGATCATATCATAGACATTTTATCCTCTTGTCACAATGATCTGCTACTTCACTCTGAAATTACTTGAACCATTCAATAATTCAGACTTGTGTTTCATCAAGTAAATATACTCAACATTTACTCGAATCATCTGTGAAGTAAGAACATAATGATATTCACTGCATGCCTCAGCACTCATTCGACTGCACACATCAAAATGTGTTACTTCCAACAAGTTGCTATCTTGTTCCATCTTACTGAAAATGAGGCTTTTCAGTCATCTTGCCCATGTGGTATGATTTGCATATCTCAAGTGATTCAAAATCAAGTGAGTCCGAACGATCCATTTGCATGGAGTTTCTTCATGCATATACACCAATAGACATGGTTCGCATGTCTCAAACTTTTCAAAAACGAGTGAGTCCAAAGATCCATCAACATGGAGCTTCTTCATGCGTTTTATACCATTATGACTTTCATGGCAGTGCCACAAGTAAGTGGTACTATCATTACTATCTTATATCTTTTGGCATAAAAATGTGTATCACTACGATCGAGATTCAATAAACCATTCAGGTTTAATACTAATCTTGATGGTAGAGGGAGCGTGCGATGTTTGATCACATCAAACTTGGAAACACTTCCAACACATATCGTCAGCTCTCCTTTAGCTAGTCTCCGTTTATTCCGTAGCCTTTTATTTCGAGTTACTAACACTTAGCAACCGAACCGGTATCTTATACCCTGGTGCTACTAGGAGTACTAGTAAAGTACACATTAACATAATGTATATCCAATATACTTCTATCGACCTTGCTAGCCTTCTCATCTACCAAGTATCTAGGGTAATTCTGCTCTAGTGACTGTTCCCCTTATTACAGAAGCACTTAGTCTCGGGTTTGGGTTCAACCTTGGGTTTCTTCACTGGAGCAGCAGCTGATTTGCCGTTTCATGAAGTATCCCTTCTTGCCCTTCTTGAAACTAGTGGTTTCACCAACCATCAACAATTGATGCTCCTTCTTGATTTCTACTTTCGCGGTGTCAAACATCGTGAATACCTCAAGGATCATCTTATTTATCCCTGATATGTTATAGTTCATCACGAAGCTCTTGCAGCTTGGTGGCAATGACTTTGGAGAAACATCACTATCTCATCTGGAAGATTAACTCCCACTCGATTCAAGTGATTGTTGCACTCAGACAATCTGAGCACAAGCTCAACGATTGAGCTTTTCTCCCTTAGTTTGTAGGCTAAGAAAATTGTCGGAGGTCTCATACCTCTTGACGTGGGCACGAGCCTGAAATCCCAATTTCAGCCCTCGAAACATCTCATATGTTCCGCGATGTTTCGAAAACATCTTTGGTGCTTCTACTTAAACCATTTAACTGAACTATCACGTAGTTATCAAAACGTGTATGTTCGATGTTCGAAACATCCACAAACGACGTTTGGGGTTCAGCACACTAAGCAGTGCATTAAGGACATAAGTGTTCTACTATCCGCATAATTGCTACTATCAACTTTCAACTATATTTTCTCTAGGAACATATCTAAACAGTAGAACTATAGCGTGAGCTACGACATAATTTGCAAAAGGTCTTTTGACTATGTTCAGGATGATTAAGTTCATCTTATGAACTCCCACTTAGATAGACATCCCTCTGGTCATCTAAGTGATCACATGATCCGAGTCAACTAGGCCGTGTCCGATCATCACGTGAGACGGACTAGTCTTCATCGGTGAACATCTTCATGTTGATCGTATCTACTATACGACTCATGCTCGACCTTTCGGTCTCCGTGTTCCGAGGCCATGTCTGCACATGCTAGGCTCGTCAAGTTAACCCTAAGTGTTTTCGCTGTGTAAAACTGTCTTACACCCGTTGTATGTGAACGTAAGAATCCATCACACCCGATCATCACGTGGTGCTTAGAAGCGACGAACTGTAGCAACGGTGCACAGTTAGGGGAGAACACTTCTTGAAATTTTATAAGGGATCATCTTATTTACTACCGTCGTCCTAAGTAAACAAGATGCATAATCATAATAAACATCACATGCAATTATATAGTTGTGACATGATATGGCCAATATCATATAGCTCCATTGATCACCATCTTCGGGGCTCCATGATCATCTTGTCACCGGCATGACACCATGATCTCCATCATCATGATCTCCATCATCGTGTCTTCATGAAGTTGTCACGCCAACGACTACTTCTACTTCTATGACTAACGCGTTTAGCAATAAAGTAAAGTAGTTTACATGGCGTTCTTCAATGACACGCAGGTCATACAATAAATAAAGACAACTCCTATGGCTCCTGCCGGTTGTCATACTCATCGACATGCAAGTCGTGAATCCTATTACAAGAACATGATCAATCTCATACATCACATATATCATTCATCACATCCTTTTGGCCATATCACATCACATAGCATACCCTGCAAAAACAAGTTAGACGTCCTCTAATTGTTGTTTGCATGTTTTACGTGGCTGCTATGGGTTTCTAGCAAGAACGTTTCTTACCTACGCAAGACCACAACGTGATATGCCAATTGCTATTTACCCTTCATAAGGACCCTTTTCATCGAATCCGTTCCGACTAAAGTGGGAGAGACTGGCACCCGCTAGCCACCTTATGCACCAAGTGCATGTCAATCGGTGGAACCTGTCTCACGTAAGAGTACGTGTAAGGTCGGTCCGGGCCGCTTCATCCCACAATACCGTCGAAACAAGATTGGACTAGTAACGGTAAGCATATTGAACAACATCAACGCCCACAACTACTTTGTGTTCTACTCGTGCAAAGAATCTACGCAATAGACCTAGCTCATGATGCCACTGTTGGGGAACGTAGCAGAAATTCAAAATTTTCCTACGTGTCACCAAGATCTATCTATGGAGAAACCAGCTACGAGTAGAAGGAGAGTGCATCTACATACCCTTGTAGATCGCTAAGCGGAAGCGTTCAAGTGAACGGGGTTGATGGAGTCGTACTCGTCGTGATTCAGATCACCGATGATCCTAGTGCCGAACGGACGGCACCTCCGCGTTCAACACACGTACAGCTCGACGATGTCTCCCACGCCTTGATCCAGCAAGGAGAGAGGGAGAGGTTGAGGAAGACTCCATCCAGCAGCAGCACAACGGCGTGGTGGTGATGGAGGAGCGTGGCAATCCTGCAGGGCTTCGCCAAGCACCTACGGGAGAGGAGGAGGTGTCACGGGAGGGAGGGAGGCGCCAAGGGCTCAGGTATGGATGCCCTCCCTCCCCTCCACTATATATAGGGGCAGGGGAGAGGGGGGAGGCGCAGCCTTGCCCCTTCCTCCAAGGAAGGGGTGCGGCTAAGAGGGGGGAGGAGTCCATCCTCCCCAAGGCACCTCGGAGGTGCCTTCCCCCTTTAGGACTCTCCCCTTTTTCCTATATCTTGGCGCATGGGCCTCTAGGGGCTGGTGCCCTTGGCCCATGTAGGCCAAGGCGCACCCCCTACAGCCCATGTGGCCCCCCGGGGCAGGTGGCCCCACCCGGTGGGCCCCCGGGACCCTTCCGGTGGTCCCGGTACAATACCGATGACCCCGAAACTTGTCCCGATGGCCGAAACAGGACTTCCTATATATAAATCTTTACCTCCGGACCATTCCGGAACTCCTCGTGACGTCCGGGATCTCATCCGGGACTCCGAACAACATTCGGTTACCACATACAAGCTTCCTTTATAACCCTAGCGTCATCGAACCTTAAGTGTGTAGACCCTACGGGTTCGGGAGACATGTAGACATGACCGAGACGTTCTCCGGTCAATAACCAACAGCGGGATCTGGATACCCATGTTGGCTCCCACATGTTCCACGATGATCTCATCGGATGAACCACGATGTCAAGGACTTAATCAATCCCGTATTCAATTCCCTTTGTCTATCGGTATGTTACTTGCCCGAGATTCGATCGTCGGTATCCAATACCTTGTTCAATCTCGTTACCGGCAAGTCACTTTACTCGTTCCGTAACACATCATCCCGTGATCAACTCCTTGGTCACATTGCGCATATGATGATGTCCTACCGAGTGGGCCCAGAGATACCTCTCCATTTACACGGAGTGACAAATCCCAGTCTCGATCCGCATAAAACAATAGATACTTTCGGAGATACCTGTAGTGCACCTTTATAGTCACCCAGTTACGTTGTGACGTTTGATACACCCAAAGCACTCCTACGGTATCCAGGAGTTACACGATCTCATGGTCAAAGGAAGAGATACTTGACATTGGCAAAGCTCTAGCAAATGAACTACACGATCTTTGTGCTAGTCTTAGGATTGGGTCTTGTCCATCACATCATTCTCCTAATGATGTGATCCCGTTATCAACGACATCCAATGTCCATAGCCAGGAAACCATGACTATCTGTTGATCACAACGAGCTAGTCAACTAGAGGCTCACTAGGGACATATTGTGGTCTATGTATTCACACGTGTATTACGATTTCCGGATAATACAGTTATAGCATGAATAAAAGACTATTATCATGAACAGAGAAATATAATAATAACACTTTTATTATTGCCTCTAGGGCATATTTCCAACATGCTTAGCAACAACAAGTTAAGCACCTATGCATCGGGGACTTGAGTTGCTAAGGTATTTAATGCACTTAGCACCTCATCTAAGCACCTTTGCATTGGGAGAGGTCTTAGGCGCCCAATATACCTGGACGGAGGGAGTACTTATGTTACCCCACTATGGCCAGCCTTATCGCCCGGCTATAGCTCAGTTCACGAGAGAAAAGGTAAGCATGCAAGCGGTAAAAGCTGGTGCTGCTTCCTCCGATCCAATCAGCTGCGTTTCCCTCCATTCCTTGCATGCAAACATTAATTGTTTTGGCCAGTGGAGTAGCCCGTCTACAGCCAGCACTAGTGTATGAGATTTCTTTTGTGAAAGCTACAGGTGACATGACACCGGTGTAGAGCCCGTAGCCGGCTCTTCTATTAACCATGCTCTAATGAGACAAGCTGAGCTTTAATATGGGATCATTTTTGTGGTGAGTTATGAATGATCTGCGCTAATGTGTACTTACTTGACTCATTAAGGTCTCAGTAAAATCAGCCCATCTCACCATGTTCCCCAAGCGCCTAGCCCACCTCCCGCAAAGCCCCGCCCTCCGTGGCCGATGTCGTACCTGCGGTAGATAGTAGCGACTGTTAGAGTTAGAGTAAAATGAAATTGAATGGAAGTGAATGGACGGTTTCTATTGATTCTCAAGTATATATTGTTGGGGAACGTTGCAGAAAATTAAAAATTTTCCTACGGTTTCACCAAGATCCATCTATGAGTTCATCTAAGCAACGAGTCAAGGGAGTGAGTTTGCATCTACATACCACTTGTAGATCACGTGCGGAAGCTTTCAAGGGGTTGGTGATGATGGAGTCGTACTCGACGTGATTCAGATCACCGATGTCCAAGTGCTGAACGGACAGCACCTCCGCGTTCAACACACGTACGGGACGGGAGACGTCTCCTCCTTCTTGATCCAGCAAGGGGGAAGGAGAGGTTGAGGAAGATTGCTCCAACGGCAGCACGACGGTGTGGTGCAGCAGTACTCCGACAGGGCTTCGCAAGCACGTAACGGAGGAGGAGATGTGTTGGGGAGGGGAGGGGCTGAGCCTTGGATGTGTGTGTCTAGCAGCCCTCTCCTCACCCCTCTATTTATAGGGGAAGGGGCAAGGGGGGCCGACCCCTCTAGATGGGATCTAGAGGGGGGGCGGCGGCCAGGGAGGGGGGACTTGCCCCCCAAGCAAGGGGGGGCGCCCCCCTTAGGGTTTCCCCCCCAACCCTAGGCGCATGGGCCCAAGGTGGGGGGCGCGCCCAGCCCTCCAGGGGCTGGCTCCCTCCCCTTTGCGGCCCATGTGGCCCTCCGGGAGGGGTGGCCCCTCCCGGTGGACCCCCGGAACCTCTCCGGTGGCCCCGGTACAATACCGATAAGCCCCCGAAACTTTCCGGTGTCCGTATGACAACTTCCCATATATAAAACTTCACCTCCGGACCATTCCGGAACTCCTCGTGACGTCCGGGATCTCATCCGGGACTCCGAACAACATTCGGTAGTCACATACTAGTCTTCCTAATAACCCTAGCGTCACCGAACCTTAAGTGTGTAGACCCTACGGGTTCGGGAGACATGCAGACATGACCGAGACCACTCTCCGGTCAATAACCAACAACGGGATCTGGATACCCATGTTGGCTCCCACATGCTCCTCGATGATTTCATCGGTTGAACCACGATGTCGAGGATTCGATCAAACCCCGTATACAATTCCCTTTGTCAATCGGTACGTTACTTGCCCGAGACTCGATCGTCGGTATCCCAATACCTTGTTCAGTCTCGTTACCGGCAAGTCACTTTACTCGTACCGTAATGCATGATCCCGTGGCCAACACCTTGGTCACCTTGAGCTCATTATGATGATGCATTACCGAGTGGGCCCAGAGATACCTCTCCGTCATACGGAGTGACAAATCCCAGTCTCGATCCGTGTCAACCCAACAGACACTTTCGGAGATACCTGTAGTGCACCTTTATAGTCACCCAGTTACGTTGTGACGTTTGATACACCCAAAGCACTCCTACGGTATCCGGGAGTTACACGATCTCATGGTCGAAGGAAGAGATACTTGACATTGGAAAAGCTCTAGCAAACGAACTACACGATCTTTGTGCTATGCTTAGGATTGGGTCTTGTCCATCACATCATTCTCCTAATGATGTGATCCCGTTATCAACGACATCCAATGTCCATAGCCAGGAAACCATGACTATCTGTTGATCACAACGAGCTAGTCAACTAGAGGCTCACTAGGGACATATTGTGGTCTATGTATTCACACGTGTATTACGATTTCCGGATAATACAGTTATAGCATGAATAAAAGACAATTATCATGAACAATGAAATATAATAATACTTTTATTATTGCCTCTAGGGCATATTTCCAACAGTCTCCCACTTGCACTAGAGTCACCAATCTAGTTACATTGTGATGAATCGAACACCCATAGAGTTCTGGTGTTGATCATGTTTTGCTCGCGAGAGAGGTTTAGTCAACGGATCTGCGACATTCAGATCCGTATGTACTTTGCAAATATCTATGTCTCCATCTTGAACATTTTCACGGATGGAGTTGAAACGACGCTTGATGTGCCTGGTCTTCTTGTGAAACCTGGGCTCCTTGGCAAGGGCAATAGCTCCAGTGTTGTCACAGAAGAGTTTGATCGGCCCCGACGCATTGGGTATGACTCCTAGGTCGGTGATGAACTCCTTCACCCAAATCGCTTCATGCGCTGCCTCCGAGGCTGCCATGTACTCCGCTTCACACGTAGATCCCGCCACGACGCTCTGCTTGCAGCTGCACCAGCTTACTGCTCCACCATTCAACATATACACGTATCCGGTTTGTGACTTAGAGTCATCCAGATCTGAGTCGAAGCTAGCGTCGACGTAACCCTTTACGACGAGCTCTTCGTCTCCTCCATAAACGAGAAACATGTCCTTTGTCCTTTTCAGGTACTTCAGGATATTCTTGACCGCTGTCCAGTGTTCCTTGCCGGGATTACTTTGGTATCTTGCTACCAAACTTACGGCAAGGTTTACATCAGGTCTGGTACACAGCATGGCATACATAATAGATCCTATGGCTGAAGCATAGGGGATGACACTCATCTCTTCTTTATCTTTTGCCGTGGTCGGTGACTGAGCCGAGCTCAATCTCACACCTTGTAACATAGGCAAGAACCCCTTCTTGGACTGATCCATTTTGAACCTTTTCAAAATCTTATCAAGGTATGTGCTTTGTGAAAGACCTATGAGGCGTCTCGATCTATCTCTATAGATCTTGATGCCTAATATATAAGCAGCTTCTCCAAGGTCCTTCATTGAAAAACACTTATTCAAGTAGGCCTTAATGCTGTCCAGAAGTTCTATATCATTTCCCATCAAGAGTATGTCATCTACATATAATATGAGAAATGCTACAGAGCTCCCACTCACTTTCTTGTAAACGCAGGCTTCTCCATAAGTCTGCATAAACCCAAACGCTTTGATCATCTCATCAAAGCGAATGTTCCAACTCCGAGATGCTTGCACCAGTCCATAAATGGATCGCTGGAGCTTGCATACTTTGTTAGCGTTCTTAGGATCGACAAAACCTTCCGGCTGCATCATATACAGCTCTTCCTTAAGATGTCCGTTAAGGAATGCCGTTTTGACGTCCATCTGCCATATCTCATAATCATAGTATGCGGCAATTGCTAACATGATTCGGACGGACTTCAGCTTCGCTACGGGAGAGAATGTCTCGTCGTAGTCAATCCCTTGAACTTGTCGATAACCCTTAGCGACAAGTCGAGCTTTATAGATGGTAACATTACCATCCGCGTCCGTCTTCTTCTTAAAAATCCATTTGTTTTCTATCGCTCGCCGATCATCGGGCAAGTCTGTCAAAGTCCATACTTTGTTTTCATACATGGATTCTATCTCGGATTTCATGGCTTCAAGCCATTTGTTGGAATCTGGGCCCGCCATCGCTTCTTCATAGTTCGAAGGTTCACCGTTGTCTAACAACATGATTTCCAGGACAGGGTTGCCGTACCACTCTGGTGCGGAACGTGTCCTTGTGGACCTACGAAGTTCAGTAGCAACTTGATCCGAAGTACCTTGATCATCATCATTGTTTTCCTCTTCAGTTGGTGTGGGCATCACAGGAACGTTTCCTGAGCTGCACCACTTTCCCGTTCGAGAGGTAGTACTTCATCGAGTTCTACTTTCCTCCCACTTACTTCTTTCGAGAGAAACTCTTTTTCCAGAAAGCATCCGTTCTTGGCAACAAAGATCTTGCCCTCGGATCTTAAGTAGAAGGTATACCCGACAGTTTCCTTAGGGTATCCTATGAAGACGCATTTTTCCGACTTGGGTTCGAGCTTTTCAGGTTGAAGTTTCTTGACATAAGCATCGCATCCCCAAACTTTTAGAAACGACAGCTTAGGTTTCTTCCCAAACCATAATTCATACGGTGTCGTCTCAACGGATTTAGACGGTGCCCTATTTAAAATGAATGTAGCTGTCTCTAGAGCGTATCCCCAAAATGATAGCGGTAAATCGGTAAGAGACATCATAGACCGCACCATATCTAATAGAGTGCGATTACGACGTTCGGACACACCGTTACGCTGAGGTGTTCCATGCGGCGTGAGTTGTGAAACGATTCCACATTTCCTTAAGTGTGTACCAAATTCGTGACTTAAGTATTCTCCTCCACGATCTGATCGTAGGAACTTTATCTTTCGGTCACGTTGATTCTCCACCTCATTCTGAAATTCCTTGAACTTTTCAAGGGTCTCAGACTTGTGTTTCATTAAGTAGACATACCCATATCTACTCAAGTCATCAGTGAGAGTGAGAACATAACGATATCCTCCGCGAGCCTCAACGCTCATTGGACCGCACACATCGGTATGTATGATTTCCAACAAGTTGGTTGCTCGCTCCATTGTTCCGGAGAACGGAGTCTTGGTCATTTTGCCCATGAGGCATGGTTCGCATGTGTCAAACGATTCATAATCAAGAGACTCTAAAAGTCCATCAGCATGGAGCTTCTTCATGCGCTTGACACCAATGTGACCAAGGCGGCAGTGCCACAAGTATGTGGGACTATCGTTATCAACTTTACATCTTTTGGCATCCACACTATGAACATGTGTAATATTACGCTCGAGATTCATTAAGAATAAACCATTGACCATCGGAGCATGACCATAAAACATATCTCTCATATAAATAGAACAACCATTATTCTCGGATTTAAATGAGTAGCCATCTCGTATTAAACGAGATCCTGATACAATGTTCATGCTCAAACTTGGCACTAAATAACAATTATTAAGGTTCAAAACTAATCCCGTAGGTAAATGTAGAGGCAGCGTGCCGACGGCGATCACATCGACTCTGGAACCATTCCCGACGCGCATCGTCACCTCGTCCTTCGCCAGTCTCCGTTTATTCCGCAGCTCCTGCTGTGAGTTACAAATATGAGCAACGGCACCGGTATCAAATACCCAGGAGTTACTACGAGTACTGGTAAGGTACACATCAATTACATGTATATCAAATATACCTTTGGTGTTGCCGGCCTTCTTATCCGCTAAGTATTTGGGGCAGTTCCGCTTCCAGTGACCCTTCCCCTTGCAATAAAAGCACTCAGTCTCAGGCTTGGGTCCATTCTTTGACTTCTTCCCGGTAACTGGCTTACCGGGCGCGGCAACATCCTTGCCGTCCTTCTTGAAGTTCTTCTTGCCCTTGCCCTTCTTGAACTTAGTGGTCTTATTGACCATCAACACTTGATGTTCTTTCTTGATTTCAGCCTCTGCTGACTTCAGCATTGAGAACACTTCAGGAATGGTCTTCACCATCCCCTGCATGTTGTAGTTCATCACAAAGCTCTTGTAGCTTGGTGGGAGCGACTGGAGGATTCTGTCAATGACCGCCTCATCTGGGAGGTTAATGTTCAGCTGGGTCATACGGTTGTGCAACCCAGACATCTTGAGTATGTGCTCACTGACAGAACTGTTTTCCTCCATCTTACAACTATAGAACTTGTCGGAGACATCATATCTCTCGACCCGGGCATGAGCTTGGAAAACTAGTTTCAGCTCTTCGAACATCTCATATGCTCCGTGATGCTCAAAACGCTTTTGGAGCCCCGGTTCTAAGCTGTAAAGCATGCCGCACTGAACGAGGGAGTAATCATCAGCACGAGTTTGCCAAGCGTTCATAACGTCTTGGTTCTCTGGGACGGGAGCGTCACCTAGCGGTCCTTCTAGGACATATTGCTTCCTGGCAGCTATGAGGATGATCCTCAGGTTCCGGACCCAGTCCGTATAGTTGCTGCCATCATCTTTCAGCTTGGTTTTCTCTAGGAACGCGTTGAAGTTCATGTTGACATGAGCGTTGGCCATTTGATCTACAAGACATATTTGCAAAGGTTTTAGACTAAGTTCATGATAATTAAGTTCATCTAATCAAATTATGAACTCCCACTCAGATTAGACATCCCTCTAGTCATCTAAGTGTTACACGATCCGAGTCGACTAGCCCGTGTCCGATCATCACGTGAGACGGACTAGTCATCGTCGGTGAACATCTTCATGTTGATCGTATCTTCCATACGACTCGTGTTCGACCTTTCGGTCTCCGTGTTCCGAGGCCATGTCTGTACATGTTAGGCTCGTCAAGTTAACCCTAAGTGTTTTGCTGTGTAAAACTGTCTTACACCCGTTGTATGTGAACGTAAGGATCTATCACACCCGATCATCACGTGGTGCTTCGAAACGACGAACTGTAGCAACGGTGCACAGTTAGGGGAGAACACTTCTTGAAATTTTGTAAGGGATCATCTTATTTACTACCGTCGTCCTAAGTAAACAAGATGCATAAACATAATAAACATCACATGCAATTATATAGTTGTGACATGATATGGCCAATATCATATAGCTCCATTGATCTCCATCTTCGGGGCTCCATGATCATCTTGTCACCGGCTTGACACCATGATCTCCATCATCATGATCTCCATCATCGTGTCTTCATGAAGTTGTCACGCCAACGACTACTTCTACTTCTATGGCTAACGCGTTTAGCAATAAAGTAAAGTAGTTTACATGGCGTTCTTCAATGACACGCAGGTCATACAAAAAATAAAGACAACTCCTATGGCTCCTGCCGGTTGTCATACTCATCGACATGCAAGTCGTGAATCCTATTACAAGAACATGATCTCATACATCACAATTCATCATTCATCACAACTTCTGGCCATATCACATCACATGATCAATCGCTGCAAAAACAAGTTAGACGTCCTCTAATTGTTGTTGCATCTTTTACGTGGCTGCAATTGGGTTCTAGCAAGAACGTTTTCTTACCTACGAATAACCACAACGTGATTTTGTCAACTTCTATTTACCCTTCATAAGGACCCTTTTCATCGAATCCGCTTCAACTAAAGTGGGAGAGACAGACACCCGCCAGCCACCTTATGCAACTAGTGCATGTCAATCGGTGGAACCGGTCTCACGTAAGCGTACGTGTAAGGTTGGTCCGGGCCGCTTCATCCCACAATACCGCTGAAGCAAGAAAAGACTAGTAGTGGCAAGCAAGTTGACAAGATCCACGCCCACAACAAAATTGTGTTCTACTCGTGCATTAGAGAACTACGCATAGACCTAGCTCATGATGCCACTGTTGGGGAACGTTGCAGAAAATTAAAAAATTTCCTACGGTTTCACCAAGATCCATCTATGAGTTCATCTAAGCAATGAGTCAAGGGAGTGAGTTTGCATCTACATACCACTTGTAGATCGCGTGCGGAAGCTTGCAAGGGGATGGTGATGATGGAGTCGTACTCGACGTGATTCAGATCACCGATGTCCAAGTGCTGAACGGACATCACCTCCGCGTTCAACACACGTACGGGACGGGAGACGTCTCCTCCTTCTTGATCCAGCAAGGGGGAAGGAGAGGTTGAGGAAGATTGCTCCAACGGCAGCACGACGGTGTGGTGGTGTTGGTGCAGCAGTACTCCGACAGGGCTTCGCAAGCACGTAACGGAGGAGGAGATGTGTTGGGGAGGGGAGGGGCTGCGCCTTGGATGTGTGTGTCCAGCAGCCCTCCCCTCACCCCTCTATTTATAGGGGAAGGGGCAAGGGGGGCCGACCCCTCTAGATGGGATCTAGAGGGGGGGTGGCGGCCAGGGAGGGGGGACTTGCCCCCCAAGCAAGGGGGGGCGCCCCCCTTAGGGTTCCCCCCCCCCAACCCTAGGCGCATGGGCCCAAGGTGGGGGGCGCGCCCAGCCCTCCAGAGGCTGGCTCCCTCCCCTTTGCGGCCCATGTGGCCCTCCGGGAGGGGTGGCCCCTCCCGGTGGACCCCCGGAACCTCTCCGGTGGCCCCGGTACAATACCGATAAGCCCCCGAAACTTTCCGGTGTCCATATGACAACTTCCCATATATAAAACTTCACCTCCGTACCATTCCGGAACTCCTTGTGACATTCGGGATCTCATCCGGGACTCCGAACAACAATCGGTAGTCACATACTAGTCTTCCTAATAACCCTAGCGTCACCGAACCTTAAGTGTGTAGACCCTACGGGTTCGGGAGACATGCAGACATGACCGAGACCACTCTCCGGTCAATAACCAACGGCGGGATCTGGATACCCATGTTGGCTCCCACATGTTCCACGATGATTTCATCGGTTGAACCACGATGTCGAGGATTCGATCAAAACCCCGTATACAATTCCCTTTGTCAATCAGTACGTTACTTGCCCGAGACTCGATCGTCGGTATCCCAATACCTTGTTCAGTCTCGTTACCGGCAAGTCACTTTACTCGTACCGTAATGCATGATCCCGTGGCCAACACCTTGGTCACCTTGAGCTCATTATGATGATGCATTACCGAGTGGGCCCAGAGATACCTCTCCGTCATACGGAGTGACAAATCCCAGTCTCGATCCGTGTCAACCCAACAGACACTTTCGGAGATACCTGTAGTGCACCTTTATAGTCACCCAGTTATGTTGTGACGTTGGATACACCCAAAGCACTCCTACGGTATCCGGGAGTTACACGATCTCATGGTCGAAGGAAGAGATACTTGACATTGGAAAAGCTCTAGCAAACGAACTACACGATCTTTGTGCTATGCTTAGGATTGGGTCTTGTCCATCACATCATTCTCCTAATGATGTGATCCCGTTATCAACGACATCCAATGTCCATAGCCAGGAAACCATGACTATCTGTTGATCACAACGAGCTAGTCAACTAGAGGCTCACTAGGGACATATTGTGGTCTATGTATTCACACATGTATTACGATTTCCGGATAATACAGTTATAGCATGAATAAAAGACAATTATCATGAACAATGAAATATAATAATACTTTTATTATTGCCTCTAGGGCATATTTCCAACATATATACATCGGAAAGAGATGTAAAGAAGAGGTGCTTGTTCGAAGGCATCCCTCCAGAACAGGTGCCTTTTGACAATAGAGAGAGAGAAGAGACAATGACTCTTCGGGGTTGGACACACACCTTGCTAAAGACGGTTCATTAATTAGCATGTGCTAATTAACAATAGACACGTGCTATTAATTCACTAATTAATTCCTAACACTCCCCCTTGTACAACCCCGCTCCTTGAATGTTTCATCATTGAAATCTTCTTGTATATAGATCTACTATCTTGAGAATCTTCCGTATAATCTTGAGAGTGTCCCCCAAAAATCTGTTAGGAAAAATACGAGGAGAATAGAGCGGATATGTTGCTAAAAGTCCTTTAAACCAAATGAAAAATGGAATAAGGAGAAAAGGTGCAACATATAATGATTATTGTCTCCTTGCTAACTCGTATAAGAAAACCTTTGGGAAAGGAGAAAACTCATCGGTGAGTTCGGGGAACAATAAATATGTTTTGTATACTTTCCTATAAAAAAATCCAGTGGGGAAAAATATAAAGTATTGCATATGTCGCCTCTTTAAAATCTTTTATGAGAAACTTCGAGAGAAAACTCATAACAGAAAAGAGTGCGATCTAATATGTCATTGAATACTCTTTTAAAAAACCCAGTGGAAAAAATATAAGGAGAAAAATGATATATGACATATCATGATAATTGTCTCTTTAACTCAATATGTGAAAATCATAGAGTTTAGAGGACAATAAATATGTCGTGTATACTACAAAAAACCGGCGGGGAAAACAAAAAGTATGACATATGATCTCATGTTGATATTATCTCATTAAAAACCTTGATGATAATCTACAAAAGTAAACTCATAAAGATAAAAGAGTATAATATGGTGTTTCGAATTAATTCAAGAAGATACCTCCCCCCCCCCCCCCCCCCCCCCCGGGGGGGGGATACTTGCATATTTTGAAGCCGTTGAATACCAATTCCACAACATGTTTTTGGAATGTTGAAGTTGATAGAGACTTCATGGTTGTCACATGATTTGACTTATTACAAGATTAATGATATAATGATATTACTTACTATATAACATGTTTGCATCCAGACAACACAAACAAAATTATCTTTGAAATAATGGTTGGTGGATGTAGGCACTAAGGTCTGTTTCGAAAACTTTCATGGTATAGCTACCATACCTAGGAGGAACACAAAACTTACCTATGATCTAACATAGTAGGGATCTGAGCGATTTATCCAATGATATTGATGTCCAAATCTAACAAAGTGCGGTTGCAGCGAGCATCAACGGCGAGGGGCAGCGGCGGAGCTACAACTGTCGCCGCTGAGAGCTGCAACCGTATAGTCCAATTAACTCCTCACAGTTTTAGTGTAAAACAAAATCCGATCACAGTTTTGTCATGAAGTACATACGTATACACAATTACACATAAAGCCACAGGAAACTAACCCAGGGAAACAAGGGAGAACTTTAACCTCGTGCACAGCGCACCACAAAAAGGAGGAGGAAGAAACAAAGCACACCATGAATCCATGCATGTTTCAGCAAATGAAAGCCACATGGAGGAGCTCATCGCTGCAGTAGAGGCCAGGCTGCTGAGCGTATCCTTGCCTGGCCAGCGCCTCCCGCGCTGCCATGACGAGATCCCTGTTGGTCACCTCCCCCTCCTCCCCTTCAAGGATGGTCTGGATGGCGTTGCTGAGCGCGCCGAACGAGGAGCCCTGCGTCGTGGTTGCATCCGCCGACGTCTGGCTGCTCTGGCACCCGCTGACGAGGACGCCGTTGCTGGGCGCCCAGGACTTGGTCCCCGCGTACACCTCCTCTTCCCCGCCAACCTCCTGCTCCATCGCCGGCCTCAAAGCATCCCCCTTCTCGTCGCCGCCTTCAAGCTTGGCCTTGAGGAGCTTGTAGGCCAGGCCACCGACCATGCCCATCACGCCGTCCTGCTCGTCTAGCTTGCCCTCACAGTACTTGAGAAACATGACCTTCATGAACTTCTTGATCTTTGGGCTGGCATCCTCCCCGAAGACGTTGAACAGCGTCATCCGGATGGAGCCCACGTCCACGTCGTCCTTCCCGCTCTGCTGCTTGAGCATCTCGATGAGTGTTGACAGCGGCAGCGACCGACTCTTGGTGTGGCCGCCGTCCTCAGCTGCTTCTACGTCTACTTGTGCATCCGCCTCCTCCTCCTCCTCCTCACCTCCGTATCGGCTTCGGAAGCGGTGGCTATTGGACTTGAACACGTCCCGGACAGTGGCTTTGAGGAAGGACCGGAAGCCAGTTGGCGAATCAGATGGCTCTTCGGGTTCACCGGACTGGGTCTCACTCTCCCTGGTGCTGTCGCCTATCTGCTCCTTGGCCTTCTCAAGCAGGCCACCGCTGTGGCATGAGCAGGGCCGTCTCCAGAAATTCAGGGGCCCGGTGCGAAATGAGAAAGGGGGCCCAAAAATATACATAAAATTGTATAACTAATAGTATAACTAAACATATTTTCACTTAATTATAAAGATTTCAATATGTGTTATTTTGTACAAAATATATCATATATTGTAATGCTAAAGAGTAAATGTAGTACTTTTTTTTGCAGAAAAAAAAATCCAATCTAGGGTTCTACCAAACAGTAAACTGACAGCATGTTCTACCAAAAACTATCATCCATCTAGTAATTGTTGAAACAAAAATCTTTATATTGGAAAGAAATATGCCAGTGTAGCAGGCGAGCACACGAACGATGAATTAGTACTAGAATTAGAAATTAGATTATGGGTACATGCCTAATCGAGCAGTACTGCTGTACTATTAGGGAGTGCATTAGATACGACAGGAAAATATCAAAAGAGTCAGAAAGAGAGAGATTTGTATCAAAAAAATAACCCTAGCCAATTTTCCGTTCATCTATTTTGCTTCCGGCTTATGGCTTACGGCTTACCTTGAAAAATATTGGGGGATGCCAGTTGTGGCTACTGCAGTTGGAAGCAGGCGGTGACGGCTAGACGCCGCGGCCGCTATCTATCGGCGGCTATCTCCTCGTCGAAGCAGGCAGGCGGCGCCTCCCTGTTCTTTCTCACGAAGTCGTTCCGGAGCGATAGATCGCTCGTGAAGTGGTGGACACACGCACGCTCCGCTAACAAGTAGGCCCAGTAGTGTAACTAGCCTGCCTTGTTTTTCTAATTGGACCTTGGATCGGTGCTAGGCCGACTGGGCCCTGTTGGCTCGAATGGAACTGAATAGCGGCCTCACCGTAACGTGCGTCCTCTTCTCGCGCATCAGCCACGATCGAGCGAACCATCCGAAAAGCCAGCCAGCCAGCGTATGAACCGGACGGTTTTGCAGTTTATTCCTTCGATCGGGGCCCCTACAATTTGGGGGCCCTGTGCCGTCGCACAGCTCGCACAGCCTTGTGGACGGGCCTGGGCATGAGTCAGAGACAATGGTAAATATGCAACCATCGGGCACCTTCTGAACCAGTTCACTCACATCATCATCTGCACAAAATGACAAGTTAGCTCGAGACTTCGATCTACAAGCTGGAAATACGAAATTACAGTGCAAGGGGGTAAAATGCCTGATCCTGCAAACGTGCGGCAATAGATCATCAGCTAGCTGGAAAGACAACAGCCTATTAACTACTCCTATAAAATATAATTAGTAAAAATGCAGAAAAGGCTGGGTTTTTATTTTTGCGAGTAGCAGAAAAGGCTGGTTGACATATGCCATAAGCACATTTCTCATTTTTCTGTTAGACATTTGGTACTTATATGCATGCATGCATGCATGATTCGATGGGCATATATTTGGTACTTTTTTTATTGTGTGGAGCACATCCTCACGTTTGTGTAGAGGACTTTTTTTTGTGTGGGTAAAAAGACACATATTTGGTACTTCTAATTGTAAACTGATTGAATCTCTGCCATGTAAACCGACTCGGACCCATGTAATTATACCCCTCGTCGATCTATATATTGTAAGGTAGGAGCAGATCTCGATCAATACAACTCTACACAGACTACACATACCCACCTACGTGCAAATGCATAAACCCTAGCTCTATGAGGAAACCATCAGTACAACCCACAAAGGCATGGGTAGGGTATTATCTCTCCCTTCGAGGATCTGAACCGCTGTAATCATTGTCTTATGTGCACCCGTCACTATAAATCCTTGTCTTGTGTGCACCCATCACTACTGGAAATTGCGAGTAAATTGCAAAAAACCACGACTTTGAAGGCAAGCTTTGCGAAAACCATTACAATACATTTTTTTTGCAAAAAACGCCGTGTCTACGGTAATCTTTTTGCAGAAAGCACTGATTGGCGGATTGGAGCGTTTTAAGCATGTTTATGACAGGTCGGTCCAGATTTTGCCGACGTGGCGTAACGGCTCTGTCAAAACAGCGTTAGATGGGGGATTTTACAAGGAGGCCCTTACGTCAAAATAAAAAAAGCAATCAGCTCCATGGACGAGCTCTTCTTCGCCAGCGGCGTGGCCGCGCCGGCGATGCAGCCCCAACGACGCGGGCAGAGGTGACCCGATCCCGACGGGGTCTGGACGAACTGGAGGGAGGCGAGGCGGTTCCCGACGGGTCCGGTTGCTGTCACCGCCGGCGAGGACTGCCCGAGCTGGGGAGGACCAGCCGGCTCAGGCACACCACAAACCTCGAGATCCCGTCGCCGTTGGCGCCTGATCCATCGGGCCTGCCGCGCCGCTGGTGATGGTGATGGTGCCTGGCCGGGGAGGGCGACGGGAACCACCAGCTGTTGCTCGTGCTGCCTCCTGGGGACTCGGGCTCCTCGTCCACCGGCCGCGGCAGCGACGAGGATGACGCGTCCGGCCTGCGCGAGGCAACGGCGGCGGCGGGCCTGGGCGAGGGAACGGCGGCGGCGGGCCTAGCGAGGCAACGGCGGCGACGAGCCTGGCGAGGCAACGGCGGCGGCGGGCCTGGGCGAGGGAACGGCGGCGGCGGGCCTGGGCGAGGGAACGGCGGCGGCAGGCCTAGAGAGGCAACGGCGGCGACGAGCCTGGCGAGGCAACAGCGACGGTGGACCTGGTGAAGATAAGATGAACCAGTTTTTTTCTTTTTTCTTCCAATGACAGGTGGACCCACATAGGGATGATAACGTTACCAGACGTTGCCGTTACATGCGAGATGTTAAGCAGTGCCACATCAGCCTGACTGGCGGGCCCCCTCTGTCATAAACTCACTTATCTGAGCCCGATCCGCCGATCAGTGTTTTCTGAAAAAAGATTACCGAAGACATGGTGTTTCTGCAAAAAAAATGTATTGTAGTGTTTTTCGCAAAGCTTGCCTTCAAAGTGGTGGTTTTATGCAATTTACTCGGAAATTGCTTATAGGTGGATCCTTACCTATGGAGGGCACACATTTGTAGCAATCTTGCCAATTACCCATTGTGAGCGCCCACTTTGTATCCATCACTGGCACAAGCTCGTGCCCATAACTGACCCTTGAGGTACCAATATCGGGCAAAAATATGTGCACGCCACTAGTAAGTTTGGACAAGCTTACCCGATATGGTGGTAACAAACAAAAACATAGCACATGGTTATAGTCAATAAGGATAAATCCGGTCGAGAGTGTTAACATGATGAGAAGTATCGAAGCATCTTTAGAAGACCTCGACAAGTTCCATGTGTCCGAACCTTCATAGTCCCTCCGCCCCAAAATTCTTGTCTTATATTTGTCTAGATACGGATGTATCTAATACTAAAACGTAACTAGATACATCCGTATCTAAACAAATCTAAGACAAGAATTTTGGGACGGTGGAAGTACTTAGTTGAAGGCTTCGCAAAAATATTGACTCTCAAGCATCCAATACCCGATGTATCAAATGATAAAGCTTATAATTCTTCAATCAAGTCACTGAGAAGGTACGTTAGTTAGATGCTGAAAATAAAAAGCTAGTATATGATAAGCTACCGGCTAAGCGAGAAGATATCTTTGAACCAACTATAGACAGAGACTGGGTTAAATAAGTTTAATGCTCTATGTGATCTCGGTGCTCGTGTTTCCACTATGCGTCTGTGTATGATAAATCAATCTTGGCCCGTTTGTTACAAGTGAGAGCAAATTAAACATGGCCAACTCTACCTTTACACAAGCAATAGGGATTAAGCATGGTGTAGTTATTCAAATTAATGACTGCCCCGTGATGATTTATCTTGTTACTTGATATGCCTAAAGATGTCATTGCTCCAGTTTTACTCCGCTCATGCATGGCTAAGTGCTCTTGCTTCGCCACTGTTGCGTGGTGTGGGGTGATATATTTATCTCCATTATGTACTCTCTCTACCCCCTGATATTGACCCCAATGGCCGGTCTTGTCCCACGTGTGTTGTGATCGATCTGGGTTTTAGCCCTTTTTATGAACAGTTTTTCTAAGTCCCAATCGACCGAGACTTCGTTATGTTTCAATCGATACTACCTTTCTTTGATTTCTTTTTTCTTCTTACATGAAATGAGTGTAAGGAAATTTATATTAGACCTAGACTTCATGGAACTATGCTATCACTTGACTGAGACTTGGTTAAGTCTGAGTTGACTAAGACCTAGCCAGTCCCTTTATAAAAATTCAGGTGCGGGAATCCATGAAATAAGTGTAACGAAATTTATATTATACATTATTTTCCTCCTACAAAGATAAGACAGCTTAGAAACACTATCATGAATTCAAACAAAATGATAATAACCATCTAGCTCAATCATGGAAAAGAATGAAAAACATGCTTAGCATCTCCAACAGGTGATGTAAATGTAAAAATAACCGAAATATACATCATTTAGGATAAAAACTTCTCTCCAACAGATGATGTAGATGTAAAAAAAATTACATCTGAGTTTACTCCAGATGTAAAATGCATAACCAAGTGGTGCAAATATACATCACTTGGCCGCGCAAGATGTATATTTGCATCCAATTGCCACAGCCGCGTGAACGCCCAACTGCCAGCCCCCCCCCCCCCCCCCCCCCCCCCCCCGCGCGAGTACTCTACCGATCGCCCGTCCACCAGACCCCGCCGCCGCATGCCTCTAAATCGCCTGAATCCACCGCTTTCCCACCATTGTCGCGTCACTGAGGGATTTTAAGCTTCTCCGTGGCGCGCCTCGACTCCGTCGGCTACTTGAAGCCGCAGCCGCGCCGCCACCATGCCACTGAAGAAAGTATCCAAGAGCAAGGCCGGCTACTTCGGTGTTCGGCTGAAGCCGCCTGGGAACTTCGAAGTTGAGTTCACTAGCGATAGCTGCCTTTACTGGCTTGGCACGTACGGGACCGCCGACGAGGCTGCACGTGCATACGACATCGCCGCATGGCGTTTCAGCCGGAAGAGGATAAAGCTCAACTTCCCGGAGATCAAGACGCAGGCGGATTCAGAGTTCCTTGTGCCGGTGAATTTCTAGATACATCTGATGGCTGTGTTGAGCTGAACAAAGCCCGAAGCAGAGAACCTAGGCCCAGGCCCATCCCGACCCGACTGTCAGGCTTAGATTTCAGGCCCAAGCCCGGCCCATCTGTGAAAAAGCCTGTCGGGCCTCGGGTTGGGCCTCTTCCCTAAAACGCAAATATGGGGAGCCCAGAACCGGCCCGACATGTCATTCAGGCTCAAAAGCTAGGCCCAAGCCCAGCCTGTGGGTAAGACCGGGCCGAGTCAGGCCGGGCCAGGTTTCCCATGGCCAAGTATGTTTGGGAGTAGTTCAAGAGCGACGATGAGTAGTTTTATGTTCAATGTAGTTGAAGTAGACTTGGAGTAGTAGTAGTTTGTGTGATGTAGTAGTTTGAACTATATTTGATGTTTGGGCACTAGTTTTACATCATCTATTATACTTCATATGTTTGAGCACTAATTTTACATCATCTGTTGGGGTTGGGTGTTTTTCAGTGATGTAAAACCCACTTTCTGGTGATGTAAAACTTACATCTAGCATTTTTTGGTGATGTATTTTGCATCATCTGTTGGAGATGCTCTTAAAAGTCATCCAACTCATGGAGTAGATGATTGGCTGATGCTTCACATTTTGTATGCTAGATTAAAGATCATGTCAAGGAACTTGTTAGACTGAGCTGTAATGGAGCATTTATGAACATGACTGAAGAAAATGGAAATACCTTATTCGATAACATGATGGCATACTGAGAGGGCTCCAACAAGCAAAAAAGTAAACTATGTGTGGAAGAAGTTGATAGCTTGAATGAGAATATTGATATGCTTCTGTCTATGTTAACCATGAAAAATAATTCTTCATGTTCTAGTGATTTTCTATTGGTAATACGACTGAACAAAATAAGGCCATGTTCAGGGTAATTTTGTTTCTAGGAATAATTTTAACAACAAGGCTTATAAAAAATATGGGAATAATTATCCTAGGTCATAACCTTTAAATAATTCTTTCGCGTGTAAACGAACATCCATTGGCCTAAATGTCATGATTAAGGAACTTATCACTTCACAAAAAGAATTGAACAAACTTTGACAGAAAAAATGATTGATTGAGAGTTTTATTTGATAAGGTAGGTACAATTGCTAATGATGTAGAAGCTTTAAAATTAAAATACCCTCCACCTAAATATTGTACCGATGGTATCTTAAAAGGTTACAAGCAACCATCGATAACAATAATAAGGCTTTCTGCATGGTACAAACTAGATGGGCTAAAGATAGAAAAGCCCGAGAATCTGAAATTTCTAATAAAAGTGGGATTGAAGAGGTCAAACTGTAGGCACCATCGATCCCACTAATTTGGAGGGTGTTGATTTTGATAATAATTATCGCAAACTCTCTGAAATTAGTATGGTCTTGGAAATATGTCTAGAGAATCTATCTCACTAGAGCAACAAAATCATCTGACTAGATACATTGTTGAAGCTTTTTTGCCTGTTAGGGAAGAGAAGTATAATCAAGAAGCTATGATTCCTAGGAACTTGGAAGATGGATGGGAGTCATCCATTAAGATAAGTATCAATGGTTTTACCTATGATGATCTATGTCATCTTGGTGCTAGTGTGTCTCTGTCATTCCTAAGAGGTGATATGATCCACTTGGACTAATGCCTTTTACGCAATGTCAACTGGATGTGCACTTAGCTGATAGCACCATAAAAAAATCCTATATGTAAAGTTGTTGATGATTTTTTGATTGTTAATATGAATTAGGTCCCCGTGGATTTATTGTTATGGATATGAGACATAACCCAATATGTCCAGTTATTTTTGGGAGATCTTTTTTGAGGACTTTAGGGGCTGTTTTTGATATGAAAGAAATTTCAAATCCACATGAAGAAAGGTTTAAAACATTTCCCAAGAAGAAAAAATAAATATGGTTATGAAGTCATCTTGGGAATTGATGGCTTTACTGCAAGGAAAGATGATAAAACTTGAATATCCTTCACAATATCGATGCATAGCTTAAAGGCGTTAAAGAAAGCGCGGGTGGGAGGTACCCCATAGTTATCTTTTTATTTCGCTTTTCGATGGTGTTAAAATTGCTGTATTTGTAGCAAATTTGTTTTGTTTAATAAAGTATCAAGTTTTTCCATTAGTTTTAATATAATGTTATTATCATCTCGGTATTTGCTATTGTTAAAATCCACCAAAATTACCAGGGCGTGATATATAATAAAATCTTAAAAATGTCACAAAACCGAGCCACATGAGTCTAGTATTTATGCTATCCTTTTGCCATTTTTTTAAGTACATAGTAAGCTTTGGACAGAAGTTGTCCTCCAAGCGAAGCTCCATGCATATCTGAGTAGACTGGACGGAGATATGCCCCTTCCACTCCCTCCGTCCGCTTGACGGTGAAGGAGGAGAAGAATAAGGCCCATATCAGCCTGAGCCAGTTGTGTGTCTCACCAGGCAGCGGTCGTCTTCCACGCAAAACAACCGGGAAAGAGAGCAGGCAACCGCTCCAGAGCACCGGAGTGACGCTCCGCGATGGCATAGCACCAGGCGCCCTAGATGCAGACTCAAACCTAAATACGTACTCCCTCCGTCCGAAAATACTTGTCATTAAAATGGATAAAAGAGAATGTATCTAGATGTATTTTAGTTCTAGATACATCTCTTTTTATCCATTTCTTTTTGTTTTTTGCGAAGTACTTTCTATCCATTTCAATGACAAGTATTTTTGGACGGAGGGAGTACTTACTATAATCCTAAGCCTACTATGTACAACAACGAGCCAGCCTCCTATAAGGCTATAACCCATCCCTTGTCCAGCCATTTGCCAAGATCGCCTTGAACTCACTTAATTCAACGCCAAACAAATGAATCAGTGAGCCGGCCGTAAGGCGAAGAATGAATCTCAAGCATAATGGTTCAACTAGTAGTTGGAATGTTGGATAGGGCTTGATCCTGGCCTGGAGCAGACCAGATGGACATCACATCGGCGTTGACTCCAAAATGGGTTTCACTTTCACATCTGACGGCCGTGCGTAGCTAGTCCTACCGTCTCTCAACTGGATCGGAGTTCTTCAGTAGTCAGCTGGACCAGGCGTAAAATGGAGAGAGAAATAATAGAGTGGATGGAACGGTCGAACCTGTGATGAGATTCATGTCGCTGGGCACGATGCACTCGTGTACCCCGTGTCGTCGTCCTGCCCGGTCTCGGCCGGCAGCCGCGGCTGAAGTGGAAGAAGAGGAAGTCCCCGGGGCACGCGGCGCCGACGAGCCGGGCCAGCGCGCGGCGGATGTTGGCGCCGGTGGGCGGCGGCCCGGGGGAGCCGTCGCGGTCGACGAGGACGCGGATGTCGTCCTCGTCGAAGCCGAACCGGTCGACGAGGCAGCGGTGCATGCGGTCAACGTCGTTGTGGCAGCCCCTGAGCTCGGCCTTGGTGCCCGGGTAGTTGATGCCCACCAGCAGCGCGAGCTTGCGGCCCATCGCAGGCGACGCGCGCGATCGGGGAGTGGGTTCCGTCGGGTTGCCGGCGGTGTGTGTCAGGCTGCTGGCAGTCGTGGAATGCTCCGAGTTGCTTGCGCTTTTGCGTCTGTTGGCGTTGCCGGGATCTGACGGGTGGGAGGGCTTGGCGGCCGGGAGGGAATGGAGCAGGCACGCGAGTCGGCTAGACGACACGACAATTCTGACACTTGAACATTAACAAGTCTTTTAGCTTAGTAGCTAAGGAAGCGGGGGTCATGGTTCATTTCGCCGCGGATTAGCGTGATCGTCACTGTTTGTTGGCTCGCCTAGCTAGAGAACCCGTCGCTTCGCTCGGTTCTCTCGGGCAGCAGGAGAAGATTACTTTCACGAAACCACATGTCAGGTGTGCCACTTCGAGTGCAAACCGTGCCGACCGGCCGGTGGTCTGGTGATGCTACCGCATGTGAGACCATCTACCGCCGGCCCTCCAGTCACTCACCCACGTATTTTTGATCCGAACGAATGCCTCAATCGCCACTGTTGAGTGTAAAGGTTATTTAAAAAACGTAGGATAGCGTAAGATTTATTCTACCTTGACTTTATACTCCAAAATGATCATGTACTCCTATATATATGCCCACGAGGCTCAAACAATAACAATAACTATTTCACCAAATCCTCATCTCCCGTCTAACATCGTATCAGCCTAATCAATCCAATTGAAGCTTCCGCCCGAAGCTTTCGTCCTGCGCGCCGCCCCCAGGGCAGTCGGCCTCCATGACCGTCGCCGGGGGCCGCCTTGCCTGTACCTAGGGTTCGTCTGCCCGTCATGTTGACCGGCTACCCTAAAGAGTCTTTTTCCTGATCCTTTGATTCAGATTTTCTCTCTCGCGCCGGTTGCTTTGATCGACGTTTCCTTTTTGGTTTTCCGATCTAAGATCGGTTTGCGTCGCCCGCCGTCGACCCTTGCGCGCCACTACTTCGACCCTGGCACGATCAGCCGGCCTCTCCTCGGACCCGGCACGCGTGCCGAGGCGACCCCTCAGGGCCAGCCGTCGTTCGTGCATCGGCCCGCCCGTCGCCCTACGATGACCGTCAACGCCATGCTCTGACCGGAACTCCTGCATCGCCCCGACCCGGTGGCCTCGCGCCATGCGACGGCCCATCAAAGCCGCCCCACGCGCGTCGCCCCGCCCATCGATCTATGTCGACCTCGTCCCTGGCTGCGTTAGGCTCGTCGGCTGCCTCAAGCTTGGGCGCCGCTGCTCTGTTGGTCGCTCGGGCTACGCTGCCCGGGTGTCGGTGCTGACGCGCTCAACCGCACGTCGTCCCACGCCGTCCGTCATCGCTGGTTTCATCTCAGCCTTCGTCGTCACCCCGCCTACACCGAGCGATGTCCTCAACCTCGCGTGCGATCGGATCGATCAACCCCCCCCCCCCCCCCGCCGCGATCCGCCTTAACTACACTGCGCGACCGACCTGGCCCGTCGGTTGCGCGCGCCTCAGCAGGTCCTGTAAAGATCGTCCTCGAGTTCATCGCGCCCCTTCACCAATCGAGTAACGGGCTGCCGCTGCGTCGCCTCGTCGGGCCGCGGCACCGCCGCCCCGTGGTTCTCCTCCCGGCTGCATCAACTCGCGCGTCGACTCTACGTCGCCCCTTCGGGCCATAGTGTCGCGATACGCGGCCCTGCCCGCCGCCTCGAGGTCGTCCCCACGGTTGCACCGATCCGCGCTCCGCCGCCCCTTCGGGCTATAGCACCGCGGCCTGCAGTCCCCGCTGCCACCCCAAGGCCTTCCCGTCGCCACCTCGACCCGCATGCTGCCGCTGCGTCGCCCCTTCGGGCCGCGGCCCGCGGTCCACCGCCGTCCCCGCGTCCCGACTTCCCGTCGTTTATGCTGTGCCGCCTCCCTTGGCACCGGAACACCACTGTCTGCGCCGGTCTTCGTCACGCTATCGGGTTCTTCACCTTCTTCGAGCACCGCCGCCACGCTCCTAACCTAGCCGCCGCCGCCGCTACCCCTGTAGCCGTCTCCGCACGTTCACCTCCTTCGTCTTCGTCCACACCAGCCTGTCACCAGCGTCGCATCATCTACCCTGACCACTTCATCTACTCCAACAACCGCCGGCGACATCCGCCCCGCGCCGATTAGCGCCGCAACCGTCATCAAGTCCTTCTCTGTAGCCTCTCTGACTTCTTCGATATGGCGTACAGCTCGTGCAGGTCCCAGTCTACGCATGCCCGGTGCTGGCAACATCGAAGCGTGCTTTCGTCCACGACGTGTCCCCGGGCCTGGCAAGCCTGGTGTGATGCTTCGTCAACTTCGTCTTCGTTCGTCTATGCATGCCCGGTGTTGGCAACACCGGTGTGTGCCTTCATCTATGATGTGTCCCCGGGCTTGGCAACCCTGGCGCGACGCGTCATCAACAACATCTTCTCCCCGGTGCACCACTACTTCGACACTACTGTTCCCATGACTAACTCAGCGCCTCCTTGCGCCCGCGGCTCCATGGCGACTTCCTCGACATTGGCCACCCCGACTCGACATCGGCCACAACATTCTTCACACGGCAACATCGACCACAACTACACCACCCTGCGCTCTCGGCTACCTCGATAACGACACAAAGGGCTACCGCCTTGCTTGAGCAACCTCGTCAGTTTTCACTCCAGCCACGACTTCCGCGATGCATCGACCGTTATGACTGTGTGGGGTGTCCGTCGGCTTACCTTCGGATTCTTCTCCGGTGTCACCGTCTGCGTCGCTACCATTGTGACTGCGGAGGGATGTTGAGTATAAGGGTTATTTAGGAAACGTAGGATAGCGTAGGATTTATTCTACCTTGACTTGTACTCTGAGATGACAATGTACTCCTATATATATGCCCACGAGGCTCAAGCAATAACAATAACTATTCCACCAAATCCATCTCTCCCTTTCTAACACTGACAGGTAACCCTCATATGATGCCCAAATATGGGCAGATATGGGGGCGTGTTCGTCACGTAGGACTGGCAAATAGGGTCTCACGCAAACTCGCTCGAAAACCTGGCAGTCCGACGGACGCCTTCTCCGTCGTGGCAGTGTGAACGCCGTGTGGCACAACTCCGGCTCGTTGGCCGAGGCCAAATCCGCCTATTTAATCCGGACGGTGTCCCCCAACCCTAGCCCATCCACCTCCTCCCTCTCTGTGCTGCCACCCGAGCCCGTCCACCTCCTCTCCCCCGTTCTTCCATGCTCCCTGGCATCGCCATGGTCTGACGGCTAATCACCACATTGTTGGGGAACGTAGCAATAATTCAAAATTTTCTACGTATAACCAAGATCAATCTAGGAGATTCTAGCAACAAGAGAGAGAGAGAGAGGATGTACATCTTCATACCTTTGAAGATCGCTAAGCGGAAGCGTTACTAGAACGCGGATGAGGGAGTCGTACTCGCAGCGATTCAAATCGTAGAAGATCCGATCTAACGCCGGACGGACGGCGCTTCCGCGTTAAACACACGTACAGCCCGGGGACGTCTCCTTCTTCTTGATCCAGCAAGGGGAGAGGAGAAGTTGAGGGAGAGCTCCGCCAGCACGACAGCGTGGTGGTGAAGCTTGCAGTTCTCCGGCAGGGCTTCGCCAAGCACTACTATGGAGGAGGAGGTGTTGGGGAGGGAGAGGGCTGCGCCGGGGGAAGGGTGTGGCAGCCCTCCCACCTCCCCTCTATTTATAGGGGAAAGGAAGAGGGGGGTCGGCCCCCTCCAGATGGATCTAGAGGGGGGCAGCGGCCAAGGGGGGAGGCTTGCCCCCCAAGCCAAGGGGGCGCCCCCTTTAGGGTTCCCCCCCCCCAACCCTAGGCGCATGGGCCCTAGGGGGGTTTGGCGCCCAGCCCACCTAGGGGTTGGTTCCCCTCCATATTCAGTCCATAGGGCCCTCCGAGGCAGGTGGACCCTCCCGGTGGACCCCCGGAACCTTTCGTTGGTCCCGGTACAATATCGATAAACCCCCGAACACTTCCGGCGACTGAATAATGACTTCCCATATATAAATCTTTATCTCCGGACCATTCCGGAACTCCTCGTGACGTCCGGGATCTTATCCGGGACTCCAAACAACATTTGGTAACCACATACTAATTCCCATAACAACTCTAGCGTCACCGAACCTTAAGTGTGTAGACCCTACGGGTTCGGGAATCATGCAGACCTGACCGAGACAGCTCTCCGGCCAATAACCAACAGCGGGACCTGGATACCCATGTTGGCTCCCACATGTTTGATACGTCCATTTTGCATCATGCTTTTATATCAATATTTATTGCATTATGGGCTGTTATTACACATTATATCTCAATACTTATGTCTATTCTTTCTTATTTTACAAGGTTTACCATGAAGAGGGGGAATGCCGGCAGCTGGAATTCTGGCTGGAAAAGGAGGAAACATTGGAAACCTATTCTGCATTGCTCCAAAAATCCTGAAACTCCACGAAACATGTTTTTGGAATTAATAAGAATTATTGAGCGAAAGAAATACATCAGGGGGCCCACACTTTGGCCAGGAGAGTGCCCCCCCTACTGGGTCGCCCCCTGTCTCCTGGGCCCCCTGGTGGGCCTCCGGTATCCATCTTCTTCTATATGAGAGCTTTTACCTTGGAAAAAATCGTGGGCAAGTTTACGGGACGAAACTACGCCGCCACGAGGCGGAACCTTGGTGGAACCAATCTAGGGCTCTGGCGGAGCTGTTCTGCCGGGGACACTTCCCTCCGGGAGGGGGAAATCATCACCAATGTCATCACCAACGATCCTCTCATCGGGAGGGGGTCAATCTCCATCAACATCTTCACCAGCACCATCTCCTCTCAAAACCCTAGTTCATCTCTTGTATCCAATCTTGTATCAAAACCACAAATTGGTACCTGTGGGTTGCTAGTAGTGTTGATTACTCCTTGTAGTTGATGCTAATTGGTTTACTTGGTGGAAGATCATATGTTCAGATCCTTAATGCATATTATTATCCCTCTGATTATGAACATGAATATGCTTTGTGAGTAGTTACGTTTGTTCCTAAGGACATGGGTGAAGTCTTGCTATTAGTAGTCATGTGAATTTGGTATTTGTTCGATATTTTGATGAGATGTATGTTGTCTTTTCCTCTACTGGTGTTATGTGAACGTCTTCTACATGACACTTCACCATTATTTGGGCCTAGAGGAAGGCATGGGGAAGTAATAAGTAGATGATGGGTTGCTAGAGTGACAGAAGCTTAAACCCTAGTTTATGCGTTGCTTCGTTAGGGGCTGATTTGGATCCATATATTTAATGTTGTGGTTAGGTTTACCTTAATACTTCTTTTGTAGTTGCGGACACTTGCAATAGGGGTTAATCATAAGTGGGATGCTTGTCCATGTAAGGGCAGTACCCAAGCAACGGTCCACCCACATATCAAATTAAGAAAGTACCGAACGTGAATCATATGAACGTGATGAAAACTAGCTTGACGATAATTCCCATGTGTCCTCGGGAGCTCCTTTATCATTATTAGAAATTGTCCAGGCTTATCCTTTGCTACATAAAGTATTGGGCCACCTTGCTGCACTTCATTTACTTTCATTGCTTGTTACTCGTTACTATTTATCTTATCACAAAAGTATCTATCACCTACAATTTCAGTGCTTGCAGAGAAAACCTTACCGAAAACCGCTTATCATTTCCTTCTGCTCCTCGTTGGGTTAGACACTCTTACTTATCGAAAGGACTACGATAGATCCCCTACACTTGTGGGTCATCAAGACTCTTTTCTGGCGCCGTTGCCGGGGAGTGTAGCGCTTTTGGTGAGTGGAACTTGGTAAGGAAACATTTATATAGTGTGCTGAAATTTTCTGTTACTTATCACTATGGAAACTAATCCTTTGAGGGGCTTGTTCGGGGTATCTTCACCCCGACCAGAAGAGCAAAGTTGCTCCTCAACCTACTGAACTTTATGAAAATATTTACGTTGAGATTCCTTCAGGTTTGATAGAGAAACTGCTAGCTAATCCATTTGTAGGAGATGGAACATTGCATCCCGATTTGCACCTTATCTTTGTGGGTGAAGTCTGTAGATTATTTAAGCTTGCAGGTATTCCCGATGATGTTGTCAAAAGGAAGGTCTTCCCTTTACCTTTGAAGGGAGATGCATTGACATGGTATAGGCTATGTGATGATACGGGATCTTGGAATTATAAACGATTGAAGTTGGAATTTCACCAGAAGTTCTATCCTATGCATCTTGTTCATCGTGATCGTAATTACATACATAATTTCTGGCCTCACGAAGGAGAAAGCATCGCTCAAGCTTGGGGGAGGCTTAAGTCAATGTTATATTCATACCCTAATCATGAGCTCTCCCGGGAAATGATTATTCAAAAAATTTATGCTCGGCTTTCTCTTAATGATCGCAACCTGCTCGATACTTCCTGTGCTAGTTCTTATATGATGAAGACTATTGATTTCAAATGGGACTTATTGGAAAGAATTAAACGCAACTCTGAAGATTGGGGTTCCGACGATGGTAAGGAGTCAGGTATGACACCTAAGTTTGATTGTGTTAAATCTTTTATGGATACCGATGCTTTTCGTGGATTTAGCGCTAAGTATGGACTTGACTCTGAGATAGTAGCTTCTTTGTGTGAATCTTTTGCTACTCACGTTGATCTCCCTAAAGAGAAGTGGTTTAAATATAATCCTCCTGTTGAAGTGAAAGTAGTTGCACCTATTACAGTTGAAGAAAAGACTATGACCTATAGTGATCCTATTGTTCCTACTACTTATGTTGAGAAACCTCCTTTTCCTGTTAGGATAAAGGATCATCCTAAAACTTCGACGTTCGCAAGAGTAATACTAGGACTTATACACCCCCTGAGCAAATCAATGTTGAACCTAGTATTGCTATGGTTAAAGATCTCTTGGATGATGATTTAGATGGGCATGTTATTTATTTCCGTGATGAATCTGCTAATATTGCTAGACTAGATACTAAGATACATAGACATGTCGTAGGCATGCCTGTTATTTCTGTTAAAATAAGAGATCATTGTTATCATGGTTTATGTGATATGGGTGCTAGTGCTAGTGTGATACCCTATGATCTATATAAAGAAATTATGCACGACATTGCACCCGTTGAATTAGAAGACATTGATGTTACTATTAAGCTTGCAAATAGGGATACCATTAAACCTATTGGGATTGTTAGAGATGATTTTTGTCCCATTATTTTTGGTAGACCCTTCTTGAATACAGCTTGTGCTAAGATTGATTGTGAAAAAGATATTGTCACCGTTGGCTTAGATGGTATGTGTCATGAGTTTAATTTTGCTAAGTTTCGTAGACAACCACGTGATAAGGAACCACCTAGTAAAGATGAAATTATTGGTCTTGCTTCCATTGATGTGCCTCCTACTGATCCGTTAGAACAATATTTGCCAGACCATGAAAATGATATGTTTATGAAGGAAAGAAGGGAAATAGATGAGGTGTTCCTTAAACAGGAACCTATGCTGAAACATAACCTTCCCGTTGAAATTCTTGGGGATCCCCCTCCACCCAAGGGTGATCCCGTGTTTGAACTCAAACCATTACCTGATAATCTTAAGTATGCTTATCTTGATGAAAAGAAATATATCCTATTATTATTAGTGCTAACCTTTCAGAGGAAGAAGAAGAAAGATTATTAAAAACTCTGAAGAAGCACCGAGCAGCTATTGGATATACTCTGGATGATCTTAAGGGCATTAGTCCCACATTATGCCAACACAAAATTACAGTGGAGAAAGATACCAAACCAGTTAGAGATCCTCAACGACGACTAGATCCCAAGATGAAAGAAGTGGTAAGAAAGGAGATACTAAAGCTCCTTGAGGCAGGTATAATTTATCCCGTTGCTGATAGTGAATGGGTAAGCCCTGTCCATTGTGTTCCTAAAAAGGGAGGTATTACCGTTGTTCCTAATGATAAAGATGAATTGATCTCGCAAAGAATTATTATAGGTTATAGGATGGTAATTGATTTCCGTAAGTTAAATAAAGCTACTAAGAAAGATCATTACCCTTTACCTTTTATTGATCAAATGCTAGAAAGACTATCCAAACACACACATTTCTGCTTTCTAGATGGTTATTCTGGTTTCTCTCAGATACCTGTGTCAGCGAAGGATCAATCTAAAACTACTTTTACTTGCCCTTTTGGTACTTTTGCTTATAGACGTATGCCTTTTGGTTTATGTAATGCACCTGTTACCTTTCAAAGATGCATGATGGCTATATTCTCTGATTTTTGTGAAAATATTTGTGAGGTATTCATGGATGATTTCTCCGTTTATGGATCCTCTTTTGATGATTGTTTGATGAACCTTGATCGAGTTTCGCAGAGATGCGAAGACACTAGTCTCGTCCTGAATTGGGAAAAGTGTCACTTTATGGTTAATGAAGGCATTGTCTTGGGGCACAAGATCTCCAAGAGAGGTATTGAAGTTGACATAGCCAAAGTTGATGCTATTGAAAAGATGCCATGTCCCAAGGACATAAAAGGTATAATAAGTTTCCTTGGTCGCGCCGGTTTTTATAGGAGGTTTATTAAGGACTTTTCTAAAATCTCTAGGCCTCTGACTAATTTATTGCAAAAAGATATTCCTTTTGTCTTTGATGAAGATTGTGTAGAAGCATTTGAAATACTTAAGAAAGCTTTGATCACTGCACCTATTGTTCAGCCACCTGATTGGAATTTACCTTTTGAAATTATGTGCGATGCTAGTGATTATGCTGTAGGTGCTGTTCTAGGGCAAAGAGTTGATAAGAAATTGAATGTTATCCAGTATGCTAGTAAGACTCTTGATACTGCCCAGAGAAATTATGCTACTACTGAAAAAGAATTCTTAGTAGTTGTGTTTGCATGTGATAAGTTTAGACCTTATATTGTTGATTCCAAAGTTACTATTCACACTGATCATGCTGCTATTAAATATTTTATGGAAAAGAAAGATGCTAAGCCTAGGCTCATTAGATGGGTTCTCTTGCTCCAAGAATTTGATTTACATATTATTGATAGGAAGGGAGCTGAGAACCCCGTTGCAGGCAACTTGTCTAGGTTAGAGAATGTTCTTGATGACCCACTGCCTATTGATGATAGCTTTCCTGATGAACAATTAGCGGTCATTAATGCTTCTCGTACTGCTCCTTGGTATGCTGATTATGCTAATTACATTGTTGCTAAATTTATACCGCCTAGTTTCACATACTAGCAAAAAAAAGTTCTTTTATGATTTAAGACATTACTTTTGGAATGACCCACGCCTTTATAAAGGAGTATATGGTGTTATTAGACGTTCTGTGCCTGAGCATGAACAGGAACAGATTCTACGCAAGTGTCACTCTGAATCCTATGGAGGACACCACGCTGGAGATAGAACTGCACACAAGGTACTACAATCTGGTTTTTATTGGCCTACTCTCTTCAAAGATGCTCGTAAGTTTGTTTTATCTTGTGATGAATGCCAAAGAATAGGTAACATTAGTAGACGTCAAGAAATGCCTATGAATTATTCTCTTGTTATTGAACCATTTGATGTTTGGGGCTTTGATTATATGGGACCTTTTCCTGCCTCTAATGGTTATACACATATTTTAGTTGCTGTTGATTACGTTACTAAGTGGGTAGAAGCTATTCCAACTAGTAGTGCTTATTATAACACTTCTATAAAAATGCTTAAAGAAGTTATTTTTCCGAGGTTTGGAATCCCTAGATATCTTATGACTGATGGTGGTTCACATTTTATTCATGGTGTTTTTCGTAAGATGCTTGCTAAGTATGACGTTAATCATAAAATCACATCTCCTTATCATCCGCAGTCTAGTGGTCAAGTAGAGTTGAGCAATAGAGAGCTCAAATTAATTTTGCAAAAGACTTTGAATAGATCTAGAAAGAATTGGTCCAAAAAACTAGATGATGCATTATGCGCCTATAGAACTGCATAAAAAAATCCTATGCACTACATGAATCAGCTAATTTGCCATCCGCCAAGACAGACGGCAAAGGCACGGACGGCGGACGGCAAAGGACTTTGCCGTCTGCCGCGAACGGCAAAATGCACCGACAAAGAAAGGATCAGTAAAGAGCTTCTTTGCCGTCTGCTTTCCTAAGCGGACGGCAAAGGGGCCTTTGCCCTCAGCGGCGGACGGCAAAGGGGCCTTTGCCATCAGCGGCGGACGGCAAAGAAACCCAACGGCAATAAATTCGTCGTTAGTCCGTTGGGTGGCTAATGACAGTGTTTGCCGTCCGCGGCTGACGGCAAATAGCATCAGGCCTTTGTCGTCCGCCTGATGACGTCAGTTGGACGTCACTGCCCAGCAAGTCTTTGCCGTCCGCAGCTGCAGGGCAGATGGCAAAGAGCCTATATTGCCCAATTTAATTCTGTTTTTTCTTATATCAATTCATTTTCACATAATATCAAACACACACACACACACATATTACCAACAGTCATGAACACATATATATCCAACACAAATTACCAATAGTCATGAACACATATATATCCAACACATATTACAAATAGTAGCAAGTTTCATCCATACATGCATATACATAGTTTCATCAATATTACACAGTTTCATCCATAGGTAGCAAGTTTCACCAAGTCAAAACTATCTTATCACTAAGATCTTCTCTGGATCTTCTTCTTTTCTTCCAACCTGCATAACAAAAACACCAAGAAAGAGAGAATGAGTTAGGAGTAGAAATGTAGCATTTCACTTGGTGAAATGCAATGCTGTAGGAGCCAGCACTTCAGATCAAGACAATCTTAAATTAGTGTAAAGTTATGACAGATCCGTGCATATGTAAATAAAGCAATTAACCATAGTTGTACGTCCTAGCTACTCTAGCAAATACTCCTACTCTATTGCAATACAGAAGAACATTGTGCTGCTGTAGTAGGTAGAGGAGTAGGAACAACATGCTGCTTGTGGGAAACTAATCCAAGGACGCACCTGGTGGCCGATGGGCTTGGTCGGCGCTGCTCCGGTGAGGGGCATCACTCCGGCAAGGAGGAGGCCCATGCAGCAAGGAGGAGGCTCGTGCGGCAAGGAGGATGCTACTCCCAAGACTCCCATGCATGTCGTCCTCAGGATTTACCTAAAACATATAAGCAACAAGGATGAGTACAAAGACTCAGCAAGTTCATAAAGGAATAATAAACAGTACTCATATCAATATACCAAGACTCGGTTAACACCATACACTCATTAGTGTTCAACACATATAATGGTGCCCTACATGCCTACATGCTCAGCTCATTTCATTTCGTATACCGGTATAGCTTGAGTGGACGCCCGTCGACATCCACTCACTCCAATATGTGGAGGTTGCTTCCAAAGTAGGTCGCAACCCAACAATGAAGGTCTCAATGTGCCCACCAAGGTAGTGCACGCCTTCATTCACTATCATCATGAGTGCAAGTATGCAAATGCAAGCATAGTACTTGAATCAACATATCATGGTCATCGTCATCGCCATCATAATAAACATCATTGACATGGAAGATATCATAAATAAAAAATGGAATGTAGAGATTGTGCAAGTCATTATCCCGTCATGAACTTGCCTCAACCGCGGAGCACAAATTGTGAGGCAAACGGTTCCGAACTCGAAGTACCCACACTTGTCATCAAGCATATATCCCAGTCACAGCAAAGCATGGTCTCAACACATAAGAATATATAATTTAGTGGTGCTCCTACGCACAAGACCCCAGCTCATACGTACGTTATCACATTATAAGTCCTCATATCATCAACGATGACAAAATGTGACAAAATCTTAGAGTATAAGTCTAGTTACAATCACCAAGTCAAACGTAAAATTCTGTCCAACATAGTACAGTCATCTTAATAATTTCATAGGATTTAGTGTATAACATGAAATCTAACAAATAATATATGTTTAAGCATCTGCAGAATATCCTCTACAATTTTTGTGTTGTGACTTTAATTTAATTAAACCTTTAGCATGGCCTAAACTGCCATACAACAAATTCTGCACCCCAGGAACATAAATTTCGGGACAGAAAACTAAAATGATGGCTGCTCTCAAACCGTACATCCAAACGAAGCAAATAAGTACTCTACGGAAACCTTGGAACTTTATCTAAAACTTATGTAAAGGGGCCAACTCTAAATTCTAAGCATAGCTAACTCATTTTTTAGATAGAAGCTTGCTGTCAAGAACTGTCAGGCACTGCAGTTTTTAACTGAACCAAGTTCAGTGATGTACAGCAAGGGAAAACCAGTGTACAAGAGCATTTCTAATCCTCACGTGTAAGATAAAACAGAATTATAACTTGCAAACTAACTCCTCTCCCCAGGTTTAATTGCTTACACGCATATAGACATGTTCGTCAAGCTGTTGGCATACCTGAACAAGCAAAACAGGCCACATCAAACAATCCAGCCAAGATGCTAACCCACCTACAGGAACTATGTTGCTCCAGCGCTAAAGATCGAACCAAGAGTGACACAAGGAGTTGGAGAAGCAACAGAGCGGGGGTGGGCCGATGGCCAGCAGCAGCCCGTGCTCCACCGGCAGCGGCGGCGGCCACGACGACGCAAGGAGCAGGGGAGCGGGAGCAGCCTCCACACGGCAGCGGCCACGACGAGAAGCGGCGCCAAGAACAGCAGCAATCTCACAGCGATGGCAATCACGCCACCAGCAGCAGCAGCGACATGACGGCTGCGGCCTCCAATGGATAAGATGAGAGGAAGACTTGGAAAGGGGAATAGAAGAAAGCCCGGTCTTGAGCACAACATACAGCGGCGCAACGGCCGCGAGGCAGCGTGGGGCGGCGGCGGCGACACGGGGACGCGGGCGGGGCGCAGAGGAGCTCGATGCTCGGCTCCCATGGCGGCGGCGGATCTCGAGGTCGGGGCGACCGGCGACGAGGCTTCCGCGGCGGGGCGGCGAGCTTGTGGGGAGGTGGGGGCGACGCGGGGACGCGGGCGGGGCGCAGAGGAGCTCGGTGCTCGGCTCCCATGGCGGCGGCGGATCTCGAGGTCGGGGCGACCGGCGACAAGGCTTCCGCGGTGGGGCGGCGAGCTTGTGGGGAGGTGGCGGCGCAGGCGGCAGCGTGAGGCGGCGGGCCTCCTGGGTCCGGTGAGGTGGCGGCACGCACCGGCGGGCGGAGGCGAGGTGGCGCAGCGGCGCGGGGTCGATGGAGGCGGGGTCGGGCGGCGCTCGGCTGTGGGGCAGGGGCGGAGAGAGAGGGGATAGAGATAGAGTAGGTGGGGGCAATGATTTTTTTTACCCGCAAAAAAAGGTAGCCCCCTCTTTGCCGTCTGCCAGCAGATTGCAAAGAATCTTTGCCGTCTGCCAGCAGACGGCAAAGAGGAGGGTGGACTGTTGCAGTGTACTGGCATCCGCTGGCACCTCTTTGCCGTCCGCTGGCAGATGGCAAAGATTCTTTGCCATCTGCCAGCAGACGGCAAAGAAATGATAGATGGCAAAGATTTTCTTTGTCGTCTGCCAGTTCTTTGCCGTCTGTTGTTTGATAGCTGATGGCAAAGATCTTCTTTGTCGTCCGCAAGCAGACGGCAAAGAACTGGCAGACGGCAAAATCCCTGATTCCAGTAGTGATGGGTATGTCTCTTTATAAGATGGTTTATGGAAAACGTGTCATTTACCTCTTGAACTTGAACATAAAGCATATTGGGCTATTAAAGAGCTCAGCTATGACTTCAAACTTGCCGGTGAGAAGAGGTTGTTTGATATTAGCTCACTTGATGAATGGAGAACCCAAGCCTATGAAAATGCCAAGTTATTCAAAGAAAAAGTCAAACGCTGGCATGACAAAAGGATACAAAAGCGTGAGTTTAACGTAGGAGATTATGTGTTATTATTCAACTCTCATTTAAGATTTTTTGCAGGAAAACTTCTCTCTAAATGGGAAGGTCCCTACGTTATCGAGGAGGTCTATCGTTCTGGTGCCATAAAAATCAACAACTTCGAAAGCACAAGTCCGAGGGTGGTGAACGGTCAAAGAATTAAACATTATATTTCAGGTAACCCTATCAATGTTGAAACTAATATTATTGAAACCGTAACCCCTGAGGAATACATAAGAGACACTTTCCAGAATGTTCCAGACTTCGAAAAGGAATAGGTATGTGGTACGGTAAGTAAACTGACTCCAGAACGACTCCAATGGCAATTTTTATCAGTTTTGGAATATTTAAGGATTTTACGAAGAAAGAAGTAGTCCGAAAGGGACACGAGGCCCCCACGAGAGTGGAGGGCACGCCCGGCGCGCCCCCCTGTCTCGTGGGCACCTTGTGTGCCTCCCGGACTCCGTTTTCTTGCACGTTACGTATTTTGGTCAGTAAAAATGCATTATATATACTCCCGAAGGTTTTGATCACCGTATCACGCAAACATCCTCTGTTTTCGTTTCGAGCTGTTTCTGTTTCAGATCTAGAGCATCATGTCGTCTTCAAGCGCTCCCAAGGACAAGTTTTTTGAGAGGGTTATCAACCCCTATCTCGCAGAGGTGCTACAACACCCTCAAACCATTGAGATGCGTGAGGGGGTGCTGCACATCCGTGACGTGGAGGGACCAAGGCGTACTGGAAGCGTGGAGACAAAGCTCGAAGCCGTAGAGTAGCAAGTTTTTAAGTGCCAAGGGCTGGTGGAGCGTGGACTCAACGCCAACCATATGATGATCACAGAGTTCACCAACAACCACAAGCTAGATGCCAAAGTCATTGGGGAGACCATCTTCAAGCTTCAAGAGAAAATTGAGCACCTCCAAGCCCAAATCTATGACCTTCAAAACCAGAACTGTGAGTATGAATATAGATTCAAGAGCATGAGTTTGGCTGCAGATTTAAGGATCCCGGAGACTCGATCATCCTTCTATGATAGTGAGCCTATGCCTTGGAAGACGGACGACAAGCCTACATCATCAACAACTCCTACTTCACCACCTCCGATGACATAATTACATGGGTATGGGCACTCCCCTTGGCAATTGCCAAGCTTGGGGGAGGTGCCCCGGTATCGTATCACCATCACACTCCTATCTTTACCGTTTTATTTAGTTCGATCCTTTTAGTAGGATCTTGATCTAGTAGATTGAAGTTTCGATATCAAGTAGTTTTGAGTTTTGCTTTGTGATCTCTTTTTATAATCGAGTCTGTGAGCTATCTATAATAAAGATTAGTGTTGAGTCAAGGGCTTTGCTATGTTGCTATGATCTTGAGAAGGTAGAAAGAATAAAAGAGTTCATATTGATCTTATGGATAGTGATGACTTCACACATAGAAAGTATGAGGCATAAAAATTGTTGAGAGTTGATAAACGTAGTTTTGGTCATTGTTGCAATTAATAGGAAGTGATAAGGAAAGAGGGGTTCACATATAAATATATTATCTTGGACACCTTTTATAATTGGGAGCACTCATTAAGTATGACATGCTAAAAGAGTTGACGTTGGACAAGGAAGACAACGTAATGGTTTATGTTTTCGCACATCTCAGTTAAAGTATATTGTCATTGACCTTCCAAACATGTTGAGCTTGCCTTTCCCCCTCATGCTAGCCAAATTCCTTGCACCAAGTAGAGATACTACTTGTGCTTCCAAATATCCTTAAACCCAGTTTTGCCATGAGAGTCCATCATACCTACCTATGGATTGAGTAAGATCCTTCAAGTAAGTTGTCATGTTGCAAGCAATAAAAATTGTTATCTAAATATGTATGACTTATTAGTGTAGAGAAAATAAGCTTTGTATGATCTTGTTGTGGAAGTAATAAAAGCGACGGACTGCATAATAAAGGTCCGCATACAAGGGGCAATATAAAGTGACGTTCTTTTGCATTAAGATTTTGTGCATCAACCCTAAACGCACATGACAACCTCTGCTTCCCTCTGCGAAGGGCCTATCTTTTACTTTATGTTTCTACTTTATGCTTGAGTCAAGGTGATCCACACCTTTCCCGTTTTCATTTTATCCTTTGGCAAGCTCGTCGTGTTTGAAAGATCATGATATATATATCCAATTGGATGTAAGTTAGCATGGGCTATTATTGTTGACATCACCTAAAGGTGAATACGTTGGGAGGCAATACAATAAGCCCCTATCTTTCTCAATGTCCGGCTGAAACTCCATAACCACAAGTATTGCATGAGTGTTAGCAATTATAGAAGACTACAAGATAGTTGAGTATGTGAACTTGCCGAAAAGCTCTATGATGACCCACAAGTGTAGGGGATCTATCGTAATCCTTTCGATAAGTAAGAGTGTCAAACCCAACGAGGAGCAGAAGGAAATGATAAGCGGTTTTCGGTAAGGATTTCTCTGCAAGCACTGAAATAGTAGGTGACAGATAGTTTTGTGATAAGATAAATAGTAACGAGCAACAAGTAAATAAAGTAAATAAAGTGCAGCAAGGTGGCCCAATCCTTTATGTAGCAAAGGATAAGCCTGGACAATTTCTAATAATGAGGAAAAAGCTCCCAAGGACACATTGGGAATTATCGTCAAGCTAGTTTTCATCACGTTCTATGATTCGCGTTCGGTACCTTGATAATTTGATATGTGGGTGGACCGGTACTTGGGTACTGCCCTAACTTGGACAAGCATCCCACTTATGATTAACCCCTATTGCAAGCATCCGCAACTACAAAAAGGAGTATTAAGGTAAACCTAACCACAGAATGAAGCGTATGGATCCATATCAGCCCTAATGAAGCAACGCATAAACTAGGGTTTAAGCTTCTGTCACTCTAGCAACCCATCATCTACTTATTACTTCCCCATGCCTTCCTCTAGGCCCAAATAATGGTGAAGTGTCATGTAGTCGACGTTCACATAACACCACTAGAGGAAAACACAACATACATCTCATCAAAATATCGAACGAATACCAAATTTACATGACTACTAATAGCAAGACTTAACCCATGTCCTCATTTACAAACGTAACTACTCACAAAGCATATTCATGTTCATAATCAGAGGAGTAATAATATGCATTAAGGATCTGAACATATGATCTTCCACCAAGTAAACCAAATAGCATCAACTACAAGGAGTAATCAACACTACTAGCAACCCACAGGTACCAATTTGTGGTTTTGATACAAGATTGGATACAAGAGATGAACTAGGGTTTTGAGAGGAGATGGTGCTGGTGAAGATGTTGATGGAGATTGACCCCCTCCCGATGAGAGGATCGTTGGTGATGACGTTGGTGATGATTTCCCCCTCCCGGAGGGAAATGTCCCCGGCAGAACAGCTCTGCCAGAGCCCTAGATTGATTCCGCCAAGGTTCCGCCTCGTGGCGGCGGAGTTTCGTCCCGTAAAATTGCCCTCGATTTTTTCCAGGGTAAAAGTGATGATATAGCAGAAGATGGACGCCGGAGGCCCACCAGGGGGCCCAGGAGATAGGGGGCACGCCCTATTGGGGGGGGGGCGCCCCCTGTCTCCTGGACAGTGTGTGGGCCCCCTGGCCTATTTCTTCCGCTCATAAATTCTTAATAAATCCAAAAAGTTGTTTCGTGGAGTCTCAGGACTTTTGGAGCTGTGTAGAATAGGTGTCCAACGTTTGCTCCTTTTCCAGCCAGAATTCCAGCTGCCCGCATTCCCCCTCTTCATGGTAAACCTTGTAAAATAAGAGAGAATAGCCATAAGTATTGAGATATAATGTGTAATAACAACCCATAATGCAATAAATATTTATATAAAAGCATGATGCAAAGTGGACGTTGATACGTCTCCAACGTATCTACTTTTCCAAACACTTTTGCCCTTATTTTGGACTCTAACTTGCATGATTTGAATGAAACTAACCCGTACTGACGCTGTTTTCAGCAGAACTGACATGATGTTGTTTTATGTGTAGAAAAGAAAAGTTCTTGGAATGTCCTGGAAATCCACGGAGGCACTTTTTGGAATTAATAAGAATTTTTGGCGAAAGAATTAATGCCAGGGGGCCCACAGCCTGTCCACAAGACAGGGGGCGCCCCCTAGGGCGTGGCCTCCTATCTCGTGGGCCCCCTGGACCTCCACCGACATCAACTCCAACTCCATATATTCACGTTCGGGGAGAAAAAAATTAGAGAGAAAGTTTCATCGCGTTTTACGATACGGAGCCGCCGCCAAGCCCTAATCTCTCTCGGGAGGGCTGATCTGGAGTCCGTTCGGGGCTCCGGAGAGGGGGATTCGTTGCCGTCGTCATCATCAACCATCCTCCATCACCAATTTCATGATGCTCACCGCCGTGCGTGAGTAATTCCATCGTAGGCTTGCTAGACGGTGATGGGTTGGATGAGATACCATGTAATCAAGTTAGTTTTGTTAGGGTTGTATCCCTAGTATCCACTATGTTCTGAGATTGATGTTGCTATGACTTTGCTATGCTTAATGCTTGTCACTAGGGCCCGAGTGCCATGATTTCAGATCTGAACCTATTATGTTTTCATGAATATATGTGTGTTCTTGATCCTATCTTGCAAGTCTATAGTCACCTATTATGTGTTATGATCCGACAACCCCGAAGTGACAATAATCGGGATACTTCTCGGTGATGACCGTAGTTTGAGGAGTTCATGTATTCACTATGTGCTAATGCTTTGTTCCGGTTCTCTATTAAAAGGAGGCCTTAATATCCCTTAGTTTCCGCTAGGACCCCGCTTCCACGGGAGGGTAGGACAAAAGATGTCATGCAAGTTCTTTTCCATAAGCACGTATGACTATTTACGGAATACATGCCTACATTACATTGATGAATTGGAGCTAGTTCTATATCACCCTATGTTATAACTATTGCATGAGGAATCGCATCCGGCATAATTATCCATCACTGATCCATTGCCTACGAGCTTTTCATATATTGTTCTTCGCTTATTTACTTTTCCGTTGCTACTGTTACAACTACTACAAAAACCCAAAAACATTTATCTTTACTTTTGCTACCGTTACCTTTATTATCATACCACTTTTGCTACTAAACACTTTGCTGCAGATACTAAGTTATCCAGGTGTGGTTGAATTGACAACTCAACTGCTAATACTCAAGAATATTCTTTGGCTCCCCTTGTGTCGAATCAATAAATTTGGGTTGAATACTCTACCCTCGAAAGCTGTTGCGATCCCCTATACTTGTGGGTTATCAAGACTAATTTCTGGCGCCGTTGCCGGGGAGCATAGCTCTATTCTCTGAGTCACTTGGGATTTATATCTGTTGATCACTATGAAGAACTTGAAAGACGCTAAGACCAAGATTTTGCCCTCAACTACGAGGGGAGGTAAGGAACTGCCATCTAGCTCTGCACTAGATTCTCCTTCCGTTATTAGTAAGCTTGCGACACCTAAACCTGCTACTGCTATGAATTCTGATATGTCGCATGTTATTGATGATGCCACTTCTGCTATGCATGATGAAACTACTTCTGTGCGTGATACTACTTTGCCATTAGGTGAATTTCTAGATGAACAACTTGCTAGAGTTAGGGGGAATGAAAATATTGAAGAACCTATTATTGATGATAGTGATGATGAAGGTTCCCCAATGATTATGTATTACCTGTTGTTCCTAAGGGTTATGTTATGAATGAAGCAGCTGCTATGGAAATTCTTGCTTGCAATGATAGAAATGATCTTAAGAAATTATTAGCTAAATGGAAGCAGCAGTCTCTTAATGCTAGAATGAAACCCGATCCTGCTTTTGCTACTTCACCTATCTGTGTTACTGATAAGGATTATGAATTCTCTGTTGATCCTGATATTATTACTTTAGTTGAATCTGATCCTTTTTATGGCCTTGAATCTGAAACTGTTGTGGCACATCTTACCAAGTTGAATGATATAGCCACCCTGTTCACTCATGATGAGAAGTCTCGCTATTTATATATCCTTAAGATATTTCCGTTCTCATTAAAGGGTGATGCTAAGACTTGGTATAATTCTCTTGCTCCTGGTTGTGTGCGTAGTCCCCAGGATATGATTTATTACTTCTCTGCTAAATATTTCCCTGCTCATAAGAAACAAGCTGCCTTGCGGGAAATATATAATTTTGTGCAAATCAAAGAAGAGAGTCTCCCACAAGCTTGGGGGAGGCTTCTCCGGTTACTTAATGCTTTGCCTGATCATCCTCTTAAGAAAAATGAAATACTTGATATCTTTTATAATGGACTAACCGATGCTTCCAAGGACTACTTGGATAGTTGTGCTGGTTGTGTTTTCAGGGAAAGAACAGTCGACGAAGCTGAAATATTATTGAATAATATGTTGACTAATGAAAATAATTGGACTCTTCCCGAGCCAGTTCCTGAAGTAATTCCTGAACCAATTGAGCCAACTCCTGAGCCTATTCCTAAACCCACTCCGAAGAAGAGAGGTGTTTTATTTCTCAGTCCTGAAGATATGCAAGAGGCAAAGAAATCAATGAAAGAAAAAGGTATTAAAGCTGAAGATGTTAAGAATTTACCTCCTATTGAAGAAATACATGGTCTTAATATACCGCCTGAAGAACCACATTGTCTTGATAACCCGACACAGGTAGTAAAGGTAAATTCTCTCTATAGATATGATAAAGTTGAAATACCCTCTACTAAATTTCATAGCCCATGCTTAGATGAATTTGATGACTTTATGGCTAGACAAGAAAGTTTTAATGCTTATGTTGGTAGAGAGTTAAAGAATAATGCTTTCGAGATAGGACGCGTAGGTGATAATCTGGCTAGAGTTAAAGATGAACTTCACCGCGTTAGCAAATATGCTTCTATGGTTGCTACTCAAGCTGAGCAAGTACTTAAAGCTCAAAATGATTTGCTTGATGAATTAAATAATAAAAATGACTTTGCTGTTAGAGTGGCTACTAGAACTGGTAGAATGACTCAGGAACCTTTGTATCCTGAAGGCCACCCTAAGAGAATCGAGCAAGATTCTCAGAGAAATAATTTAGAGGCACCTAGTTCTTCTAAAAAGAAGAAGAAGAAAAACGATAGAACTTTGCATGCTTCTAGTGAACCTACTGTAGACACACCTGAGAATCCCAATGATATTTCTATTTCTGATGCTGAAACACAATCAGGTGATGAACATGAACCTAGTGATAATGTTAATGATAATGTTCATGTTGATGCTCAACCTAGCAAAGACAATGATGTAGAGATTGAACCTGCTGTTGATCTTGATAACCCACAATCAAAGAATCAACGTTATGATAAGAGAGATTTTGTTGCTAGGAAGCACGGTAAAGAAAGAGAACCATGGGTTCAGAAACCCATGCCCTTTCCTCCTAAACCATCCAAGTCAAAGGATGATGAGGATTTTGAGCGCTTTGCTGAAATGATTAGACCTATTTTCTTACGTATGCGCTTAACTGATATGCTTAAAGTAAATCCTTATGCTAAGTATATGAAGGATATCATCACAAATAAAAGAAAGATACCGGAAGCTGAAATTTCCACCATGCTTGCTAATTACACTTTTAAGGGTGGAATACCAAAGAAACTTGGAGATCCGGGTGTACCAACTATACCATGCTCCATTAAAAGAAATTATGTTAGAACTGCTTTATGTGATCTTGGAGCCGGTGTTAGTGTTATGCCTCTCTCTTTATATCGTAGACTTGAATTGAATAAGTTGACACCTACTGAAATATCTTTGCAAATGGCTGATAAATCAACTGCTATACCTGTCGGTATTTGTGAGGATGTGCCTGTTGTGGTTGCAAATGTCACTATCTTAACGGACTTTGTTATTCTTGATATTCCCGAGGACGATAGTATGTCTATTATCCTTGGTAGACCTTTTCTTAATACTGCAGGGGCTGTTATTGATTGCAACAAAGGCAATGTCACTTTTCATGTTAATGGTAATGAGCATACGGTACACTTTCCGAGGAAACAATCTCAAGTTCATAGCATCAATTCTATTGAAAAAGTTCCAACTATCATTTTTGGAGGTTTTGAATTTCCTCTCCCTACTGTCAAGAAAAAGTATGATATTCTTATTGTTGGGGATTTTTATATCCCCGTTGAGGTAACTTAGTGTTATTCGAAAATTCTCCGGTTCCGTGTTATTTAGAATGAGTTTGTTAACAAGACTTGATCAACCTTGTTAGTGGATTCATTTTGATGATCACGAGATGGATGAAACTAGAAGGCACAACCTTCTGTACCCTCCTTTTACTTTCTGTTATTTAGAATAAATAAAGCAAAAATAGTATTATCCGTCTGTTTTCTGAATTATCTGTGCATTAAAAAAATAGTCCGAAAATAAAAGTGCTCCAAATGCCCTCCAAATTTAGTATTGATTTTTTCTAGAATATTTGAGGATATTAGGCACTGAAAACACTGCAGGAGGGGCAAGCACCAGGCCACGAGAGAGGAGGCCCCCCCTGTAGGGCGCGCCCCCTGTCTCGTGGGCCCCTGGTGGCCCCCCTCCACTTATGCCAGCACCCACACACTTCATCTTCTACCCAAAAAATCCCCATCCAGTTCAAGCACGAGTTCTAGCTCGTTTTGCTGCGATTTTCGATCTCTTAGCTCAAAGCTCCATTCACAAAACTGCTTTGGGAGATTGTTGCTTGGTATGTGACTCCTCCATTGGTCCAATTAGTTTTTGTTCTAGTGCTTTATTCATTGCAAATTTTTGCTGCATAGGTGACCATGTTCTTGAGCTTGCATGTTAAATTTTTGAGGTCCCAAGCAATTCCAATGCATCATATAGGCTCTAGGCACTTGTAGGAGTAGTTGCTATCAATCTTGTTTAGTTTTATTCACTTTTATTTTGAAGTTACTAAGATTTCAAAAAAATTCAGAAAATGTTAAGGAGGCTTTTTAAAGGCTCTTCTAGCCAAAGCTCTCAGAAAAAACAAGCCAAAGAGAAGGAAAAAGCCAAGTATAATCTTCCTCGCCTAGCGGAAGTACGGTCGTGCGAATGGCCATGTGAGGATTTCTTGAAAGAAGCCAGAATTCATGAAGACTTTTATGCTTTAATCGAGACTGCAGGCCTCATCGGTTTCATGAACGACCGAATCGATCAGTATCTCTTACTCACCAATACTTTCGTGCAAAACTTTTATTATTATCCTAAGAAATCACCGCCTGTAGTATCATTTCATTTATATGATGAATTCAAAGAAATGTCTTTACGTCATTTTTGCGCGGTATGTAGGATACCTTATGAGGGAGAATTAGATGAACCCCATCGTGAAGATGTGGGTGGCTTTGTTAATACTATTGTTGTAGAGGAGCCAAAGAAGGGCTCCGAGGCGAAGGTCTCTAGCATACACTTTCCTGTTTTACGCTACTTTGCCATATTTGCTAGTAGATGCTTGATTGGTCGTGGAAATAGTGGAAATTTGAGTGTTTCAGATATTATTATTCTTCAACATGCTTTGCTAGGAGACAATACTTTTAGTATGGGTGCCGCCGTTGCTAAACGGCTAGCCCTGAAACGTACAAAAGGCCCCATATTTGGAGGTATCTATGTTGCACGTCTTGCTGAACATTTTCAGATACCCATTAGGCACCATGAGGAGGATGAGATCAAATTGCATCCTCACATCTTAGATTACAAGAGCATGGTAGCACACAAGTTTATTGTTGACAACGAAGAGAAGATGCTCTTGTATAAACTTAGATTCAATAAGAAACACTTTGAGTTTATTATTTTGCCTGCGCCACTGTTGTTTGATTTGCTTGCAGAAAATCGTCTTATCACGCCGGAAGCGGTGAACAATCACCGAGCTCAAGCTTTTACTCCATAACCTGAACCTGAGCCGGAACCTGAGCTGGACCCTTATCATGCATCATCTGTCCAGTGGGATCCGGAGATGACCAGCCAGTGGTATCCTGATTACACCTCCCACTACACCGGGGAGAGTAGCGGCGGTCCTTGGTATTAGACCAACTTAGGCCAAAAGCCTAAACTTGGGGGAGTACGTATTTCTCACCGACTTTACATTCATGTTCACACACTAGTCGTCCGTGCTTATACTCTTTCATTGTATTATCCATGCTAGTTTAAATTTTTTTTTCTAGTTTTCTTCTTGTGTGTTTGATAAACCTTAAGAAAAACCAAAAAAATAGTTTGTTTAATTTCCATGCTTGTAGTAGAAATTAAAATGAAAACCCAAAAAGATTTCTAGTTCTTCTTTTTACTTGTTGGAGCTTTCCCGTGTAAATAGTTTTATTTTATTTTCTTTCTTTTGGGGGTCGACAAGACCATATTGAAAATGCTTAGTGGCTCTTATTGTTGGGGAACGTTGCAGAAAATTAAAAAATTTCCTACGGTTTCACCAAGATCCATCTATGAGTTCATCTAAGCAACGAGTCAGGGGAGTGAGTTTGCATCTACATACCACTTGTAGATCGGGTGCGGAAGCGTTCAAGGGGATGGTGATGATGGAGTCGTACTCGCCGTGATTCAGATCACCGATGACCAAGTGCTGAACGGACAACACCTCCGCGTTCAACACACGTACGGGACAGGAGACGTCTCCTCCTTCTTGATCCAGCAAGGGGGAAGGAGAGGTTGATGATGATCCAGCAGCACGACGGCGTGGTGGTGGATGCAGCAGAACTCCAGCAGGGCTTCGCCAAGCGGCTGCAGGAGGAGGACGAGGTGTAGCAGGGGGAGGGAGGCGCCAATGCACAAGGTCCGGCTGCCCTCCCCCTTGCCCTCCTTTATATAGGCCCCCAGGGGGGCCGCCGGCCCTGGGAGATTCAATCTCTCAAGGGGGCGGCGGCCAGGGGGGGAACTTGCCCCCTAAGGCATGTGGTGCGCCCCCCCCCCACCCTAGGGTTTCAACCCTAGGCGCAGGGGTGGGCCTAGGAGGGCGCACCAGCCCACTATGGGCTGTTTCCCCTCCCACTTCAGCCCATGGGGCCCTCTGGGATGGGTGGCCCCACCCGGTGGACCCCCGGGACCCTTCCGGTGGTCCCGGTACATTACCGGGTGACCCCGAAACTTTCCCGATGGCCGAAATACCACTTCCTATATATAATTCTTTACCTCCGGACCATTCCGAAACTCCTCGTGACGTCCGGGATCCCATCCGAGACTCCGAACAACATTCGGTATGCTGCATACTCATATTCATACAACTCTAGCGTCACCGAACCTTAAGTGTGTAGACCCTACGGGTTCGGGAGACACGTAGACATGACCGAGACGACTCTCGGGCAATAACCAACAGCGGGATCTGGATACCCATGTTGGCTCCCACATGTTCCACGATGATTTCATCAGTTGAACCATGATGTCGAGGATTCGATCAAACCCCGTATACAATTCCCTTTGTCAATCGGTACGTTACTTGCCCGAGACTCGATCGTCGGTATCCCAATACCTTGTTCAGTCTCGTTACCGGCAAGTCACTTTACTCGTACCGTAATGCATGATCCCGTGACCAACCACTTGGTCACTTTGAGCTTAATATGATGATGCATTACCGAGTGGGCCCAGAGATACCTCTCCGTCATACGGAGTGACAAATCCCAGTCTCGATCCGTGTCAACCCAACAGACACTTTCGGAGATACCTGTAGTGCACCTTTATAGTCACCCAGTTACGTTGTGACGTTTGATACACCCAAAGCACTCCTACGGTATCCGGGAGTTACACGATCTCATGGTCTAAGGAAGAGATACTTGACATTGGAAAAGCTCTAGCAAACGAACTACACGATCTTGTGCTATGCTTAGGATTGGGTCTTGTCCATCACATCATTCTCCTAATGATGTGATCCCGTTATCAACGACATCCAATGTCCATAGCCAGGAAACCATGACTATCTGTTGATCACAACGAGCTAGTCAACTAGAGGCTCACTAGGGACATATTGTGGTCTATGTATTCACACGTGTATTACGATTTCCGGATAATACAGTTATAGCATGAATAAAAGACAATTATCATGAACAATGAAATATAATAATACTTTTATTATTGCCTCTAGGGCATATTTCCAACAGTCTCCCACTTGCACTAGAGTCACTAATATAGTTACATTGTGATGAATCGAACACCCATAGAGTTCTGGTGTTGATCATGTTTTGCTCGTGAGAGAGGTTTAGTCAACGGATCTGCGACATTCAGATCCGTATGTACTTTGCAAATATCTATGTCTCCATCTTGAACATTTTCACGGATGGAGTTGAAACGATGCTTGATGTGCCTGGTCTTCTTATGAAACCTGGGCTCCTTGGCTAGGGCAATAGCTCCAGTGTTGTCACAGAAGAGTTTGATCGGCCCCGATGCATTGGGTATGACTCCTAGGTCGGTGATGAACTCCTTCACCCAAATTGCTTCATGCGCTGCCTCCGAGGCTGCCATGTATTCCGCTTCACATGTAGATCCCGCCACGACGCTCTGCTTGCAGCTGCACCAGCTTACTACTCCACCATTCAACATATACACGTATCCGGTTTGTGACTTAGAGTCATCCAGATCTGTGTCGAAGCTAGCGTCGACGTAACCCTTTACGACGAGCTCTTCGTCACTTCCATAAACGAGAAACATGTCCTTTGTCCTTTTCAGGTACTTCAGGATATTCTTGACCGCTGTTCAGTGTTCCTTGCCGGGATTACTTTGGTACCTTGCTACCAAACTTACGGCAAGGTTTACATCAGGTCTGGTACACAACATGGCATACATAATAGATCCTATGGCTGAAGCATAGGGGATGACACTCATCTCTTCTTTATCTTTTGCCGTGGTCGGGGACTGAGCCGAGCTCAATCTCACACCTTGCAACATAGGCAAGAACCCCTTCTTGGACTGATCCATTTTGAACTTCTTCAAAATCTTATCAAGGTATGTGCTTTGTGAAAGACCTATGAGGCGTCTCGATCTATCTCTATAGATCTTGATGCCGAATATATAAGCAGCTTCTCCAAGGTCCTTCATTGAAAAACACTTATTCAAGTAGGCCTTAATGCTGTCCAGAAGTTCTATATCATTTCCCATCAAGAGTATGTCATCTACATATAATATGAGTAATGCTATAGAGCTCCCACTCACTTTCTTGTAAATGCAGGCTTCTCCATAAGTCTGCATAAACCCAAATGCTTTGATCATCTCATCAAAGCGAATGTTCCAACTCCGAGATGCTTGCACCAGTCCATAAATGGATCGCTGGAGCTTGCATACTTTGTTAGCGTTCTTAGGATCGACAAAACCTTCCGGCTGCATCATATATAGCTCTTCCTTAAGATGTCCGTTAAGGAATGCCGTTTTGACGTCCATCTGCCATATCTCATAATCATAGTATGCGGCAATTGCTAACATGATTCGGACGGACTTTAGCTTCGCTACGGGAGAGAATGTCTCGTCGTAGTCAATTCCTTGAACTTGTCGATAACCCTTAGCGACAAGATGAACTTTATAGATGGTAACATTACCATCCGCGTCCGTCTTCTTCTTATAAATCCATTTGTTTTCTATCGCTCGCCGATCATCGGGCAAGTCTGTCAAAGTCCATACTTTGTTTTCATACATGGATTCTATCTCGGATTTCATGGCTTCAAGCCATTTGTTGGAATCTGGGCCCGCCATCGCTTCTTCATAGTTCGAAGGTTCACCGTTGTCTAACAACATGATTTCCAGGACAGGGTTGCCGTACCACTCTGGTGCGGAACGTGTCCTTGTGGACCTACGAAGTTCAGTAGCAACTTGATCCGAAGTGCCTTGATCATCATCATTATTTTCCTCTTCAGTTGGTGTAGGCATCACAGGAACATTTTCCTGCATTGCACCACTTTCCCGTTCGAGAGGTAGTACTTCATCGAGTTCTACTTTCCTTCCACTTACTTCTTTCGAGAGAAACTCTTTTTCCAGAAAGCATCCGTTCTTGGCAACAAAGATCTTGCCCTCGGATCTTAAGTAGAAGGTATACCCAACGGTTTCCTTAGGATATCCTATGAAGATGCATTTTTCCGACTTGGGTTCGAGCTTTTCAGGTTGAAGTTTCTTGACATAAGCATCGCATCCCCAAACTTTTAGAAACGACAGCTTAGGTTTCTTCCCAAACCATAATTCATACGGTGTCGTCTCAACGGATTTAGACGGTGCCCTATTTAAAGTGAATGTAGCTGTTGTTGGGGAACGTAGTAATTTCAAAAAAATTCCTACGCACACGCAAGATCATGGTGATGCATAGCAACGAGAGGGGAGAGTGTTGTCTACGTACCCTCATAGACCGAAGCGGAAGCGTTGACGCAACGTAGAGGAAGTAGTCGTACGTCTTCCCGGTCCAACCGATCCAAGCACCGTTACTCCGGCACCTCCGAGTTCTTGACACACGTACAGCTCGATGACGCACCCCGAACTCCGATCCAGCAGAGGTATGGGGAGGAGTTCCGTCAGCACGACGGCGTGGTGACGATCTTGATGTTCAACTGTCGTAGGGCTTCGCCTAAGCACCGCTACAATATGACCGAGGTGTAATATCGTGGAGGGGGGCACCGCACACGGCTAAAGGAACAATCACGATGATCAACTTGTGTGTCTATGGGGTGCCCCCCACCCCCGTATATAAAGGAGGGAGGGAGGAGGGGGCGGCCTAAGGGGGAGGCGCGCCCTAGGAGGGGGAAACCTACTCCAAGTAGGGTTCCCCCTTCTTTTCCTAATCCAAGAAGGAGGGGGAAGGAAGGAGTAGGAGAGGGGGAAGGCAAGGGGGCGCCGCCCCCCCTTCCTTGTCCTATTCGGACTCAAGGGGAGGGGCGCGCCACTTGCCCTGGCCGGCCCCTCTCTTTCTCCAATAGGGCCCATTAAGGCCCATTACTTCCCGGGGGGGGGGGGTTCCGGTAACCCTCCGGTACTCCGGTTTTTCTCCGAAAACTCCCGGAAGCATTCCGGTGTCCGAATATAGTCATCCAATATATCAATCTTTATGTCTCGACCATTTCGAGACTCCTCGTCATGTCCGTGATCATATCCGGGACTCCGAACAACCTTCGGTACATCAAAATACATAAACTCATAATGAAACTGTCATCGAAACCTTAAGCGTGCGGACCCAATGTAGACATGACCGAGACACGTCTCCGGTCAATAACCAATAGCTGGACCTGGATGCCCATATTGGTTCCTACATATTCTACGAAGATCTTTATCGGTCAAACCGCATAACAACATACGTTATTCCCTTTGTCATCGGTATGTCACTTTCCCGAGATTCGATCGTCGGTATCCAATACCTAGTTCAATCTCGTTACCGGCAAGTCTCTTTACTCGTTACGTAATGCATCATCCCGTAACCAACTCATTGGTCACATTGCTTGCAAGGCTTAAGTGATGTGCATTACCGAGAGGGCCCAGAGATACCTCTCCGACATTCGGAGTGACAAATCCTAATCTCGAAATACGCCAACTCAACAAGTACCTTTGGAGACACCTGTAGAGCACCTTTATAATCACCCAGTTACGTTGTGACGTTTGGTAGCACACAAAGTGTTCCTCCGGTAAACGGGAGTTGCATAATCTCATAGTCATAGGAACATGTATAAGTCATGAAGGAGGCAATAGCAACATACTAAACGATCGGGTGCTAAGCTAACGGAATGGGTCATGTCAATCAGATCATTCAACTAATGATGTGATCCCGTTAATCAAATAACAACTCTTTGTCCATGGTTAGGAAACATAACCATCTTTGATCAACAAGCTAGTCAAGTAGAGGCATACTAGTGACACTCTGTTTGTCTATACATTCACACATGTATTATGTTTCCGGTTAATACAATTCTAGTATGAATAATAAACATTTATCATGATATAAGGAAATAAATAATAACTTTATTATTGCCTCTAGGGCATATTTCCTTCAGTCTCCCACTTGCACTAGAGTCAATAATCTAGATTACATAGTAATGATTCTAACACCCATGGAGTCTTGGTGTTGATCATGTTTTGCTCGTGGAAGAGGCTTAGTCAACGGGTCTGCAACATTCAGATCCATATGTATCTTGCAAATCTCTATGTCTCCCACCTGGACTAGATCCCGGATGGAATTGAAGCGTCTCTTGATGTGCTTGGTTCTCTTGTGAAATCTGGATTCCTTCACCAAGGCAATCGCTCCAGTATTGTCACAAAAGATTTTCATTGGACCCGATGCACTAGGTATGACACCTAGATCGGATATGAACTCCTTCATCCAGACTCCTTCATTGGCTGCTTCCGAAGCAGCTATGTATTCCGCTTCACACGTAGATCCCGCCACGACGCTTTGCTTTGAACTGCACCAACTGACAGCTCCACCGTTTAATGTAAATACGTATCTGGTTTGTGATTTAGAATCATCCGGATCAGTGTCAAAGCTTGCATCAACGTAACCATTTACGATGAGCTCTTTGTCACCTCCATATACGAGAAACATATCCTTAGTCCTTTTCAGGTACTTCAGGATGTTCTTGACCGCTGTCTAGTGATCCACTCCTGGATTACTTTGGTACCTCCCTGCTAAACTTATAGCAAGGCACACATCAGGTCTGGTACACAGCATTGCATACATGATAGAGCCTATGGCTGAAGCATAGGGAACATTTTTCATTTTCTCTCTATCTTCTACAGTGGTCGGGCTTTGAGTCTTACTCAACTTCACACCTTGCAATACAGGTAAGAACCCTTTCTTTGCTTGATCCATTTTGAACTTCTTCAAAACTTTATCAAGGTATGTGCTTTGTGAAAGTCCAATTAAGCGTTTTGATCTATCTCTATAGATCTTAATGCCCAATATGTAAGCAGCTTCACCGAGGTCTTTCATTGAAAAACTTTTATTCAAGTATCCCTTTATGCTATCCAGAAATTCTATATCATTTCCAATCAATAATATGTCATCCACATATAATATTAGAAATGCTACAGAGCTCCCACTCACTTTCTTGTAAATACAGGCTTCTCCAAAAGTCTGTATAAAACCAAATGCTTTGATCACACTATCAAAACGTTTATTCCAACTCCGAGATGCTTGCACCAGTCCATAAATGGATCGCTGGAGCTTGCACACTTTGTTAGCTCCCTTTGGATCGATAAAACCTTCTGGTTGTATCATATACAACTCTTCCTCCAGAAATCCATTCAGGAATGCAGTTTTTACATCCATTTGCCAAATTTCATAATCATAAAATGCGGCAATTGCTAACATGATTCGGACAGACTTAAGCATCGCTACGGGTGAGAAGGTCTCATCGTAGTCAACCCCTTGAACTTGTCGAAAACCTTTTGCAACAAGTCGAGCTTTGTAGACAGTAACATTACCGTCAGTGTCAGTCTTCTTCTTGAAGATCCATTTATTCTCAATTGCTTGCCGACCATCGGGCAAGTCAACCAAAGTCCATACTTTGTTCTCATACATGGATCCCATCTCAGATTTCATGGCTTCAAGCCATTTTGCGGAATCTGGGCTCACCATCGCTTCTTCATAGTTCGTAGGTTCATCATGATCTAGTAGCATGACTTCCAGAATAGGATTACCGTACCACTCTGGTGTGGATCTTACTCTGTTTGAACTACGAGGTTCTGTAGTAACTTGATCTGAAGTTCTATGATCATCATCAACAACTTCCTCACTAGTTAGTTTTGACATCACAGAAACCGGTTCCTATGATGTATTATTTTCCAACAAGGGAGTAGGTACAGTTACCTCATCAAGTTCTACTTTCCTCCCACTCACTTCTTTCGAGAGAAACTCCTTCTCTAGAAAGGATCCATTCTTAGCAACGAATGTCTTGCCTTCGAATCTATGATAGAAGGTGTACCCAACTGTCTCCTTTGGGTATCCTATGAAGACACATTTCTCCGATTTGGGCTCGAGCTTATCAGGTTGAAGCCTTTTCACATAAGCATTGCAGCCCCAAACTTTAAGAAACGACAATTTTGGTTTCTTGCCAAACCATAGTTCATAAGGTGTCGTCTCAACGGATTTTGATGGTGCCCTATTTAACGAGAATGTGGCTGTCTCTAAAGCGTAACCCCAAAACGATAGCGGTAAATCTGTAAGAGACATTATAGATCGCACCATATCAAGTAAAGTACGATTATGACGTTCGGACACACCATTACGTTGTGGTGTTCCGGGTGGCGTGAGTTGCGAAACTATTCCACATTGTTTTAAGTGTAGACCAAACTCGTAATTCAAATATTCTCCTCCACGATCAGATCGTAGAAACTTTATTTTCTTGTTATGATGATTTTCAACTTCACTCTGAAATTCTTTGAACTTTTCAAATGTTTCAGACTTATGCTTCATTAAGTAGATATACCCATATCTGCTTAAATCATCTGTGAAGGTGAGAAAATAACGATATCCGCCACGAGCCTCAACATTCATTGGACCACATACATCTGTATGTATGATTTCTAACAAATCTGTTGCTCTCTCCATAGTACCGGAGAACGGTGTTTTGGTCATCTTGCCCATGAGGCACGGTTCGCAAGTACCAAGTGATTCATAATCAAGTGGTTCCAAAATACCATCAGTATGGAGTTTCTTCATGCGCTTTATACCGATATGACCTAAACGGCAGTGCCACAAATAAGTTGCACTATCATTATCAACTCTGCATCTTTTGGCTTCAACACTATGAATATGTGTATCACTACTATCGAGATTCATCAAAAATAGACCACTCTTCAAGGGTGCATGACCATAAAAGATATTACTCATATAAATAGAACAACCATTATTCTCTGATTTAAATGAATAACCGTCTCGCATCAAACAAGATCCAGATATAATGTTCATGCTCAACGCTGGCACCAAATAACAATTATTTAGGTCTAATACTAATCCCGAAGGTAGATGTAGAGGTAGCGTGCCGACCGTGATCACATCGACTTTGGAACCATTTCCCACGCGCATCGTCACCTCGTCCTTTGCCAGTGTTCGCTTAATCTGTAGTCCCTGTTTCGAGTTGCAAATATTAGCAACAGAACCAGTATCAAATACCCAGGTGCTACTGCGAGCTCTAGTAAGGTACACATCAATAACATGTATATCACATATATCTTTGTTCACCTTGCCATCCTTCTTATCCGCCAAATACTTGGGGCAGTTCCGCTTCCAGTGACCAGTCTGCTTGCAGTAGAAGCACTCAGTTTCAGGCTTAGGTCCAGACTTGGGTTTCTTCTCTTGAGCAGCAACTTGTTTGCTGTTCTTCTTGAAGTTCCCCTTCTTCTTCCCTTTGCCCTTTTTCTTGAAACTAGTGGTCTTGTTGACCATGAACACTTGATGCTCCTTCTTGATTTCTACCTCCGCAGCCTTTAGCATTGCGAAGAGCTCGGGAATCGTCTTATCCATCCCTTGCATATTATAGTTCATCACGAAGCTCTTGTAGCTTGGTGGAAGTGATTGGAGAATTCTGTCAATGACGCTATCATCCGGAAGAGTAACTCCCAGTTGAATCAAGTGATTACAATACCCAGACATCTTGAGTATGTGCTCACTGACAGAACTATTCTCCTCCATCTTGCAGCTATAGAACTTATTGGAGACTTCGTATCTCTCAATCCGGGCATTCTTCTGGAATATTAACTTCAACTCCTGGAACATCTCATATGCTCCATGACGTTCAAAACGTTGTTGAAGTCCCGGTTCTAAGCCGTAAAGCATGGCACATTGAACTATCGAGTAGTCATCAGCTTTGCTCTGCCAGACATTCTTAGCGTCGTTAGTTGCATCAGCAGCAGGCCTGGCACCCAGCGGTGCTTCCAGGACGTAATTTTTCTGTGCAGCAATGAGGATAATACTCAAGTTACGGACCCAGTCCGCGTAGTTGCTACCATCATCTTTCAACTTAGCTTTCTCAAGGAACGCACTAAAATTCAACGGAACAACAGCACGGGCCATCTATCTACAATCAACATAGACAAGCAAGATACTATCAGGTACTAAGTTCATGATAAATTTAAGTTCAATTAATCATATTACTTAAGAACTCCCACTTATACAGACATCTCTCTAGTCATCTAAGTGATCACGTGACCCAAATCAACTAAACCATAACCGATCATCACGTGAGATGGAGTAGTTTTCAATGGTGAACATCTTATGTTGATCATATCTACTATATGATTCACGCTCGACCTTTCGGTCTCCGTGTTCCGAGGCCATATCTGCATATGCTAGGCTCGTCAAGTTTAACCTGAGTATTCTGCATGTGCAAAACTGGCTTGCACCCGTTGTAGATGGACGTAGAGCTTATCACACCCGATCATCACGTGGTGTCTGGGCACGACGAACTTTGGCAACGGTGCATACTCAGGGAGAATACTTCTTGATAATTTTTAGTGAGAGATCATCTTAAAATGCTACCGTCAATCAAAGCAAGATAAGATGCATAAAGGATAAACATCACATGCAATCAATATAAGTGATATGATATGGCCATCATCATCTTGTGCTTGTGATCTCCATCTCCGAAGCACCATTATGATCACCATCGTCACCGGCGCGACACCTTGATCTCCATTGTAGCATCGTTGTCGTTTACGCCATCTATTGCTTCTACAACTATCGCTACCGCTTAGTGATAAAGTAAAGCAATTACAGGGCGTTTGCATTTCATACAATAAAGCGACAACCATATGGCTCCTGCCAGTTGCCGATAACTTTGGTTACAAAACATGATCATCTCATACAATAACATATAGCATCACGTCTTGGCCATATCACATCACAACATGCCCTGCAAAAACAAGTTAGACGTCCTCTACTTTGTTGTTGCAAGTTTTACGTGGCTGCTACGGGCTTAAGAAAGAACCAATCTCACCTACGCATCAAAACCACAACAATAGTTTGTCAAGTTGATGCTGTTTTAACCTTCGCAAGGACCGGGCGTAGCCACACTCAGTTCAACTAAAGTTGGAGAAACTGACACCCGCTAGTCACCTATGTGCGAAGCACGGCGGTAAAACCAGTCTCGCGTAAGCGTACGCGTAATGTCGGTCCGGGCCGCTTCATCCAACAATACCGCTGAACCAAAGTATGACATGCTGGTAAGCAGTATGACTTATATCGCCCACAACTCACTTGTGTTCTACTCGTGCATATAACATCAAACCATAAAACCTAGGCTCGGATGCCACTGTTGGGGAACGTAGTAATTTCAAAAAATTTCCTACGCACACGCAAGATCATGGTGATGCATAGCAACGAGAGGGGAGAGTGTTGTCTACGTACCCTCGTAGACCGAAGCGGAAGCGTTGACGCAACGTAGAGGAAGTAGTCGTACGTCTTCCCGGTCCAACCGATCCAAGCACCGTTACTCCGGCACCTCCGAGTTCTTGACACACGTACAGCTCGATGACGCACCCCGAACTCCGATCTAGCAGAGGTACGGGGAGGAGTTCCGTCAGCACGACGGCGTGGTGACGATCTTGATGTTCAACTGTCGCGGGGCTTCGCCTAAGCACCGCTACAATATGACCGAGGTGTAATATCGTGGAGGGGGGCATCGCACACGGCTAAAGGAACGATCACGATGATCAACTTGTGTGTCTATGGGGTGCCCCCCGCCCCCGTATATAAAGGAGGGAGGGAGGAGGGGGCCGTCCTAAGGGGGAGGCGCGCCCTAGGAGGGGGAAACCTACTCCAAGTAGGTTTCCCCCTTCTTTTCCTAATCCAAGAAGGAGGGGGAAGGAAGGAGTAGGAGAGGGGGAAGGCAAGGGGGCGCCGCCCCCCTTCCTTGTCCTATTCGGACTCAAGGGGAGGGGGCACGCCACTTGCCCTGGCCGGCCCCTCTCTTTCTCCAATAGGGCCCATTAAGGCCCATTACTTCCCGGGGGGGTTCCGGTAACCCTCCGGTACTCCGGTTTTTCTCCGAAAACTCCCGGAACCATTCCGGTGTCCGAATATAGTCATCCAATATATCAATCTTTATGTCTCGACCATTTCGAGACTCCTCGTCATGTCCGTGATCATATCCGGGACTCCGAACAACCTTCGGTACATCAAAATACATAAACTCATAATGAAACTGTCATCGAAACCTTAAGCGTGCGGACCCTACGGTTCGAGAACAATGTAGACATGACCGAGACATGTCTCCGGTCAATAACCAATAGCGGGACCAGGATGCCCATATTGGTTCCTACATATTCTACGAAGATCTTTATCGGTCAAACCGCATAACAACATACTTTGTTCCCTTTGTCATCGGTATGTTACTTGCCCGAGATTCGATCGTCGGTATCCAATACCTAGTTCAATCTCGTTACCGGCAAGTCTCTTTACTCATTACGTAATGCATCATCCCGTAACCAACTCATTGGTCACATTGCTTGCAAGGCTTAAGTGATGTGCATTACCGAGAGGGCCCAGAGATACCTCTCCGACATTCGGAGTGACAAATCCTAATCTTGAAATACGCCAACTCAACAAGTACCTTTGGAGACACCTGTAGAGCACCTTTATAATCACCCAGTTACGTTGTGACGTTTGGTAGCACACAAAGTGTTCCTCCGGTAAATGGGAGTTGCATAATCTCATAGTCATAGGAACATGTATAAGTCATGAAGGAAGCAATAGCAACATACTAAACGATTGGGTGCTAAGCTAACGGAATGGGTCATGTCAATCAGATCATTCAACTAATGATGTGATCCCGTTAATCAAATAACAACTCTTTGTCCATGGTTAGGAAACATAACCATCTTTGATCAACAAGCTAGTCAAGTAGAGGCATACTAGTGACACTCTGTTTGTCTATACATTCACACATGTATTATGTTTCCGGTTAATACAATTCTAGCATGAATAATAAACATTTATCATGATATAAGGAAATAAATAATAACTTTATTATTGCCTCTAGGGCATATTTCCTTTAGCTGTCTCTAGAGCGCATCCCCAAAATGATAGCGGTAAATCGGTAAGAGACATCATAGACCGCACCATATCCAATAGAGTGCGATTACGACGTTCGGACACACCGTTACGCTGAGGTGTTCTAGGCGGCGTGAGTTGTGAAATGATTCCACATTTCCTTAAGTGTGGACCAAATTCATGACTTAAATATTCTCCTCCATGATATGATCGTAGGAACTTTATCTTTTGGTCACGTTGATTCTCTACCTCATTCTGAAATTCCTTGAACTTTTCAAAGGTCTCTGACTTGTGTTTCATTAAGTAGACATACCCATATCTACTCAAGTCATCAGTGAGAGTGAGAACATAACGATATCCTCCGTGAGCCTCAACGCTCATTGGACCGCACACATCGGTATCTATGATTTCCAACAAGTTGGTTGCTCGCTCCATTGTTCCGGAGAACGGAGTCTTGGTCATTTTGCCCATGAGGCATGGTTCGCATGTGTCAAATGATTCATAATCAAGAGACTCTAAAATTCCATCAGCATGGAGCTTCTTCATGCGCTTGACACCAATGTGACCAAGGCGGCAGTGCCACAAGTATGTGGGACTATCGTTATCAACTTTACATCTTTTGGCATTCACACTATGAATATGTGTAACATTACGCTCGAGATTCATTAAGAATAAACCATTGACCATCGGAGCATGACCATAAAACATATCTCTCATATAAATAGAACAACTATTATTCTCGGATTTAAATGAGTAGCCATCTCGCATCAAACGAGATCCCGATACAATGTTCATGCTCAAACTTGGCACTAAATAACAATTATTGAGGTTTAAAACTAATCCCGTAGGTAAATGTAGAGGTAGCGTGCCGACGGCGATCACATCGACCCTGGAACCATTCCCGACGCGCATCGTCACCTCGTCCTTCGCCAGTCTCCGTTTATTCCGCAGCTCCTGCTGTGAGTTACAAATTCAAGCAACGGCACCGGTATCAAATACCCAGGAGTTACTACGAGTACTGGTAAGGTACACATCAATTACATGTATATCAAATATACCTTTGGTGTTGCCGGCCTTCTTATCCGCTAAGTATTTGGGGCAGTTCCGCTTCCAGTGACCCTTCCCCTTGCAATAAAAGCACTCAGTCTCAGGCTTGGGTCCATTCTTTGACTTCTTCCTGGTAACTGGCTTACCGGGCGCGGCAACATCCTTGCCGTCCTTCTTGAAGTTCTTCTTGCCCTTGCCCTTCTTGAACTTAGTGGTCTTATTGACCATCAACACTTGATGTTCTTTCTTGATTTCAACCTCTGCTGTCTTCAGCATTGAAAATACTTCAGGAATGGTCTTCACCATCCCCTGCATATTGTAGTTCATCACAAAGCTCTTGTAGCTTGGTGGGAGCGACTGGAGGATTCTGTCAATGACCGCCTCATCTGGGAGGTTAATGTTCAGCTGGGTCATACGGTTGTGCAACCCAGACATCTTGAGTATGTGCTCACTGACAGAACTGTTTTCCTCCATCTTACAACTATAGAACTTGTCGGAGACATCATATCTCTCGACCCGGGCATGAGCTTGGAAAACTAGTTTCAGCTCTTCGAACATCTCATATGCTCCGTGATGCTCAAAACGCTTTTGGAGCCCCGGTTCTAAGCTGTAAAGCATGCCGCACTGAACGAGGGAGTAATCATCAGCACGAGACTGCCAAGCGTTCATAACGTCTTGGTTCTCTGGGACGGGAGCGTCACCTAGCGGTCCTTCTAGGACATATTGTTTCCTGGCAGCTATGAGGATGATCCTCAGGTTCCGGACCCAGTCCGTATAGTTGCTGCATCATCTTTCAGCTTGGTTTTCTCTAGGAACGCGTTGAAGTTCATGTTGACATGAGCGTTGGCCATTTGATCTACAAGACATATTTGCAAAGGTTTTAGACTAAGTTCATGATAATTAAGTTCATCTAATCAAATTATTCAATGAACTCCCACTCAGATTAGACATCCCTCTAGTCATCTAAGTGTTACACGATCCGAGTCGACTAGCCCGTGTCCGATCATCACGTGAGACGGACTAGTCATCGTCGGTGAACATCTTCATGTTGATCGTATCTTCCATACGACTCGTGTTTGACCTTTCGGTCTCCGTGTTCCGAGGCCATGTCTGTACATGCTAGGCTCGTCAAGTTAACCCTAAGTGTTTTGCATGTGTAAAACTGTCTTACACCCGTTGTATGTGAACGTAAGGATCTATCACACCCGATCATCACGTGGTGCTTCGAAACGACGAACTGTAGCAACGGTGCACAGTTAGGGGAGAACACTTCTTGAAATTGTTGTAAGGGATCATCTTATTTACTACCGTCGTTCTAAGTAAACAAGATGCATAAACGTAATAAACATCACATGCAATTATATAGTAGTGACATGATATGGCCAATATCATATAGCTCCATTGATCTCCATCTTCGGGGCTCCATGATCATCTTGTCACCGGCATGACACCATGATCTCCGTCATCATGATCTCCATCATCGTGTCTTCACGAACTTGTCATGCCAACGACTACTTCTACTTCTATGGCTAACGCGTTTAGCAATAAAGTAAAGTAATTTACATGGCATTCTTCAATGACACGCAGGTCATACAAAAAATAAAGACAACTCCTATGGCTCCTGCCGGTTGTCATACTCATCGACATGCAAGTCATGAATCCTATTACAAGAACATGATCTCATACATCACAATATATCAATCATCATTCATCACAACTTCTGGCCATATCACATCACATGAACAATCGCTGCAAAGACAAGTTAGACGTCCTCTAATTGTTGTTGCATCTTTTACGTGGCTGCAATTGGGTTCTAGCAAGAACGTTTTCTTACCTACGAATAACCACAACGTGATTTTGTCAACTTCTATTTACCCTTCATAAGGACCCTTTTCATCAAATCCGCTCCAACTAAAGTGGGAGAGACAGACACCCGCCAGCCACCTTATGCAACTAGTGCATGTCAGTCGGTGGAACCGGTCTCACGTAAGCGTACGTGTAAGGTTGGTCCGGGCCGCTTCATCCCACAATACCGCTGAAGCAAGAAAATACTAGTAGTGGCAAGCAAGTCGACAAGATCCACGCCCACAACAAAATTGTGTTCTACTCGTGCATTAGAGAACTACGCATAAACCTGGCTCATGATGCCACTGTTGGGGAACGTTGCAGAAAATTAAAAATTTTCCTACGGTTTCACAAGATCCATCTATGAGTTCATCTAAGCAACGAGTCAAGGGAGTGAGTTTGCATCTACATACCACTTGTAGATTGGGTGCGGAAGCATTCAAGGGGATGGTGATGATGGAGTCGTACTCGCCGTGATTCAGATCACCGATGACCAAGTGCTAAACGGACAGCACCTCCGCGTTCAACACACGTACGGGACGGGAGACGTCTCCTCCTTCTTGATCCAGCAAGGGGGAAGGAGAGGTTGATGATGATCCAGCAGGACGACGGCGTGGTGGTGGATGCAGCAGAACTCCAGCAGGGCTTCGCCAAGCGGCTGCAGGAGGAGGACGAGGTGTAGCAGGGGGAGGGAGGCGCCAATGCACAAGGTCCGACTGCCCTCCCCCTTGCCCTCCTTTATATAGGCCCCCAGGGGGGGCGCCGGCCCTGGGAGATTCAATCTCCCAAGGGGGCGGCGACCAGGGGGGGAACTTGCCCCCCAAGGCATGTGGTGCGCCCCCCCCCCCACCCTAGGGTTTCAACCCTAGGCGCAGGGGGTGGGCCTAGGGGGGTGTACCAGCCCACTATGGGCTGGTTCCCCTCCCACTTCAGCCCATGGGGCCCTCCGGGATGGGTGGCCCCACCCGGTGGACCCCCGGGACCCTTTCGATGGTCCCGATACATTACCGGGTGACCCCGAAACTTTCCCGATGGCTGAAATACAACTTCCTATATATAATTATTTACCTCCGGACCATTCCGAAACTCCTCGTGACGTCCGGGATCCCATCCGAGACTCCGAACAACATTCGGTATGCTGCATACTCATATTCATACAACCCTAGCGTCACCGAACCTTAAGTGTGTAGACCCTACGGGTTCGGGAGACACGTAGACATGACCGAGACGACTCTCGGGCAATAACCAACATCGGGATCTGGATACCCATGTTGGCTCCCACATGTTCCACGATGATTTCATCGGTTGAACCAGGATGTCGAGGATTCGATCAAACCCCGTATACAATTCCCTTTGTCAATCGGTACGTTACTTGCCCGAGACTCGATCGTCGGTATCCCAATACCTTGTTCAGTCTTGTTACCGGCAAGTCACTTTACTCATACCGTAATGCATGATCCCGTGACCAACCACTTGGTCACTTTGAGCTCAATATGATGATGCATTACTGAGTGGGCCCAGAGATACCTCTCCGTCATACGGAGTGACAAATCCCAGTCTCGATCCGTGTCAACCCAACAGACACTTTCGGAGATACCTGTAGTGCACCTTTATAGTCACCCAGTTATGTTGTGACGTTTGATACACCCAAAGCACTCCTACGGTATCCGGGAGTTACACAATCTCATGGTCTAAGGAAGAGATACTTGACATTGGAAAAGCTCTAGCAAACGAACTACACGATCTTGTGCTATGCTTAGGATTGGGTCTTGTCCATCACATCATTCTCCTAATGATGTGATCCCGTTATCAACGATATCCAATGTCCATAGCCAGGAAACCATGACTATCTGTTGATCACAACGAGCTAGTCAACTAGAGGCTCACTAGGGACATATTGTGGTCTATGTATTCACACGTGTATTACGATTTCCGGATAATACAGTTATAGCATGAATAAAAGACAATTATCATGAACAATGAAATATAATAATACTTTTATTATTGCCTCTAGGGCATATTTCCAACAGTCTTCCACTTGCACTAGAGTCACTAATCTAGTTACATTGTGATGAATCGAACGCCCATAGAGTTCTGGTGTTGATCATGTTTTGCTCGCGAGAGAGGTTTAGTCAACGGATCTGCGACATTCAGATCCGTATGTACTTTGCAAATATCTATGTCTCCATCTTGAACATTTTCACGGATGGAGTTGAAACGACGCTTGATGTGCCTGGTCTTCTTATGAAACCTGGGCTCCTTGGCTAGGGCAATAGCTCCAGTGTTGTCACAGAAGAGTTTGATCGGCCCCGACGCATTGGGTATGACTCCTAGGTCGGTGATGAACTCCTTCACCCAAATTGCTTCATGCGCTGCCTCCGAGGCTGCCATGTATTCCGCTTCACATGTAGATCCCACCACGACGCTCTGCTTGCAGCTGCACCAGCTTACTACTCCACCATTCAACATATACACGTATCCGGTTTGTGACTTAGAGTCATCCAGATCTGTGTCGAAGCTAGCGTCGATGTAACCCTTTACGACGAGCTCTTCGTCACTTCCATAAACGAGAAACATGTCCTTTGTCCTTTTCAGGTACTTCAGGATATTCTTGACCGCTGTTCCAGTGTTCCTTGCCGGGATTACTTTGGTACCTTGCTACCAAACTTACGGCAAGGTTTACATCAGGTCTGGTACACAACATGGCATACATAATAGATCCTATGGCTGAAGCATAGGGGATGACACTCATCTCTTCTTTATCTTTTGCCATGGTCGGGGACTGAGCCGAGCTCAATCTCACACCTTGCAACATAGGCAAGAACCCCTTCTTCGACTGATCCATTTTGAACTTCTTCAAAATCTTATCAAGGTATGTGCTTTGTGAAAGACCTATGAGGCGTCTCGATCTATCTCTATAGATCTTGATGCCTAATATATAAGCAGCTTCTCCAAGGTCCTTCATTGAAAAACACTTATTCAAGTAGGCCTTAATGCTGTCCAGAAGTTCTATATCATTTCCCATCAAGAGTATGTCATCTACATATAATATGAGAAATGCTACAGAGCTCCCACTCACTTTCTTGTAAACGCAGGCTTCTCCATAAGTTTGCATAAACCCAAACGCTTTGATCATCTCATCAAAGCGAATGTTCCAACTCCGAGATGCTTGCACCAGTCCCTAAATGGATCGCTGGAGCTTGCATACTTTGTTAGCGTTCTTAGGATCGACAAAACCTTCCGGCTGCATCATATACAGCTCTTCCTTAAGATGTCCGTTAAGGAATGCCGTTTTGACGTCCATCTTCCATATCTCATAATCATAGTATGCGACAATTGCTAACATGATTCAGACGGACTTTAGCTTCGCTACGGGAGAGAATGTCTCGTCGTAGTCAATTCCTTGAACTTGTCGATAACCCTTAGCGACAAGTCGAGCTTTATAGATGGTAACATTACCATCCGCGTCCATCTTCTTCTTATAAATCCATTTGTTTTCTATCGCTCGCCGATCATCGGGCAAGTATGTCAAAGTCCATACTTTGTTTTCATACATGGATTCTATCTCAGATTTCATGGCTTCAAGCCATTTGTTGGAATCTGGGCCCGCCATCGCTTCTTCATAGTTCGAAGGTTCACCGTTGTCTAACAACATGATTTCCAGGACAGGGTTGCCGTACCACTCTAGTGCGGAACGTGTCCTTGTGGACCTACGAAGTTCAGTAGCAACTTGATCCGAAGTGCCTTGATCATCATCATTATTTTCCTCTTCAGTTGGTGTAGGCATCACTTTGAACATTTTCCCGTGTTGCACCACTTTCCCGTTCGAGAGGTAGTACTTCATCGAGTTCTACTTTCCTCCCACTTACTTCTTTCGAGAGAAACTCTTTTTCCAGAAAGCATCCGTTCTTGGCAACAAAGATCTTGCCCTCGGATCTTAAGTAGAAGGTATACCCAACGGTTTCCTTAGGGTATCCTATGAAGACGCATTTTTCCGACTTGGGTTCGAGCTTTTCAGGTTGAAGTTTCTTGACATAAGCATCGCATCCCCAAACTTTTAGAAACGACAGCTTAGGTTTCTTCCCAAACCATAATTCATACGGTGTCGTCTCAACGGATTTAGACGGTGCCCTATTTAAAGTGAATGTAGCTGTCTCTAGAGCGTATCCCCAAAATGATAGCGGTAAATCGGTAAGAGACATCATAGACCGCACCATATCCAATAGAGTGCGATTACGACGTTCGGACACACCGTTACGCTGAGGTGTTCCAGGCGGCGTGAGTTGTGAAACGATTCCACATTTCCTTAAGTGTGTACCAAATTCGTGACTTAAATATTCTCCTCCACGATCTGATCGTAGGAACTTTATCTTTCGGTCACGTTGATTCTCTACCTCATTCTGAAATTCCTTGAACTTTTCAAAGGTCTCAGACTTGTGTTTCATTAAGTAGACATACCCATATCTACTCAAGTCATCAGTGAGAGTGAGAACATAACGATATCCTCCGCGAGCCTCAACGCTCATTGGACCGCACACATCGGTATGTATGATTTCCAACAAGTTGGTTGCTCGCTCCATTGTTCCGGAGAACGGAGTCTTGGTCATTTTGCCCATGAGGCATGGTTCGCATGTGTCAAATGATTCATAATCAAGAGACTCTAAAAGTCCATCAGCATGGAGCTTCTTCATGCGCTTGACACCAATGTGACCAAGGCGGCAGTGCCACAAGTATGTGGGACTATCGTTATCAACTTTACATCTTTTGGCATTCACACTATGAATATGTGTAACATTACGCTCGAGATTCATTAAGAATAAACCATTGACCATCGGAGCATGACCATAAAACATATCTCTCATATAAATAGAACAACCATTATTCTCGGATTTAAATGAGTAGCCATCTCGCATCAAACGAGATCCAGATACAATGTTCATGCTCAAACTTGGCACTAAATAACAATTACTGAGGTTTAAAACTAATCCCGTAGGTAAATGTAGAGGTAGCGTGCCGACGGCGATCACATCGACCCTGGAACCATTCCCAACGCACATCGTCACCTCGTCCTTCGCCAGTCTCCGTTTATTCCGCAGCTCCTGCTGTGAGTTACAAATATGAGCAACGGCATCGGTATCAAATACCCAGGAGTTACTACGAGTACTGGTAAGGTACACATCAATTACATGTATATCAAATATACCTTTGGTGTTGCCGACCTTCTTATCCGCTAAGTATTTGGGGCAGTTCCGCTTCCAGTGACCCTTCCCCTTGCAATAAAAGCACTCAGTCTCAGGCTTGGGTCCATTCTTTGACTTCTTCCCGGTAACTGGCTTACCGGGCGCGGCAACATCCTTGCCGTCCTTCTTGAAGTTCTTCTTGCCCTTGCCCTTCTTGAACTTAGTGGTCTTATTGACCATCAACACTTGATGTTCTTTCTTGATTTCAACCTCTGCTGACTTCAGCATTGAAAATACTTCAGGAATGATCTTCACCATCCTTTGCATATTGTAGTTCATCACAAAGCTCTTGTAGCTTGGTGGGAGCGACTGGAGGATTCTGTCAATGACCGCCTCATCTGGGAGGTTAATGTTCAGCTGGGTCATACGGTTGTGCAACCCAGACATCTTGAGTATGTGCTCACTGACAGAACTGTTTTCCTCCATCTTACAACTATAGAACTTGTCGGAGACATCATATCTCTCGACCCGGGCATGAGCTTGGAAAACTAGTTTCAGCTCTTCGAACATCTCATATGCTCCGTGATGCTCAAAACGCTTTTGGAGCCCCGGTTCTAAGCTGTAAAGCATGCCACACTGAACGAGGGAGTAATCATCAGCACGAGACTGCCAAGCGTTCATAACGTCTTGGTTCTCTGGGACGGGAGCGTCACCTAGCGGTCCTTCTAGGACATATTGTTTCCTGGCAGCTATGAGGATGATCCTCAGGTTCCGGACCCAGTCTGTATAGTTGCTGCCATCATCTTTCAGCTTGGTTTTCTCTAGGAACGCGTTGAAGTTCATGTTGACATGAGCGTTGGCCATTTGATCTACAAGACATATTTGCAAAGGTTTTAGACTAAGTTCATGATAATTAAGTTCATCTAATCAAATTATTCAATGAACGCCCACTCAGATTAGACATCCCTCTAGTCATCTAAGTGTTACACGATCCGAGTCGACTAGGCCGTGTCCGATCATCACGTGAGATGGACTAGTCATCATCGGTGAACATCTTCATGTTGATCGTATCTTCCATACGACTCGTGTTCGACCTTTCGGTCTCCGTGTTCCGAGGCCATGTCTGTACATGCTAGGCTCGTCAAGTTAACCCTAAGTGTTTTGCATGTGTAAAACTGTCTTACACCCGTTGTATGTGAACGTAAGGATCTATCACACCCGATCATCACGTGGTGCTTCGAAACGACGAACTGTAGCAACGGTGCACAGTTAGGGGAGAACACTTCTTGAAATTGTTGTAAGGGATCATCTTATTTACTACCGTCGTTCTAAGTAAACAAGATGCATAAACATAATAAACATCACATGCAATTATATAGTAGTGACATGATATGGCCAATATCATATAGCTCCATTGATCTCCATCTTCGGGGCTCCATGATCATCTTGTCACCGGCATGACACCATGATCTCCATCATCATGATCTCCATCATCGTGTCTTCATGAAGTTGTCACGCCAACGACTACTTCTACTTCTATGGCTAACGCGTTTAGCAATAAAGTAAAGTAATTTACATGGCGTTCTTCAATGACACGCAGGTCATACAAAAATAAAGACAACTCCTATGGCTCCTGCCGGTTGTCATACTCATCGACATGCAAGTCGTGAATCCTATTACAAGAACATGATCTCATACATCACAATATATCATCATCATTCATCACAACTTCTGGCCATATCACATCACATGAACAATCGCTGCAAAAACAAGTTAGACGTCCTCTAATTGTTGTTGCATCTTTTACGTGGCTGCAATTGGGTTCTAGCAAGAACGTTTTCTTACCTACGAATAACCACAACGTGATTTTGTCAACTTCTATTTACCCTTCATAAGGACCCTTTTCATCGAATCCGCTCCAACTAAAGTGGGAGAGACAGACACCCGCCAGCCACCTTATGCAACTAGTGCATGTCAGTCGGTGGAACCGGTCTCACGTAAGCGTACGTGTAAGGTTGGTCCGGGCCGCTTCTTCCCACAATACCGCTGAAGCAAGAAAAGACTAGTAGTGGCAAGCAAGTTGACCAGATCCACGCCCACAACAAAATTGTGTTCTACTCATGCATTAGAGAACTACGCATAAACCTGGCTCATGATGCCACTGTTGGGGAACGTTGCAGAAAATTAAAATTTTTCCTACGGTTTCACCAAGATCCATCTATGAGTTCATCTAAGCAACGAGTCAAGGGAGTGAGTTTGCATCTACATGCCACTTGTAGATCGGGTGCGGAAGCGTTCAAGGGGATGGTGATGATGGAGTCGTACTCGCCGTGATTCAGATCACCGATGACCAAGTGCTGAACGGACAGCACCTCCGCGTTCAACACATGTACGGGACGGGAGACGTCTCCTCCTTCTTGATACAGCAAGGGGGAAGGAGAGGTTGATGATGATCTAGCAGCACGACGGCGTGGTGGTGGATGCAGCAGAACTCCAGCAGGGCTTCGCCAAGCGGCTGCAGGAGGAGGACGAGGTGTAGCAGGGGGAGGGAGGCGCCAATGCACAAGGTCCGGCTGCCCTCCCCCTTTCCCTCCTTTATATAGGCCCCCAGGGGGGGCGCCGGCCCTGGGAGATTCAATCTCCCAAGGGGGCGGCGGCCAGGGGGGAACTTGCCCCCCAAGGCATGTGGTGCGCCCCCCCCCCCACCCTAGGGTTTCAACCCTAGGCGCAGGGGGTGGGCCTAGGGGGGCGCACCAGCCCACTATGGGCTGGTTCCCCTCCCACTTCAGCCCATGGGGCCCTCCGGGATGGGTGGCCCCACCCGGTGGACCCCCGGGACCCTTCCGGTGGTCCCGGTACATTACCGGGTGACCCTGAAACTTTCCCGATGGCCGGAATACCACTTCCTATATATAATTCTTTACCTCCGGACCATTCTGAAACTCCTCGTGACGTCCGGGATCCCATCCGAGACTCCGAACAACATTCGGTATGCTGCATACTCATATTCATACAACCCTAGCGTCACCGAACCTTAAGTGTATAGACCCTACGGGTTCGGGAGACACGTAGACATGACCGAGACGACTCTCGGGCAATAACCAACATCGGGATCTGGATACCCATGTTGGCTCCCACATGTTCCACGATGATTTCATCGGTTGAACCACGATGTCGAGGATTTGATCAAACCCCGTATACAATTCCCTTTGTCAATCGGTACGTTACTTGCCCGAGACTCGATCGTCGGTATCCCAATACCTTGTTCAGTCTCGTTACCGGCAAGTCACTTTACTCGTACCGTAATGCATGATCCCGTGACCAACCACTTGGTCACTTTGAGCTCAATATGATGATGCATTACCGAGTGGGCCCAGAGATACCTCTCCGTCATACGGAGTGACAAATCCTAGTCTCGATCCGTGTCAACCCAACAGACACTTTCGGAGATACCTGTAGTGCACCTTTATAGTCACCCAGTTACGTTGTGACGTTTGATACACCCAAAGCACTCCTACGGTATCCGGGAGTTACACGATCTCATGGTCTAAGGAAGAGATACTTGACATTGGAAAAGCTCTAGCAAACGAAGTACACGATCTTGTGCTATGCTTAGGATTGGGTCTTGTCCATCACATCATTCTCCTAATGATGTGATCCCGTTATCAACGACATCCAATGTCCATAGCCAGGAAACCATGACTATCTGTTGATCACAACGAGCTAGTCAACTAGAGGCTCACTAGGGACATATTGTGGTCTATGTATTCACACGTGTATTACGATTTCCGGATAATACAGTTATAGCATGAATAAAAGACAATTATCATGAACAATGAAATATAATAATACTTTTATTATTGCCTCTAGGGCATATTTCCAACACTTATATGCATGATTGTTTATTTAATTTAGAGCCCATATTACTTGTCTTCTCTCTTGAGTTGAATGCTTGCAGATTCCAGCTTAGTCCAATGCACGTGCACTCTTATTATTATACACATCATTCGGTCGTGCAAGTGAAAGGCAATAATGATGATATATGATGGACTTATTGGGATGAGAAAAGTTGGTATGAACTCAACCTCTCTTGTTTTTGTAAATATGATGAGTTCATCGTTCCTGAGTCAGCTATTATGAAGTAAACATATTTGCAATGACATTTAGAGATTATAGTTGCTTGTGCCATGCTTGATTAGCTATGAGTTATAATGGTTTACCTTGTGTGCCAACATGCTATTAGAATGATTATGATGTGGTATGATGGGATGGTATCCTCCTTTGAATGAATTGAGTGACTCGACTTGGCACATGTTCACGCATGTAGTTGAATCAAATTAACATAGCCTTCATGATATTTATGTTCATGGTGGATTATATCCTACTCATGCTTGTATTCGGTGTGAATTAATTTTAATGCATGTTTATGACTGTTGTCGCTCTCTCAGTTGGTCGCTTCCCAGTCTTTTGCTAGCCTTCACCCGTACTAAGCAGGAATACTGCTTGTGCATCCAAACTCCTTAAACCCCAAAGTTGTTCCATATGAGTCCACTATACCTACCTATATGCGGTATTTACCTGCCGTTCCAAGTAAATTTGTATGTGCCAAACTCCAAACCTTCAAATGAAATTTTATTCTGTATGCTCGAGCAGCTCATGTTACAACTAGGGCTACCTATATCTTCCATGCTAGGTGGGTTATTCTCAAGAGGAGTGGACTCCGCTCCTCATTCACGAGAAAGGACCGGTAACCGGGATGCCCAGTCCCATGATCCAAAAAGATCGAACAAAATCGAAATAATTAAACAAAACTCCCCCAAGGCTGTTGTATGTTGGAGGCACTCGTTGTTTCGAGCAAGCCATGGATTGATGCTTGTTGGTGGTTGGGGGAGTATAAACCTTTACCATTCTGTTTGGGAACTGCCTATAATGCATGTAGTATGGAAGATACAGCCATCTCATAGTTGTTGCGTTGACAGCGAAAGTATGCCGCTCAAAATGTTATTCAATCTCTATTTTAAATCGAGCTCTGGCACCTCTACAAATCCCTGCTTCCCTCTGCGAAGGGCCTATCCATTTACTTTTATGTTGATTCATCACCCTTCTTATTAAAAGCACCCGCTCGAGAGCACACTGTCATTTGCATTCATTATTATTGGTTTATATTGGGTATGACTTCACTGGATCTCTTTTACCATGAATTACAATGTTTAGTCAGTCCTTGATCTTTAAAGGTGCTCTGCATTTATGTTTTGCGGTCTCAGAAAGGGCTAGCGAGATACCGTTTTGTTATATCATGTTACGATAATTTTGAGAAAGTGTTGTCATCCAAGTTTTATTATTATGGCTCGCTAGTTGATTATGCTATTGATATGAGTAGTTGTGAGACCTATGTGTTATTATGAGTATGGTTAGTTCATAATATTTGCTGAAACTTGAATGCTGGCTTTTCATGTTTACAACAACAAGAGCAAACAAAGTTTGTAAAAGTTTTTCTGTATCACTTTCAGTTTATCAACTGAATTGCTTGAGGACAAGCAAAGGTTTAAGCTTGGGGGAGTTGATACGTCTCCAATGTATCTACTTTTCCAAACACTTTTGCCCTTGTTTTGGACTCTAACTTGCATGATTTGAATGAAACTAACCCGGATTGACGCTGTTTTCAGCAGAACTGCCATGATGTTGTTTTATGTGTAGAAAAGAAAAGTTCTCGGAATGTCCTGGAAATCCACGGAGGCACTTTTTGGAATTAATAAGAATTTTTGGCGAAAGAATTAATGCTAGGGGGCCCACAGCCTGTCCACGAGACAGGGGGGCGCCCCCCTAGGGCGCGGCCTCCTATCTCGTGGGCCCCTTGGACCTCCACCGACGTCAACTACGACATGGAGCCACCGCCAAGCCCTAAACTCTCTCGGGAGGGCTGATCTGGAGTCCGTTCGGGGCTCCGGAGAGGGGGATTCGTCGCCGTTGTCATCATCAACCATCCTCCATCACCAATTTCATGATGCTCACCGCCGTGCGTGAGTAATTCCATCGTAGGCTTGCTGGACGGTGATGGGTTGGATGAGATTTACCATGTAATCAAGTTAGTTTTGTTAGGGTTTGATCCCTAGTATCCACTATGTTCTGAGATTGATGTTGCTATGACTTTGCTATGCTTAATGCTTGTCACTAGGGCCCGAGTGCCATGATTTCAGATCTGAACCTATTATGTTTTCATGAATATATGTGTGTTCTTGATCCTATCTTGCAAGTCTATAGTCACCTATTATGTGTTATGATCCGACAACCCCGAAGTGACAATAATCGGGATACTTCTCAGTGATGACCATAGTTTGAGGAGTTCATGTATTCACTATGTGCTAATGCTTTGTTCCGGTTCTCTATTAAAAGGAGGCCTTAATATCCCTTAGTTTCCGCTAGGACCCCGCTTCCACGGGAGGGTAGGACAAAAGATGTCATGCAAGTTCTTTTCCATAAGCACGTATGACTATTTAAGGAATACATGCCTACATTACATTGATGAATTGGAGCCAGTTCTATATCACCCTATGTTATAACTATTGCATGAGGAATCGCATCCGACATAATTATCCATCACTGATCCATTGCCTACGAGCTTTTCATATATTGTTCTTCGCTTATTTACTTTTCCGTTGCTACTATTACAACTACTACAAAAACCCAAAAACATCTATCTTTAATTTTGCTACCGTTACCTTTATTATCATACCACTTTTGCTACTAAACTCTTTACTGCAGATACTAAGTTATCCAGGTGTGGTTGAATTGACAACTCAACTGCTAATACTCAAGAATATTCTTTGGCTCCCCTTGTGTCGAATCAATAAATTTGGGTTGAATACTCTACCCTCGAAAGCTGTTGCGATCCCCTATACTTGTGGGTAATCAGACGTATCACTCTATTGTTGACTCTATCTGATGTTATGATAAATTGCAATTGCTTCAATGACTGAGATTATAGTTTGTTAGTTCCCAATGAAGTTTTCAAACCATACTTGACATTGTGAATTGATTGTTACTTGAGCATAAGAAATCATATGATAAAATCTATATATGTTGTTGTTACAAGAATGATCATGATGCCTTCATGTCCGTATTTTATTTTTATCGATACCTCTATCTCTAATCATGTGGACATATTTTTCGATATCGGCTTCCGCTTGAGGACAAGCGAGGTCTAAGCTTGGGGGAGTTGATACGTCCATTTTACATCATGCTTTCATATCAATATTTATTGCATTATGGGCTGTTATTACACATTATATCTCAATACTTATGGCTATTCTCTCTTATTTTACAAGGTTTACCATGAAGAGGGGGAATGCGGGCAGCTGGAATTCTGGCTGGAAAAGGAGCAAACATTGGAAACCTATTCTGCACTGCTCCAAAAATCCTGAAACTCCATGAAACATGTTTTTGGAATTAATAAGAATTATTGAGCGAAAGAAATACATCAGGGGCCCACACTTTGGCCAGGAGAGTGGGGGCGCCCCCCTACTAGGCGCCCCCTGTCTCCTGGGCCCCTTGGTGGGCCTCCGGTGTCCATCTTCTGCTATATGAGAGCTTTTACCCTGGAAAAAATCGTGGGCAAGCTTACGGGACGAAACTCCGCTGCCACGAGGCGGAACCTTGGCGGAACCAATCTAGGGCTCTGGCGGAGCTGTTCTGCCGAGGACACTTCCCTCCGGGAGGGGGAAATCATCACCAACGTCATCACCAACGATCCTCTCATCGGGAGGGGGTCAATCTCCATCAACATCTTCACCAGCACCATCTCCTCTCAAAACCCTAGTTCATCTCTTGTATCTAATCTTGTATCAAAACCACAAATTGGTACCTGTGGGTTGCTAGTAGTGTTGATTACTCCTTGTAGTTGATGCTAATTGGTTTACTTGGTGGAAGATCATATGTTCAGATACTTAATGCATATTATTACCCCTCTGATTATGAACATCACTACTAGGAAAAGGCATTCTAGTGGCGCACCGAATTTGCCTTCTAATGGCGCACTACTGGTGCGCCACTGGCATCACGCCATTAGAATTAAATTCTAATGGCGCACTACTGGTGCGCCATTAGTATCTGGTGTTCTAATGGCGCACCGCGTAGTGCACCATTAGTATAGCCAGCAGTGCGCCATTAGAATGCCTCCCAGGGGCCATATGTACAAATGTGCTTTGGCATTCTAATGGCGCACCAGCAGCTAATGCGCCATTAGTGTGATGATCACAGTGCGCCGTTAGTGTCTTGTGTGGTGCGCCATTAGTATGAATATTAGGTTTTATTTTTTTTGCTTTTCTAATTTTTGCACAGGTTACAAAATATATTATTGCATAGAATATAGACAGCAGCACACAGCAACATCAGATTCATCAAATACAATAGAAGATTAGTCTCCGAATACAATTCATCATATTAGTGTCCGGATTCAAAAGACCGGACAAAGATAAAACATTACAAGTCTCAAGACCGCGAGTATCGAGTTTGCCTTCACATTACAAGTCGATATCGATCATCTAAACTACCATCACATAGAAGAGAGTTGTGGTCATCACGATGAGCATCATCGCGATCAAACTGGTCTTCATCCGGTTCCTCCAACGCTCCCTCCTCTCTCCCGCTAGATAGCGGGCGTATCTAGATTCGGCCTCCGCCCTAGTGGTGTACCCTTTGTAACTGTTACCGCTGAAATGGTGAACCTGTCTCCGACACTCCTCCCAGTCATCATAGACTCCGGGAACCTTACCCTTGTACACGACATACGACGGCATCTCTATGCACAAGCCAAACAACAGACAATACATAAGCAATGTGTAAGTATGCAACAAGAGGATCGGAAGAGAAAAGCAAGACATTAATAGCACGATTCATGGTCCTACTAATAAATAGCATCGATTACATCTAAGTTGAACAACCGTCCAAACCAAAGAGACATCCGAATTCATTAAAGTTTAATTACAACATGAGCCAATCAATGTTTCAGAACTACACATCACTACTTTCGACTCAACTCATCGGACAGGAGCGTGGGTGAAGCCGCCGTCTGTCGTGATGGTCATGAAATCACGGTCGTTGTCACCCTGCATTTGTAGCGTTTCATCTATCTCACTGTTGGACGGTTGATATCTGAGGAAGAACTGCCCCGCGGTATGAAGGACATCTTGATGGATGATGTCCGCAAACTCCGACTGGATGCGAAAGAATTCTTGTCTGAGGTCCGCGTCCTGGACTGCCGACAAGCTCGCGGCCCAATCTTTGAGATTATCTGGTAGCAGAAGGTGATGATGGTCCCTTACGATCGCCCGCATGTGATGGAGGGCGTAGTAGGCATCCTTCTGACCGACAGGCGGCTGCTTGACGCAGCAGAACTTCGTATTGTGTGAGAAGATGTGCTTGCCGTACTTACGAACTGGCCTGGTGAAGGTGCCTCCAGATTGGGCGTAGCCGGGGAGAACATCATCAAGAACTTTCTTCACATTTGTGTAGTCTATCATGGAGTTACGGTTCGGGTCGAAATACGTGGCCATGGAATATTTCGGGCTTAAGAGGATGAGTGTGCAATGTGTGTCACTGCACAGAACACGGAATGTTAGAAAAAAAAGAACGATCGAAATCTAAGAAATCATATGTTACGGGGCGGTTAAGGGATGACTTACTCGGGAAAGTAAGGCACAAGGAAGTTATCCTTATCTGCGTTTGCCAGAATGACGCCTTCGAGGTGTGAACTCGCAACTTGGCGGTCCCCAGCACTGCTCAAGTGCTTGGCACGCATGTAGAAGGGGTCGACTATCACGATGTCCGGGGTATTGTCTCTAATGATCCGCATCTGCATGCTCAGCGAAAACAGCCGAACGAAGGTGTAGTGCAACGGATGAAGGTTAAACATAGCAAAGATGTCATCAAACCGCAGGACGATCATACCCCCGATGTCGCCATCCACAAAGCCCTTGCTCTCTGGCACCTTGGCCACGAAAACCGGGTATGCCACATCCTTCTCTCTGAGATGCCGCTTCTCCAAAATCAGAACACTGTCGTGCAGACTCCGCATAGCACCGGTTGCAGCATTCAGCATATTTGGCGGTAGCATCGCCCTACCCGCCACATGCACCCTCCTCGAGATATCCTTAGGTGAAGGTGGCCCGTCCTGAGCACTGATCGAACTCGGTGCCGGCTGGCTCGCACCGGCGCCCTTGTTAGTCTTTCGTTTCCGCCCTTCTTCTTGATCTCCTGTAATGGGACCGAGTTCTGCTCACAGACCGCCTTCTTCAGCGTGTTGGGGCTGATAATATTTCGCGCCTCAGCTATCTGAGGCTCGGTGAAGGCGGGAGCTGGAGGCGTGTCCTGAGAACTGAACGCCAGACGACGCTTGTTGCAATTGGATTTCTCCGCCGTACCAGCTAGATCGCGGTGGTCTTGGTTGGGTTCTTGAGAAAGAGGCCCGCAGAACTCGTCAGCGTACCCATGTTCGGCAAAGTACTTATCAACTTTGGTAAATGTACCATCGTCGTTGTCGTCGCCGTCCGGATCCTGTGCCATAGGGCTGTCCGGATCCTGTGCCATAGGGATGTCCGGCAGGTCCGGTAGCGTTGCGGCGTTCTTGCCATGGCTTGGCGCCGGCACGACTGGCGGTCTTGTCTGTGGGGTGGTGTCCCCCGCCCCCAAACGAATCTGGCTCTTCGGCCATAGCAGGGGCCAGTTTACGCAGGTGCCGAGGGTCATCTCATCTTCTTCGTCGGCCCCAGCGGGTCGAATCGGAGGTAATAGCTCGTCGCAGCCTGGCAGCACCCGGACCACTTCAACCCTATACATTGTGGTTGGCATCGGATTACCGTGGAACATGGGGTTGCCCGATTGAACGATTCTGCCCTTGGCGACATCGACCAACTCGGCGCCCACGAAGTGTAGAAGAGTGCAAGGAACGTCGGCGGTGCCCTGGAAAAACATGTATAGGGCTTCAGGGATGCCCAGTCAAAGGCAAGGAGATGAAGTCATCGGCCGAGAGGCTTAGTTACCGTGATGCCGTCGAGCTCGGCTAATGTCGAAGCACCGCCAACGGCGGGCGTGCAACTGACGGAGGGGGCGCTTGCTGGCGAGGTGCCGGTCGGCGTACACCCGGGTGCATTAAGCTCCAATGCCCGTGCCGGTGCCGGAGACACGAATACCGCCTCCGCCGGAGACACCAATGGCGCCGCCGCCGGAGACACCAATGGTGCCGCCGCCGGAGACACCAATGGCGCCGCCGCCGGAGACACCAATGGCGCCGCCGCCGGAGACACCAATGGCGCCGCCGCCGAAGACACCAATGGTGCCGCCGCCGCGCTGTGCGAGTTACTGGCCGTGAAGCTGGGAACCGGGGGAGGCCCCTTTTGCCCGCCCGCAATCCACGTCGTCAGCCCATGAATCAACGTAGGCACCATGGCGTTGAGCGTCGTTCCAAGTTGTTGTTGCACTTGCTCATGGACAAGCTCCGGAATCCGCGCCACTTGTGCCTTGAGTTCTTCAACCTCGCGCATCTGGCTTTCCGAGCTGGTCTTTTTCTCCTTCCGCACACCAGCGGTATAGTATGACCCCCATTTTGTGGACAAGCCTTTGCCGGCCACACGACCAGCTGACGTCGGCTTATCGAGCTTATCCTTCTTTTTCATTACGTTCAACGCCCTATTTAAAGGGGTGTCGAAAGGGGAGCTCTTAGACGACCCCGCGCTACTGCTTTCATTGTCCTGCGAAAGGAACATGAACCATTTAGAAATATTGGGGATTAATTAGAGTGCAACCATATGGAGCTAATTACGCGGGGGTGTATTCCTTACCAGAACAAGCTCAAGCGCCCTGGTCTTCGGATCCGTGGTAAGCTCCTTTGTTATCGGGTCCTCCTTGTACCGGGCCCTGACATAGTTCCTGGTCTGCTTGTCACCGCTGTATTTCTCGAAGCGGGGCGGTAGGCCTTGCTCGGCACGCTCCGCGTCCTCCTTGTCCCATATAGGCTCCGCCACTCTATAACCGCCGGGACCGAGTTTGTGTTCCCCTAAGTTCAACTCCCGCATTTCTTTCCCCCACTGACTTGATTCGGAGGTTGCGGGGCTCTGGCACTTGATCTTGAACTCCTTGTACTCATCTTCGCTCATCAAAGGATATTTCGCCTTGATCTTGTCATAACTATCACCTTTATCAATCATTCTCTTCACCGCGCTTCTCCAAGTAGACAGGGCCGTGCTCATCTTCGTGAGGGCGGCATTGTTCACTTTATTCCCTGAGAGGCGTGTGTTTTCAAATTCGGCGGGGAACTTGTATCGTTCGTGCAGCTTCGTGAAGAGGAGGTTGCGCAAATTCCCTCGGTCCTTATGCCTAAGGTTCTCGGTGTTGATCGAGACGGTGCTCCGGAGAATGCACCCGAGCTGAACCGAGTACCCCTTGACTATATGTTTGGGCTCCGTTGGATTCCCGTCGGAGTCCACTTGAGTGAATTCCTCCTTGACGGTGCGGAGCGCATTCGGGCGCCGGTCCTTCCTTTGCTTCTTCGGTTGGCTGCCATCTGTGTGTGCGCCGCCACCATCTGTGTGTGCGCCGCCATCATCAGTGGTGGCATCCTCGGCGGCACCATCAGTGGTGTCATCCCCGACGCCACTAGGGGTTGTGTAATCAGGATCGGTGTCTTCCGCGGCGTCATCATAGCGGTGAGGTTGTTCCTCCATCTCTTGGGACAGCTCCCAGAATTGCTTGCCGCCCGAACCACCGGCCTCATCGTTGTGGGCCATGTTTCTCTCTAAATAGGAAAAAAGTTTGGTCAAAAAGATGGTTATTGTCAAGGAACAAGATCATGGTCTCATGATTTAGGGTTTGTCGACACCGAGGCACCCTAAAAGCCTAAGCTTTCATCATTTAGGTTCTCATCGACACCGAGGCATCCGGGGCAACCAAGTTAAGTTTTCATCATTTAGGGTTTATCGATGCCGAGGCACCCTAGGTTGGGCCTAATCTTGGCTCTATTGCCACCTATGTTGGGTTTATCATCTAGGGTTTATCGATGCTAAGGATAATTCTAAGTTGGGCCTAATCACTTGGCTCTATTGCCACCTATGATTTAATGCAGCAAGAATGGCAGGGCAGTTGATCCTACTTAACTAAGTACTAAGATAGCCCGGCCCATGCATTAGTCGCAAGTACCCCATATGTCCTATTTTTAGCAAAGTCATGCTAAAATTCACGGAAAATTTCAGCATGACCTTTGCTGAAAATAGGACATATGGAGTACCCGAATTTGCCGGAACGGAAGTTAATCGACATTCCGGCAAACTCAAGGGCCTCTCGGGGTACCTGCAAATTCATCACGACACGATGGTCGGAGACAAAACCCAGCCACAGACCATATGGTCCTCTGCTTTCATATGGACAAAAATCAGCTCAACTTATGTGAGCTTCCATTCCAGATATAATATGTCTCCCAACAAAAAATCATCAATAGTTTAGAAAGTCTGTACAAACACAGAAAGAATGACAAATGTATTTTTACAGATCATGGCTCAGAGTCATAAACATCTATGGACCAAATATAGTAATGGATACAGCAGATTAGTCTTATGATTTTACTTGTTCGGTATAAAATAGCTTATGCTTTCCTTACAGTACATGTCCACATTTGATATGTCCTTTTTGTCTGTCCTGCTTTTTGAATCAACCGTATCGAGCAATACTATGGAATTAGTCAAATAATTGTGCATGTTTTGACAATAGGATGAATGCAAAAGAAAATCAAATGGTTGTGGCAATCTGTCCATCATCATGACTGTTGACAGTCGCCACACCCACTGTTGGACTTCGATCTAGCACAAAGGGGGTGTATAAGAGCAGATATGGATGGTGTGGTCTGGCACAGATAGCAGTATAATCATCTTAATCTTGCAGTGTAATTTTTAATCCGTGGCAGCAAACGGGCATTGTGCTAGTCTAATAAGAATACACATTGTTGAACTTCATTGCTGGAATTAATGGTTTACTATCGGGATGTGCCTTAGGAGCATCGCTTATCAAGTGAAAACATAAGACACAAACTTGTAGCTGTATGTGTTTTGCCAAGAAAGGGTGCAACAAGAAATATTTTCCTAGTACTGGTTTATCTCACCTACTAGTAAAGGGACATTTCTCCTCAAATCGAAAGTTAATACATCGTTGTTTCTTACTAGGGGAAGATGGACCTGGATGGTCAAGCACGTGGAAGATGGCTTTGTGGGCGCGCCTTCTTAACAGCGAAAATGCATACAGAATGATCCTAAAGTTAATCACATTGGTTCCACCTGGTGAAAAAGTTGGGTTCGAAGGAGGACTGTACACCAATCTGTGGACAGCACACATAAGAACAGTAGCAGTAGTACTACTACTAGCAGTAGTACTACCAAAAGAAAGGAAAGAACAGTAGCAGTAGTACTACTACTAGCTAGCTAGCTAGCTGGTACTGATCTAGCTTCTGCATGCATTTCTCTGAATTTTGTTATACTTAAACACTACAAGGAATTATACTTTGTCATAGCTATTAGTCTTTGGACTAAGGGGCACTAGCACACTAGTAAGTGATAGGCAACCATCCTACATGGAAATGTGAAGAGTTACATGGATGAGTACCAGCTCTAAGTGAAGGCTCAATGGATTCAAGATCAACCGACTGAAGTTGCCCAAACCTGCAAGGAAAAGAGAGAATAATGATTTCGAACTGCTTCTGATGGCATACATAAGCATAAGTTCAGTCCCCCAAATCAAGTACTCCATCAGATTGGGATACTACTCTAGATTAGTGTAGCCACTATCTAACAAAAAATTTCAGAACTGAATTTCAGAGTACTCTAAATGTTGTGTGCCCTAGTATTTCTGTGTTCCCTTGCATTTCTATAACATTTAGTAGCATGACAATTTTATCATGTTGAAAAAAATTCAGTAACATGAATTTGGCTAAGCCAAGCATGATCTTGCTTGCATTGCCGCCTTTGCTACATGAAGCAATAGGGTAGGTTCAGTTTCACTGAATTTTTGAAACTATACATCATTTGCTGAATTTTTGCTCTACATCACTTGCTCTTTGTAAATTATTGCATATATCCAGTGACTGAATTTTTGAAACTATAGGTGAACCTCTTCAGGAAACGCAAAACAGTTAACTGAAACTATCTAAAATAGTTAAATCCACTTGATGCTTACCTAATGCAGGCCAACAGAATGAAATGAACTACGAATTTGTTCTCTGAAATACATGTAGGCCAACAGAGAGGATGTTCTTACAAGGGAGCAAGAAGCCTGCCGCCATGGCCCTAGGGTTTGCAGGTGAGGGGGTGGAGGAGAAGGGAGGAATCACCATGCATAGGTTGGGGAGGGAGGAAGGATGGAGAGGGAGGAAGGAGGAAGGAGGAGAGGTACCTGGGCAGGCGCGGCCGGTCGCCGGAGGGGTCAGGGTCGGGGTTGGGGTCGGGGTCGGCGGCGGCGGCGTCGTCGAAGGGATGCCTCAGTTGGCCGTGGGAAGGCCGGCGGCCGCGGTCGTCGTCCTGCACCCCGTGCCCGGACTGAGGAAGACGCCGGCGTTGAAGCTCCGGCAGCGGCTGGGCGTCGGGGGGCGACGGCGCGGGGCGACGGCGCGGGGGCAAAGTTAGGTCGAGTGGGGGGGGATCTGGCGAGGGAGGGAGAGAGGCCAGAGGGGAATAGGTGGAGGGAAGCTTTCTAATGGCGCACCACACGCAGGTGCGCCATAAGTACGACTGTTCTAATGGCGCACCACCCCTCGGTGCGCCATTAGAATTTTGTTTTAACCTAGCCTAGTAGCCATATCTACAGCCCAACCCTATCTACAACAGAACCCACGCACTAGCCCGACTGGTCAGCACGTAGCACACACACCAGGAGGTCCTGGGTTCGATTCCCAGGATCCCCAATATTTTTTTATGCATTTTAAATGGTGTTTTTTATATTTATTTGTGTTTAAATATGTTCAAACTTGTTTAAATCATAACAGTAATATTTTTTATGCATTTTAAATGCTGTTTTTTATATTTATTTGTGTTTAAATATGTTCAAACTTGTTTAAATTATAACAGTAATATTTTTTATAAAAATAGTAAAAAAAATTTAAAAAATATGTTCAAAAAGTGCGGGTGCGGGGGGCCGGGTGCTCCGGCGGTGGAGCGGGGGAGGGTTGCGATGGGTGGAGCTAGCGGGGGAGGGTGCGGGTGCGATCGAGATGGAGGGGGATCGAGATCGAGATGGAGGGGGAATCGAGATCAAGTGTCCTCATGAATTCAAAAAGTGCCCATGAAATTTAAAAATATTCATGATATCAAAAGGTGCCCATGAAATACAATCGAGAAATGAAGACTACGATTTAAATACAATCGGTCTTAGCTAGCTATCTGTTCACAATCTTCTTGCCCTTCTTTTTCGCAAACGGAGTTCTTCTGTGGAACGGACGTCCTTTAGGTAGGGTGGTCCTGCTTCTTCTTGTGGTGTGTGCTGCTACTTCATCGTCGTCGTCATGTTCGATCTTCGGGTCGCCGTACTTGTCGAAGTCTTGCTCATTGGCTACTCCATCCATTCCGATGATCTTCCTTTTGCCTCTCCTCACGACAACACGACTGGGCTTTGGCGGGTCGGTAATGAAGAAGCATTGGTCCACTTGGGAAGCCAGTACCCATGGCTCATTTTTCGCGGTGACGTTTGCGCCCGCGGTCTTGGATTTGGCTTCGGGTATAACCATGGTGGTGAAATACCGGTCTTCTTTTATGACGTTTTTGGCCCATCTGACACGGAACATCGGGACCTTCTCTCCAGCGTAGCTCAGCTCCCAGATCTCCTCGATCCTTCCGTAGTATCTGTCCTTGTCGTTACCGGTGTAGGATTCCATCGTTACCCCGGAGTTCTGATAACCATCGCTCTTCATGTCCTTGTCCTCGGTGTAGAATGTGTAGCCGTTGATATCGTACGCCTCATAGGTCATCAGGTTGTGCTCGGCGCCCTGTGACAAGGCGAATATGAGTTGTTCTTCCGCGGAAGAATCCTCATGTAAAGGGTACGACAGAAGCTTCTGCTTGAACCAACGCGTGAAACATGAGTTGTGCTCTTTGAGTATATCTCCGTCCGTCCTCTGTTGGCCTCGGTCATTGTACGTCTTCTTAATAAAGGTTTTGTGCTCTACCACCCAAGGATCGACCACGTCTATGTGTTGTAGCGCGACTAGGTTTGCTCTTTCAAAGTCGGCGAGTCGACCCTCGAAGTCGACATGCATTTCGCGGCGACCCTCATGGTGACCCCATCCAGCGAGCCTGCCGAGGTGCCTGTTGACGGGCAGACCAACGGGGTTCTCGATGCCTAGATAATTCGTGCAGTAGGAGATGCACTCTTCGGTCAGAAAGCCCCTGGCTATGCTTCCCTCTGGACGTGACATGTTGCGAACGTATCCTTTGATGACACCATTCATCCTTTCGAACGGCATCATGCTGTGCAGGAACGTCGGCCCGAGTTGGATGATATCCTCCACTATATGGACCAGCAGATGCACCATAACGTCGAAGAATGCGGGCGGGAAGTACATCTCAAGCTCGCATAGTATCACCACGATCTCTTCCTGTAGCCTTCTGAGTTGCCTCACGCCAATCGACTTCCGAGAGATGACGTCGAAAAAGTTGCATAGGCCAAATAGCGTTTCACGGACGTGCGCGTCCATGATCCCACGGATTGCAACTGGAAGTATCTGCGTCATCAGCACGTGACAGTCGTGAGACTTCATCCCGCTGAACTTCTGCTTCGCTGGGTCTAGGTATCTGATTATCTTCCCCGCGTAACCGTAAGGAAGTTTTACTCCTAGGAGGCAGGTGAAAAACTGCTCGATCTCCTCCTGACTTAGAGTGAAGCACGCGGGAGGGTAGTCATTTCCGGTCTTCTTGGCCTTTTTGCCTTTGCGACGACTTTCCGTGTCCTGCTTCGCCTCATCATCATCATCATCATCATCATCATTAGCGTGAAGCTCCTGCCTGATGCCCATTGATTTCAAGTCTGCCCTTGCTTTCGGCCCATCTTTGGTCCTCTCTGGCATGTTGAGCAGGGTACCAAGCAGACTCTCGCACACGTTCTTCGTGATATGCATGACATCAAGGCTGTGAGGCACACGGTGGATCTTCCAGTACGGCAAGTCCCAGAAAACAGACCTCGTTTTCCATACCTTCAGCAGCGGCTCTGGCGCCTTTCGCTTCTTTCCCGGCAGTGGGCAGTCTTTCCAATTTTTCAACAGCTTGTCTATTTCCTCGCCGCTCCTCGTACACGGGCGTTTTCGGGGTTCGGTTTCACCATCGAACAGATCCTTGCGTTTCCTCCACGGGTCATCGTCGCGAAGCCACCTTCGATGTCCCATGAACACGGTTTTCGAAGACCCGGGATCTCTATCTAGCTGGCGATACGTTATGTCATCCATGCACCTTACGCATCCAGAAAATCCGTGGACTACCTGCCCGCGAGATATCTGTAACCGAGATAGTCGTGCACCGTCGTGAGCAGTGCGGCTCTCATAGGGAAATATTCTTTCTCTACGGCATCCCACGTATTGGCTGGCGTTTTCCACAGCGTGTCAAGCTCCTCTTTCAGCAGCCCCAGATACAGATTGATGTCGTTCCCTGGTTGTTTCGGCCCTTCAATTAGCATACTCATGTGAATGTACTTCCTCTTCATGCACAACCAGGGGGGAAGGTTGTACATCCACACAAACACAGGCCAGGTGCTATGTGTGCTTCTCCAGAGCCATGAGCGTTACTTTCAGGCGGGTATCCTCGGGCCTGCATCCTTCATACAATGGAGTAACCGCGTCTAACTCCAGTTGATCCAGCTTGGCTTTCTCTCGGCGGCAGCTCTTGCGTTATCCGTCCGCTTGAGAAGCAGCTCTTGAATATGAGGGTCCTGCACCCAGCCTCCATCGTCGTCTGCTCCGGCATCTTCATCTTCATGATCATTCCCTTCGTCTTGATCTTCCTCATCATCATGTACGACATCTTCTACATGATGACTGTGTACATCATCACCGTCGTGATCATGTCCTGGAGATTCTTCGTCTTCTCGCCCGCCCTCGCCGCGGTGGTACTTGTCTTGTTGCCCTTCCTCATTTCTTGCCCGGCCCCGGCCATGGACGACTTGATAGTCATCTTCATCACCTTGCCACCGATAGCCATCCATGAAACCACGCAAGAGCAGGTGGTCCCGCACCTGCCCGGAATCCGGGTCCGCAATAAGGCTCTTCAGCTTGCATCTTCGACATGGACATCTTATCTCCGTCTCGTTCTTTTGAAGCATCTCGGCCTTCGCGGAGCTCAAAAACCTATTCACGATGCCTTCAGTCATCGTGCGGACCATGGTCGCCTGCGGGGTAGAGCAAAACGATATGTTAGAACCAAGAAAAAATTTGGCATGACCTTCCCTAAAAATAGGACCAAAAAGAATGCATAGTGCCAAAATTCTCGCCGAAACGGAAATGAATCAAAACATTCCGGCAAAATATTGGCAACTATCGCATATTTCAAATACCGGTACCTTCAAACACAAACATATATGCAACACCACAAACACATGCAACACCACAAACATACATAGATCTAGCTAGGCCACAAAAAGTGCATGTGCACGTTGTTGGAGCGAGCTAGGGAGAAAAAAAAGTAGATCTATATCATGAAGATAGCTTTCCCTTACTTACCTATCAAAAAAAGGTAATTTCACCACTTAATTTTGTTGAATCTATGGTGGAAATGAGGTGAGGAGGAGGAGATGGCCGAAAGCTTGGAGAAGGAGGTGGATGGAATGAAGTGGGGAAAGTGAGTGGGTAGGTGTGGGCTGTCCAAAATATCTTGTTGGTCCCAGGTTACTAATGGCGCACCGTAGGAAAATGCGCCATTAGTAACCCTGGTTACTAATGGCGCATCAGCCTACGGTGCGCCATTAGTAGTTTTGCAAAAAAGTAAAAATAATAAGTATATATACTAATGGCGCATCTCCTCTGAGTGCGCCATTACTAGTTTAAACTAGTAATGGCGCACTGTGCCACGATGCGCCATTAGTAGTTTTGCAAAAAAAGAATAAAACAAAATTTACAGTAATGGCGCACTGCCTGCTTGGTGCGCCATTAGTAGTTATAGATAGTAATGGCGCATTATGGACCCGATGCGCCATTAGTATGTATGGGAAAATGAAAAAAAAATTCATACTAGTGGCGCACCGTGTTTACGGTGCGCCATTAGTGTCTTCCACACTAATGGCGTATCACAAACAGGTGCGCCATTAGTATATAGTAGTGGCGCACTGCTTCCACGGTGCGCCATTAGAATCAATCCTATCTATAGCCCTTTTCCTAGTAGTGCATGAATATACTTTGTGAGTAGCTACGTTTGTTCCTGAGGACATGGGTGAAGTCTTGCTATTAGTAGTCATGTGAATTTGGTATTCGTTCGATGTTTTGATGAGATGTATGTTGTCTTTTCCTCTAGTGGTGTTATGTGAACGTCGACTACATGACACTTCACTATTATTTGGGCCTAGAGGAAGGCATGGGGAAGTAATAAGTAGATGATGGTTTGCTAGAGTGACAGAAGATTAAACCCTAGTTTATGTGTTGCTTCGTTAGGGCTGATTTGGATCCATATGTTTAATGTTGTGGTTAGGTTTACCTTAATACTTCTTTTGTAGTTGCGGACGCTTGCAATAGGGGTTAATCAAAAGTGGGATGCTTGTCCAAGTAAGGGCAGTACCCAAGCACCGGTCCACCCACAAATCAAATTATCAAAGTACCGAACGCGAATCATATGAACGTGATTAAAACTAGCTTGCCGATAATTCCCATGTGTCCTCGGGAGCTCCTTTATCATTATTAGAAATTGTCCAGGCTTATCCTTTGCTACATAAAGGATTGGTCCACCTTGCTGCACTTTATTTACTTTCATTCCTTGTTACTCGTTACTATTTATCTTATCACAAAACTATCTATCACCTACAATTTCAGTGCTTGCAGAGAAAACCTTACCGAAAACCGCTTATCATTTCCTTCTGCTCCTCGTTGGGTTCGACACTCTTACTTATCGAAAGGACTATGATAAATCTCCTACACTTATGGGTCATCAATGTTCAACGATGATCTCATCGGATGAACCACGATGTCTGAGATTCAATCAATCCCGTATACAATTCCCTTTGTCAATCGGTATGTTACTTGCCCGAGATCGATCATCGGTATTCCAATACCTTGTTCAATCTCGTTACCGGCAAGTCACTTTACTCGTTCTGTAATGCATGATCCCGTGACTAACTACTTAGTCACATTGAGCTTATTATGATGATGCATTACCGAGTGGGCCCAGAGATACCTCTCCGTGATACGGAGTGACAAATCCCAGTCTCGATTCATGCCAACCCAACAGACACTTTTGGAGATGCCTGTAGTGTATCTTTATAGCCACCCAGTTACGTTGCGACGTTTGGTACACCCAAAGCATTCCTACGGTATCCGGAAGTTGCACGTTCTCATGGTCTAAGGAAACGGTACTCAACATTAGAAAAGCTCTTAGCAAATGAACTACACGATCTTGTGCTATGCTTAGGATTGGGTCTTGTCCATCACATCATTCTCCTAATGATGTGATCCCGTTATCAATGACATATAATGTCCATGGTCAGGAAACCATAACCATCTATTGATCAACGAGCTAGTCAACTAGAGGCTCACTAGGGACATGTTGTCGTCTATGTATTCACGCATGTATTACGATTTCCGGTCAATACAATTATAGCATGAACAACAGACAATTATCATGAACAAGGAAATATAATAATAACCATTTTATTATTGCCTCTAGGGCATATTCCAACACACATATGCGATCATGGCAGAGATCCAGGCAAGGTTCGCCACCTTCATCACTCCTGGGCTGCCTCTAGACTCGCGGAGCCAGAGGAGGGAGAGTCGCTGCCGGAGCCGACGGAGGTGGCAGATCCGGAGGAGGAAGAGGCGGAGCAGCCTGCTCCGGGGTTCCACATGGCGAAAGTGGAGGTGGAATTCACCATCACCAAACCGCGGAGATGGCGAAGCAGCAGGCGGTGTCTTCAACAGGAGCAGACTGTGTCCGACATGCTCTTCGCCGACCTCGATGCAGAGATAGAGGAGGAGGAGGCCGAAGCGGAGTAGCCGGAGCTGCAGGTGCCGCCCATTGCTTCCGAAGCCAGGCACGGAGATTGACGACGTCTCCGACGAGAAGTAGCTAGATCATCTACGTAGTACTTAGGTTTTATCGTTTGCATGCTTTTGTATGGATTTGAGATCTAGTATGAGATACCCGGATGCAGTTGTGCTAATTTAAAAAGTGCCCGGTCACTGCCAACGGACACGCCCGGGCGCGTCCATGGGCATTTGAGAGGTTATATTTGTCATATGCGACGCTCGAAGGTATGCGACCACATATACATGCATTTGGTATAGATTTGAGTTATATTGTGACGCCGGTCACTAGCTTGGGACATATGCTGCGCGTCGGTGGTAGAACTTGAAAATGGCTGCACTGCAGTCTCAAACTTGGCACGTTTGTGACGAGTTGTCACGGGGCAATCACAGTGCGCCCGCTGGCAGTCACATTTTTTTTAACACAGTACAGACACGAGCACTCATATATATGCACATACACTTACCTTTATAAACGCACATACGCACACTCTACCTTTATGAGCACCTTCGAGAGACTGAGCCAGCATATCATTTTAAGATTTATGAAGCACCGCAGACACTTCGTCATTGACGGGAACGTCTTCTCCCACTAAAAGCACATCGCCGAAAATTTTGAAATAAATTTAGAAATAATACGAGCATCAGGACTTGAACAGTACTGACCTGGGATACCACTATCCCTCTAACCATCCAACCACAAGTTGGTTTGCGCTGCCACGTTGTTGTTGTTGTTTGTCGAGCTGGCCACGCTCTAAATGGTCGATGCAATCTTGCTGATACCCCCCGTGTTTTGTGAAATTCGCTGCTTTAATCACTCATTTGGTGTCTCCACGGTGAGGGCTCCTTTGATTCAAAGGAATTTTACAGGATTTTTAGAGGATTGAAATCCTTAGGATTTTTCCTATGTTGGTCCTTTGATTTAGGATTGGATTTCATAGGAATTTTTTCTATTAAATCTTTTGTACTACATTTCATAGGAAATCTAACATTCACTCCAACCTCTTTTTACAATTTATTTGTTTTTCGTGTGGCATCAAATACTCATTGCTAATCATATAAGATTCAAGTGGGCATTGCCACTCCAACTCTATACTTTTCCTATTCCTACGTTTTCAAAACCCTACAAATCAAAGAGGCCCTGAATGTTGTGTTTTGTGTTTGTACTAATCTGCCTCGATCAAAAGCTCAGTCTCACTGCCACCTCCCTTGCTCTCATCCTATCCTCTTCGTCTCCCCCGCACCACTAGACCCGCCCCCGCCGCCCGCATCCCCTGAATGGCGCAACCATGTCGACGGCAAATGGCTGATTCAGCAAGTACGAGGGGTGCGTTGCTCTGGCTTTTTCTGATTTGGGGATTTATTGTTTCCCATGTCTTGAATCTATTTGTTTGCTGTTGTAGATCACATACACGATTTCGTACGGGCATTGGAGCCAGCAAATTGATATTTCTACCCAATGCTTCCATAAACCCCTCCAGCAAAAGAAGCTGTCTTTCGAGTCAGTCGGGAATACATTCAGGATTTAAAACACATCGGGATCAGAGAGTTTGATGTGCTGATTTCAAGAATTCAGAGTTAAAAGTTTGATTTAGCTTTTGCCTACAAATTGAAGGTTTATTTTAAACTTTTTCCGAATTACTTTATCGGCAGCGAATCACACGCGTCAATCAATCAACTAACGGTAAGTACAACGTAACTTCGCGAGCATTCACTGCCGGGTTTCCTTCCGCCGCAAGCCCCCCGATATCCTCCCTCCCCTCCCCAGCCTTTCCAAAATCCAAACCTCCCAGCCAATCCGAACGTTCCCTTTCCCGCTCCACGAGCGCCCGCCGACACGCGGGCCCCCACTTACCGGCCCCACCGGACAGCGACCCGAGGGGGGCGACGACCACGACCGTCGCCCGTTAAGTCCCAGGCCGCGCCCCACCCCCCGCTCGGTCCGTCTGCCTCGCCCGCCCGCCCGCCGCCACCAACGAACCGCTCGCCCGCCCGCCCCTCCTAAATCCCCTCGCCCACGATCCGATTGGCGCAGCCTGCCAGGTTTCCGTTGGCCCCTCCGCGCCGCCGCGCCTCCGGCGACCTCCGCCCGCGCCCGCCGCCCGCGCGGCCCGATCCACGAGGCGGCCCGGCGCGGGTTCCGGCCTGGCCTCTCCCCGCCGTACGTCGCTTTCTTGGGGGTGAGTTTTTTGAATCTTGATTCGGGCGGAATGGGGTTCTGAGGCGTTTTTGAATTCCTTTCGATGGAGGAGCTGGGACTGGTCGATGTTTGGGGGTGGTGCCGGATCCTTCCGCGGTGAAAAGCCGCGGGATTTATCCGATTTCGCCTAGGTCGGGCGCTCTGAAGGAATCGGTCGCGTCGGCGGCCGGGGGAGCTCTTGGCGATCGTGGGCGAGACCGACTAGGGATTGTGCATCCCGTAGATTTTTGCGCGACTCGGTTCTCTTGATTGCTCCATCGTTTCTTTAAATTAGTTGGCCGCGATGTATTTTCAGACGTTGCTTGTCTGACGACACTGTCCTGTTCCTGTTATGCCATTGGTTTGAAAAAAAAAGTCAAGGTTTCAGTGTAGGTCTTTGTTGAATTTGCCACTACAATTCCCATCACCGTCGTGGCTTTAGAACGCATTGTTGTTGGAGAGGTTTATCCACGGGCTTCTTGCGCACATTTCTTTGTTATCTAGTAGGTGTTAGTATTGCCAGCTAACGTGTGCTTGGCTTCTTACAGGATTTAGACACTTCAATCGACAAGACCCCTCAGACCGTTGCACAAGATAGCTGACAAGTTTGCATAGTCACAAGTCCGCCACCAACATGGAGATTATTGACTTGTGTTCTGATAGCGAAGACGATGTTAAACTGTGTTCAAAAGGCAAAGACATCACTCATCTGTGCTCAGAGGACAGAAAAGACAGTCTTGTTCCTATTGATGGCGTTGACTCCTCTCTTCTTTTACTCAACACGCCGTTTGCCAAGAACAATGCAGAACAGCCAATCACTTTGGATGATGATGATTGGTTAAGTAGCAATCCCGCTTCATGCTCTTATAGATCTCCGGCTGGTTCATCACACAGGATCTATCCTCTCTCAAGTTCTTCGCTCATGCTATATGATTCCCCATACGGTAAAGCCAAGCAGGAAATTGATGATGGTGAGTACGCTGCATTTATCCTTGATTTACTCCGACAATTACTAAGAATTTTTAAAAGGGCACCGCTGCAGCCTGTGACTAGTAGCAAGATTAATGTTTCTTCACTGTTCAAATTTGTCAGATGATGATGTCTATATGTATTCGGTTCCGCCTCCATCATTTCCAACCAGTCATCCAAGTTTGAGTGACGAGGAGGATCTTACTGCAAGGTTTAATTATGCTGATGGTGGAACTGATTGGAAACTACCTTTTGGTACCAGCCAGAACGTCAAAACTGATAGCGATAGCGGTGTGTAGTATGTACCTTATTCATTTAGTTTGGACAAAAATATTCATGCTGGTGCAAACTGTGATTAATTAAGATGCTTTTTCGCCATTCATAATTGTCAGATGATGTCTACGCTTATGAAGGCCTGCATTCACAGAGGATGCTTCCTCCATCAATGCCTTCCTTTAATCCAGTTAATAATGACCCTGAAGTTTCCAATGGCTTTGGCACGCAAGGCCAACCAAACGCAGAAAAAAGGCCTCTTGGTTGTGATGAGAGAGCTATATATGAAGAAGCCCTACAGGTATATAATTTTACAAGTCACTGTGGAGATCATATATGCTTTAATTGCCTGATGACTTTGATCGGATTCTAATTAACATCGACTGTAAACAAAACTTTTGTGCAGCATATCAGTCAGGAAACAAAGGAAGAAGATCTGCCTGAAGGTGTTTTGTCCATATCACTCCTTAAGCACCAGGTAAACTTTATCTTACAAAACCTCAGCTGTTGTAATTGGTATGTTTACTCTGGATATCCTGTTCACTGTTATGTTCTTGTATGTTTGACAGAGAATAGCATTAGCTTGGATGCTCTCCAAGGAGAATAGTTCGCATTGTCCAGGTGGAATTTTGGCAGATGATCAGGTTATTTTCATTTCCTAGCTTATTGCACTTGCTGTTATTATTTTACCACTTCTCCTTTCTTAGCGCCAGATAATTTCCCATGATGTAGGGTCTTGGGAAGACAATATCAACAATTGCCCTAATACAAAAGGAGAGGGTTCAACAGTCTAACTTCATATCTGCTGATTCCGACAGTAAAAATTCTGTGCCATTAGATCTTGATGATGATGATATAGTGATGGCAATGGACAAGAACAAACCCAAGGGTGAACCCTCAGATAGGCTTGATCATGAGCTCTGTGCTAGTTCGTCGGGGAGTGCTTTTAATAGAATGGCCAAGACTGTTAAAGTTGAGCCCAAGAAGAAGGGCCGAGTGAATCTACCATCCTCTGCATCAACCTCCAGGTCTGCTACTAGACCATCTGCAGGAACACTGGTGGTTTGCCCGGCTAGCATTCTTAAGCAGTGGGCTAGTGAGATCAAAGCCAAGGTTGCTGAAAGTTCCAGATTATCTGTTTTGGTTTATCATGGAGGTTCAAGGACTTCAAAACCAACTGAGTTGGCAAAATATGATGTTGTTGTCACCACATATACTATTGTAGGCCAAGAAGTGCCCAAACAAGACTCTGATGACGATATGGAGCCAAATCACGATGAAAAGTATGGGTTATGTCCTGATTTTGCTGCTCGTAAAAGAAAACTGACAAAACAGACCAAGAAAAAGGCAATAAAGAAAAAGAAGGTTAACAATTCAGCCGCTGACCTGGATGGTGGTCCACTTGCCAGGGTGCGATGGTTTAGAGTTGTGCTGGATGAAGCTCAAACAATAAAAAATCACCGGACTAAATCTGCTAGAGCCTGTTGTGGACTGAAAGCAAAAAGGAGATGGTGCTTATCGGGTACACCTATGCAAAATACAATTGACGACCTGTACAGTTATTTCCGCTTTTTAAAATATGAGCCATATTCTTCATTTAGTTTGTTCCGCTCGATGATAAAGGGTCCAATATCTAGAGGCTCAAGTCAGGGGTATAAGAAACTTCAAACTGTCTTGAAGATAATTCTGTTGCGGCGCACAAAAGGTGAAATAAAATTCTTTGACAGTTTGTCTATATCTATCTATCTGCAATTGTTTGTTATCTACTATATGCCGTAAAGGCGTAAATCCACACGCCTTTGCCTATAGAATTGTTTGTTATCTATGATAACTATTGATATTAATTTTATATCATCTTTAGATGTATACGTATTTGACTTACATTCTATATATGGCAACATGAATTTATCACCTTTGTCTTGGAAAATGCATTTTTTCATATGTATATTTGTTAGCATAATTTACTCTCATTCCGCCAGCCATGAAATACATAACAAAACTAGAAACTGAAGGAGGGGGAACAAAGTACAAAAATATAGGGAACAATCTAGACAGTAAGCACCTTTTGATTTTATTTAGATAATAATGTTTGTGTATATTCCTTTTGATTTTATTTAGATAATAATGTTTGTGTATATTACTTCCTTTACTCGGAAAGTAGTTCCATCATGTTTTGTGTCTTAAAGTGCACATAACTGTAACTTGGTTCTTCATTGTTGTGATATTCTGGCATTGATTCACTTACGAACTGTTTCCATTAGAAACACTACTTGATGGAGAACCTATTATAAAAGTACCTCCAAAGACAATTGAGCTGAAGAAAATAAATTTCACACAAGAGGAACGGTATTTCTATTTGGCTCTTGAAGAAGGTTCTCGGGAAAAGTTCAAGGTAGGTTCAAGTTTACAAACTTAATTTTATTCAGTTTTTGTATCCTTGGTCACTCAGTTGGATGTTGTGTTTAGATCATATCTAAACTTTTGGCAATTGTGGTGCATTAATGTTGTCTAATCTCAAAAGCAGTATCTCCTGTGCACTCGTTGAAGTCGAAAAACAGCTCAGTTTTGAGTTATCACAACTCAGTTATGGCTTTCAAGAATATCTCTTAGAATAGCATGATTATATATTGTCTATTGATACTTCCCAAGCTATTTGTTATCCCGGTTGTCTTATATTATCTGATAGAACCTTTTGATCTGATGAGCTTTTTAAGCTGTATTGGTCTCAGAGGGATTGTTCGGTGCCTTCGCTATTTTCTTTTCCTGAACATAATCAAAATACTTGCATTAACATTATAGCTATTATGTTTAGCAGTCTGAATTTAACATTCAATGCTCTTAATAATTTATACCATTTTTTATTTTTTCCCCACAAAAATCCTTTTGTTTGTGATGCTCATATGTTTCCTGTTTATAACGCAGGAATTTGCTGCTGCTGGAACAATAAAACAAAACTATGCAAACATTCTTGTATTGCTGCTGCGGCTTCGGCAAGCTTGTGATCACCCTTATCTTCTGAAGGATGACAATCAAGCAAATTATACTGACCCGGCTTCCATAGAAATGGCAAAACAACTTCCTAGGGAAATAGTGATGAATTTGCTCGAAAAGCTGGAGGTACGGCGACCAATTTGTATGATATGTGCGGTAAGCAGCTTGTTCACTTAACATTTGTATGTGTAAAATTTAGTCAACATCTGTATGTGTAAAAATTGTTACCTTGCCTCTGAAATATTCATTTGTTTGCAGGAGCAGAGAAAGAACGACATGGACTCTCGCACAGGACCAAAGGTTATTGTTTTTATTTAGCTGAAGTATTTGTTCTTTCACAACTATTTTAATGAGTATAGAATAATTTAGTCTGTTCCCTCATTTTGCAGGAACCACCTGAGAATGCTGTTATAACAACATGCTGCCATATTTTCTGCTATGAATGTGCACAAGAGAGCTTAAGTGAAGAGGAAGTCTGCCCTGTTTGCAAACAGAAATTAAGTTCTGAATTGCTTTTTTCACGCCCAGTATTAAGGCTCTGTATCTCTGATGAGTTGGAGTCATATGCAATAACTAGTTCTGCAGCAGCAGCAGGAGATAGTTCTGCAGCATCAGCATCATCGGCAGCAGTAGTAGCAGCAGCAGGAGCAGATAATTCTGCATCATCGGCAGCAGTAGTAGCAGCAGCAGGAGCAGATAATTCTGCATCATCGGCAGCAGTAGTAGCAGCAGCAGCAGCAGATAGTTCTGCAGCAGCAGCAGATGAAAAATCCTTGATTTGCGAAGCCAGTTACATCTCATCGAAGATCAAGGCGGCCGTTGACACGCTTAAATCAATCTTCAACACACATGGCCCTACTGATAGTGATGCTCCTAAGGCAATAGTCTTCTCCCAGTGGACTGGCATGCTGAACGTCCTGGAGCTTTCACTGAATAGCAATTTCATAAACTTCAGAAGGCTTGATGGGTCAATGTCCCTTGACGATAGAGAAGAAGCAGTGCAAGAGTTTAAGGCTGACCCAGCGGTACGTTCTACTCCTTCCTTTTTCAGCGTTATTACATTTACCATTTAGAAATTAATAATTCATCTCCACCATTCAAACAACAAATAATCAGAAAAAAATGTTCTTGTTCCTTATATTCAGGTAAGAGTGATGCTCATGTCACTGAAGGCTGGTAATCTTGGTCTAAACATGATAGCTGCTAGCCATGTGATCATGCTCGATCCCTGGTGGAACCCTTACGCTGAGGACCAGGCGGTTGATAGAGCACACAGAATCGGCCAGACCCGTCCTGTGACTGTCACTCGATTCACAGTCAATGGCACAGTGGAAGATCGCATCTTAGCTCTGCAGGTAATAACTTTGTCCGAACTTGTTTGCACTCTGCTTGTGTTTATTGCCCCCTTCATATTTTTTCCCCTGTTTTTTGTTGTGACAAAATGTGCATGTTTCTGTTGCCAGGCGAAAAAGAGGGAGATGGTGGCATCAGCATTTGGCGACGAGAAAACGGGTGGCATCGCAACTCGGCTCACGGTGGAAGATCTCGGATATCTCTTCAACGTATAGGGAGCTGATCGCAGGCCTTTGGCATCAACAATCGTGCAAAGCTCTTTTTGCACAGTTTTTTTTGGAGCACCTGTAGCTTAGAACTATTCTGCGGGTCACCGCCATGTTCTGATGCCTTGACCAAGTTTTGCAACGTGTTATTGTGGGCCAGGTTGGCTCATGTAATTATCTTACGCCCGTGGGCCGTCTGACGTTAGAAGTCTCGAATATTTAGCTAAGAAACCTGTGTCTCTTCCCATGTGGGCATGATAATTCGTTTGATTTGGATGCTCCCATATGTACATACTCTTTCTACTTAAGAAAACATGATGTTATTGGAACTCGAGGACTTTGATGATACACATAAACTTGTGTCTCGAAACTCGTGAGATAATGGTCTGCATCTTTTATTCTGGATTTGTATTTGTTGGATCATCTGGATTTGTTGCTATGATGCTGCACTTTTTATTGTGGATTTTGAAAACTCGTAAGATGTTGAACTCTTACATCATAAAAACAGAGAACAAGAATCCCCAGGGAACATTTTCCTAGGGTTAGCTCCACAAGAGGCAATCAAGGTGGTGGCCACTCACCCCCTCAAACTTCCGGCGCCATCGCGGGTCTCCTGGCCACCATGATCGTGGAACCCTGGATCTGAGTCTCCGGGGGAATGTGTCAACCAGGTGAACTTTTTCAAGGGCTGATGTGTCCTGAGATCACCTCTAGCATACACCCTTTTAAACCATGCGCCCTTAATATTCCGGCGACTATATGGGTTTGGCCCCTTTTTTGGGCCAGATCAGAGCCTGTATACGCGCCCCGGCCAATAATTTTTTTACATTGGCCCGGAAACCGCCCCCCTCTCGCAGTATACCATCTGCGGCAGATATACGGGGCCTAACCCTATCCCCGCGCCGCCGCAATCCCTCCTCTCCCCTCTCGATTTCTCGCCGCCGGTGACTCCAATCCGCCGCCCAACTCCACCATGTGGCGCGGGATGTGGTCCATGGCCCGCAACGCCCGCGGTGGCGACGACCCCGAGCGGAAGCGGTGCGTCACCGTGAGGAAACGGAGCGCCCGGAGGTACCTCAACCAAGGCCTTGAGCCGCCGCCGTCGCTCCTCTGCCGCGAGACGAAGGGGTATGACCGCAGGCAGGTGTTGCTGTCCTCCGGCGCGGGCAGCTCCTCCACCTGTGTCGAGCTCCTGTATGGCGCTCACGCCGGTGAAAAAAGAGCCGAAGGAGCTCCCACCGCTCCGCGCGGTGGTGTCGTCGGGCCGGAGGATTTCCTTCCCCAGCAGAGGTGGACGCCTTAGGCCGCCATCCTCTTGCGCAATGCGCGGGAGGAGGCGGAGCAGCGCCGTCGACAGGAAGCCGACCTCGACAAAGTCCTCGAGCAGGGGCTCACGAAGGCGCATGAGTTCGACGACAACTTGGCAGCATGGCACAGGCGAAGCCAAGGCGCATGACGACATCTACATCAACCCCAGCTCCAACTACAAGGACTGAGCTCCTTCGTCGTCGCATCCGGATGGCTCCGCTGAGCCAAATTTTAGCATTAGGGTTAGGGTGGTCGTGGCTGCTCTGATCTAGTTTGTCAAAAATCGACTATGTATGACTTTTGTACTAGTGGTTGGGGCCCGCTATTGCGGGCCGCTTGAGAGGAAGATATGCGCACCTTACCATCATGTCAAAAAATTTAAAAATATTCTCGCATCACGTGAACATCATAACCATCTTAAAAAGAAAAAGAAAAAGCCTAGACAAGCTTTCTTGAAAGTCACCATACCATTTAAAAACTCTAAGAGAACTTTCTCACAATGACCAACCAGCATGCGCCACATGGCGTAGCTGGTTGGCCACCATTCTAGCGTCTCTTAATGGGTTTAATGATGATCAAGTAACTATGAACGGTAGTAGTTCTACTGGAGTAGTTCGATTTCTCGCGTGAAGTTTTGATTTCAAAATTTAGAGGTTAACTTTAAAGTTTCTGTTCTGCCGCAACTGTTTTTTGGTTCGTATCTGAGGCCAGAGCGCAGTCGCATCTCACGGCCGACGCGGGTTCCAGCCTCGGCTGGAACTTTTTTGCCTCATATTCTCCGGAAATTCGATGGCGCGGACGAGCTCGCCTGCTCACTGAATCGTGATGCATCCGTTGGCTTCGGGATACACGGGGTAGGCGGTATTAGCAGAGGCGGACGTGAGCATATTTAATGCGTATACGTATGAGTTATGACAGCCACACACGCTGTTATGTGACCGACGTTCAAGCGAAGTGACGGCGTTTTCTAGTTCGAACATGAACGTACGAGAGGGCGACCTAGTCCATGCTACTTATTTTTTTATGCTTAGCGATGTGCATATCGTGCTCCCGTTTGACAAAATTCTTTTTTCTTATTGTTCTTTTTCTTTGACACGTTTTTTTTTCTTATCAGTCGTACCAGAGGGCGCGGTGGAGGGTTTGCTTTGTTGATTGAAGAGCAAAAAGTGTCCCCACAACACCCGGCGTGTCACACGCGACGTACTTTTTTTTTACTCAGCAAAGATATAATATTATCAACATACATGCATTCCGATAAACTTGAACCTATTTTATACTTTCTTCGTCCGAAAATACTTGTCATCAAAATAGATGTATCTACAACTAAAATACATCTAGATACGTCCATTTTAGTGATAAGTATTTTCGGACAAAGGAAGTATAAACATACTAGTTTGTGCGCACAAATGCAATATGTAGCCGGCCTCCTTAGATTCAGAAATTCGCAAGCACGGCGGATGCACTCACCTGCCAAGCTGTGCCGACCGTTCGATTTGTCTCGTGATTCACAAAGTTGTTGAATCCCGCACGAGTGCACGGTAAAAAAAATCCCTCTGTTCTAGAAAAAAAGTAAAAAAAATCCCTCAAAAGTTTTAAGTTTCAACTATGAAACTTATGGTTTTTGCATGTAAAATTGTCAAATGTTAACAAGTTTTAGAGATACTCCCTCCGTTCCAAAATATAGCGCGCCCACGTTTTCCGAGGTTCAACTTTGACAGTAAATCTAACCAACGAGACCGATAGCGGCGGGAGCAAAAATTATACCAGTGAATTCGTATTCAAAAGAAGTTTTCAATTATATAACTTTTCTCCCGCCGCAGCCGGACTCGTTGGTTAAATTTATGGTCAAAGTTGAAGCGCGGAAATCAAGGGCACACAATATCTTGAAACGGAGGGGGATAATTTTAAGCAATTTTTTATGTCAGTCCTAGACACAAAATTTGATTTTAATCAGTCGCTCGTAGCCTCGTACTAAGTTTTCAACAATGAAACTTGAATTTTTTTTAAAGTCATCAAAATAAATTCAAAATGGATTTTATTTGAAAGCTGGCCGCGAGAAACACAAATCTGAAAACAAAATTTAATTTAATTTTTTTATTTAAAATATATATAACTTTAAAAATCAAAATCCAAAACAAAAAGCCGGCACCATGGACCCGAGTGCCCCCACACATGGGTGCCTCAAATCCTCGTCCCCTAATATTTGATGTTTTTGATCTCTGTTATTGAGGGCCCCGTAGCCAGTCGTTGGAAATTTGTATAACTGATGCTTTGTGGTATCTGCTGTACTTGTTTTTTTTTGCGAGTATCTGCTGTACTTGTTAACTTGACAGCGTGCTGTATGTTTATCAATGAGACTATCGTGCAATTAAAGTGGCATGATTTTTAGGTATGTGCATGATCTTCTGAATTCTCGTTATTTTATTTTTAGATTCTGTTTCGCTCTAAGAGATACTACTCATGTGGGGTTCAGGAGGACATTGAGACCACCATTTGTTTACACGGAACCGTCTTCGTATTCCACTGTTGCATGCGGATGTCTGATGTGTGTTTATACGATCGCATTCAATACAGCCTGAAACGCGTCGCTGTCCGATTGGTACAAGTACCGGGAGCAGGTGTGCTCGTCCACGCCATCGCCGCTCTCCATATTCTCCTTCTTAATTAAAAAGCCATAGGGATCTCTCCCCCTACTGGTCTAGTTTTCTCCGTTTGCACTATATGTTGTCAAGGTTTTCCGTTTTTCTCCGAAGAACAAGTAGTTATGTCTAACTGAAATACTCTAGCAAATAATGCATGTGTCAAACGTCTCATAGTTTTGCAAATACTGGAGAATAGTATGGTTTTCACAAACTATGGTATTGTAAAAGCTGTAGTTTTTTTAATACTACAGTTTTTTTTCCGTATACTTTGTGTCCAAACACTCCGTAACTTGGAGCCATGGGGAGCCCGCGAATTTGGTAGCCTGTCCAGAAACCTTCGCAACTTGCAAAAGCGGCTTGACAGGCTGCGTCAACACTTCATGGGAAGGGGCCCATCCGATGAGGAGAAAGGCATCATGCAGAAGCTGAGAGAAGCACTCCGCCTCGAGGAAATCTGGATGAGGCAACGATCCCACGTTCCATGGCTTCGCTCGGGCGATCGCAACACGGCATACTTTCAGGCACAAGCGAGACAACGGAAACACACTAATCGTATATCAGGTCTCAGAAGAGACGATGGCTCTATTTGTGCCAATGAAACAGAGGATAAGGCTGAAATATTAGCATTTTATCAAGCACTTTACACATCGCAGGGTGCCAATGACACCGATGTGCTGTTATCGCATGTACCCACCCGAGTCACGCCGGAGATGAATGAACTTTTGAGTAAACCTTATGAGCTGGCTGAGGTTCAGCGTGCACTGTTCCAAATGGCTCCGTCCCAGGCGCCGGGGGTGGATGGCTTTACGGCGGGTTTTTTCCAACGGCACTGGAAGTTGTTGCAAGAAGACGTAACACAAGCGGTGCTGGCTTTTCTTAATGGAGGCGAACTACCATTGGGTCTCAACGACACATCTATGTGTCACACTGATCCCTAAGGTACATCACCCCCAAAGCATCTCACAATATCGGCCAATTGCTCTTTGTCCAGTGTTATACAAACTGGCAGTAAAGGTTATAGCTAACCGGTTGCGAGTGTGCATGGACGATATTATCAGTGAGGAACAAAGTGCTTTCGTCCCAGGTCGTCTGATCACAGATAATGTTCTCGTTGCCTTTGAAAGTGTTCACACGATGAAGAGACGGAAGAAAGGGAGGAACTACACTTGTGCGATCAAACTTGACATGATGAAGGCTTACGATAGAGTCGAATGGCACTTTCTGGAAGCTATACTCTTGAAGCTGGGGTTCAATGCTAATCTGGTCAGGTTGATCATGAAGTGCGTCACATCTGTTCGATTCTCTGTCCGTGTGAATGGAGAGCTGCAGCCTTATTTCAATCCATCCAGAGGGCTTCGGCAGGGGTGTCCAATCTCCCCTTATTTGTTCTTGCTTTGCGCCGAAGGTTTTACCTCACTTCTGAAGCACTACGGGGACTTTGTGGACAGGGGTATCCGAGTGAACTTCAAATCACCATGGGTGAATCACCTACTATTTGCTGATGATAGCCTCATCTTCATCAAGGCGAATGAGGAAAGCGCGGCTAGGCTAAATGATATTCTTGCAATATATGGGGATGCTTCTGGACAGTGTGTCAACAGGAGCAAGAGCTCTATATTCTTCAGCCCAAACACGCCGACGACCCTGATACAAACTTTGAAGCAACTTCTTGAAGTACAAGTCGAAGCTTTCTCAGAACGCTACCTCGGCCTACCCACTGCCATTGGCAAGATAACTAGTGGAACCTTTGAATATCTAGTTGATCGGGCACGAGGCAGCATGCAAGGTTGGGCAGAGAGGCTATTTGCTTGGGCCAGCAGAGAGACACTTTTAAAATCCATTGTTCAAGCCATCCCGACGTTTAGCATGAGTTGTTTTCTGTTTACGAAAAAGGTGTGCAAAAGTCTCACCTCAAGCATGGCAAAATTTTGGTGGGGAAGCTCTATTGATAGGAACTCCTTACATTGGATCGCTTGAGATAAACTTGCCACGCCAAAGTGCAAAGGCGGAATGGGATTCCGTGATTTTCGGCTGTTTAACTTGGCGCTGTTGGGGAAGCATGGATGGCGTTTTATGATGAACCCTAACTCCCTGTGCGCCAAGGTTATGAAAGGAAGATATTTTCCAGACTCGGATTTCCTTCACGCAACAGTCCCTAAATCATCCTCAGCTACCTGGAGAGCGATTATAGCTGGCCGGGAAGCTTTACAAACCGGGCTACTGAAGCGAGTCAGATCCGGTACTTCCATCTCTGTATGGGAAGACAAGTGGATTCCCTCCACTGTCTCAATGACTCCACTGCTGCGTCCAGTAAATACAGTGATTCAGACCGTTAACGAGCTGATTGATACAACTAACTAGACATGGCGTCAGGAGTTGGTGCGAGGGATTTTCATTGCACCTGATGCCGCTGCCATTCTTAACATACCATTGTGACAGGGAGGCGGCGAAGATATTCTTGCTTGGGCACATGAGAAATCGGGCATTTACTCTGTTAAATCGGCGTATCGAGCTCTCGTGAATCAAAAAGAGCGTTCGGCTCTAGATGAGGGGCAGATTACCGGCACTTCAGTGGATCAAAAACAGATGTGGGATGCATTATGGAAACTCAAAGTAGTCCCAAAAGTCAGAGTGTTCTGGTGGCGGGTGTTGAGGGGTATCATTCCTGATGAATGCACCCTAAGATATCGCCACATAAGAGAAACAAGCACATGCAAGATTTGCCTGGCCATGGACGAGGATTTGGAACACGCGTTGCTGCATTGTATGCATGCGTGCCGGTTCTGGGAGGAGGCCAGACTTGTTTTTGAAGTTCACCTACCACGTCTCCATCCTCATACTTGGACAAAGGATATCCTTTGTGAACCCCAGTTCTCTGATAAAGATCGGGCAATTTTCGTCACTGTGATGTGGGCAATATGGATGTCTCGCAATCGATTGACGCATGACAGAGAAGGGTGGGATCCAGCTTCTTCAGTAAGGAAAATAAGAGAGGATCTCGCCATTCTGGATATACCCGTGCATCTCGCTTCACCACTGCCGGGGTATGGTTGGCAACCCCCTGATGACCCATACATAAAGATCAACACAGATGTCGCTGTTCATCTCGACGATGGGAATGCAGGGCTAGGGGGTGTTGCACGCTCCTCATCGGGCTTCAAGGGTGCATGGTGTAAGCCGTCTTCAGGTGTCACGGACCCCCTCATTGCGGAGGCTCTAGAGCTTAAGGAAGGAGTGAGATTCGCAACACTACGAGGCTACACGCATGTCATCATGGAGACCGACTGTCTAGAGGCAGTTAACCTCTGAAACTCTCGCTACATTGACCAGTCAGTGATAGCACCTATCTTCTCTGAAATTGGAGAGCTAGCTCTTAGTTTTATTTCTTTCAATATTCAACATGTAATAAGATCAGCAAACAGTCCTGCATATTTGTGTGCTAAGCGTGGTACTACGCTTAATGTGACTGAGAGCTGGTTAGATACTACCCCTAGCTTCCTAATCAGCAACCCTTCTGGCTAACTGCTCAGCGAATGCCTTTGTTGAATAAAGCTCTTTGAAGTTCCCCGCAAAAAAAAAGACTTGGGGTTGGCTGCTGATGGTCAGCATTTCTTTTTTTTCCTATATAGTTGGAGCTTTTCTATTTTACAGGATGTCAAGTTTTTGGCAACTCCACTTGGGCCCAGGTCCGTTGATCTGGTCCGTGAACATGCGATGTGGTTTATCGGACCACCGCTTATAGAGAACAACTAATTGAGGAGCGCTTGTTCGGCAGCCTCTCCAAGGATCAATTAGGGTGGGTTGAGAGCGCGTCACTTGGCGCGCTCTCAGCCACCGCTACGTGTCGCACTTTGGGCACTCCCTTCAGATTTTATTTTTTATTTTTCTGTATGTGTTTTCGGCTTTTTAGATGTTTTTTTTTCAGTTATTTTGGTTTTTCGCCGGTCTTTCCTAGCTTTTGGATATTTTTTTTATTTTTTCTCGTGAAAAAATAAGTTTTTTTCCTTCCACAAGAGACACGGTTTTGCTTCCGCGGGAGGCACTGGAAGGAAAAAAATACATTTTTTATTTCCAAGAGGCATGGCCGTGCCTCTCGAAAAAGGAATAAAAGCGGGTTTTCTTTTTTAGAGGCATGGCCGCGCCTCTCGAAAACGTAAAAAACACTTTTTTCTTTTCTTCCGTGAGTGTCACGATTCTGCTTCCGCGAGAGGCACGGCCGTGCTTCTCGAAAATGAAAAAAACACGTTTCCTTTTTTTCTTCTTTCACGAGAGGTATTGTTTTACTTTCGCGAGAGGCACGGCCGTATCTCCTCAAAACGAAAAAACGTGTTTTTATTTCTCCTTAGGCAAGAGGCACGGTTTTTTTTTTTGTCTTTTTCGTGAAAAAGTTTGTTAAAACCTATCAACATGGAATCTAGTTTTGAAGATCTCGACCCGAGGAATCCAACGGTAAAGATGGTTCGAGATTTAGACGCATGGATTAAGAGAAAACATTTTGAATAATTAAATTTATGAAAAAAGAAAAAACACGCAGGCGGCAACAAGTGGCACATGCAATGCGCCATTTATTGCAACATGTGGAGGTGAAAGTGATTTTTGGAAGAGATTTCGAAGAAGTTGGACTCTTGATTTTCAAGGCCTTTCATGTTTGGACTTCCTTTACTCTACTTGGGCCGCAGGCCCGTTGACCTGATCGGCGAATTTAATGGGCCAATTTACGGACCAACTTCTGGCCCTGTCCGCCGTGCACCAACTACCCCGACTCCTTGGCTCCTTGCCTAAAAAAAAAAAAAAACTACCCCGACTCCGCCGCCCTACCGGACCTGCTTTTTCGACGCCGGCGTGGATGGAGGCGGAGGCAGAAGAAGCGAAGGCGCCGCCGCGGATGAACCGCAGGCAGTGGAGAGCCGCGAGGGGGAACCGCGAGGACAAGTGGACGAGGAAGCGCCGCCTGCTGCTGGAGGCGACCGAGGAGAAACGCCGCGCGCAGGTGGCCGCAGAGGCGGCGGCGGACGCAGCGGCGGACGCGGCGGAACGTGAGGACGAGGAGGCCGCCGTGGCGATGCGGTACCGCGACGACTGGATTTGGACCTTCTCCAGCTTATGCGGCTCCTACGAGGAAGCCAGTAAGCATCCGTCTCCGATCCTCACTCCTCTGATCCAAGCCATCTCGATCCCTCTTCTTCTTCTTCTTCTTCGATTCCGCATATGACTAGGATTTATCATCAAATCATGGACGAATTGCTAACCTGATTCTGCAGCGTCCATAAAGCCAATGCGGTACACCGACGAGCCGCCACCGCCCTTCGCCGGCGTCGGTTATGCTAATGCCGTGGTCGTCTTCTCGGTGAAGGCGACACAATTAGATGATAGCCTGGATTGGCCGCTCGATGTATACGGCATCGTTGCCGCGCGGGATTCAATTGACCGCAATCGCAACCTCCTCTTCAACCGCACCAGAGACAATTGCCAGAGGCTCACCGCAGGGGTATGTGCATGTCTTCGTACATGAATTCTTATAATCTTCACACTCATAGGCATGCTATATATTGTTATGGCTGGTCACTGCTAATTTGCTATAGTATGCATATTTTTGTTGGTGATTCATAAGATATTTCAACTACCAATTCTAGACACCGCGGTTAGATCAACTGACGAACTTCTTTGAAATCGGTATCTTTCACATGATGACCAAACTCTCTTACTCCCTACTAGTTATAATTACTTTTGTTGTTCAAAATACAGTATTTTTGGTTGAATGGAACATCACAGATAGCTGAGCCTGTGCAAACATGCATGGAAGAGAATGGAAATGATATATGCATATCTGAAAGGAAAAAATTAGGTGTGATCGTAATGGGACTAACCAAGAGATACATCCGTATTTAGACAAATCTAAGAGAAGAATTTTGGGACGGAGGGAGTACTACATTAGTCTATGCTCATCCAGCAATGCTGTATACAGTGACTTAGTATGATAGATGTTGATAATAACTGAACTATCCAAGCACTACATGTACGGTGCTTGATCAAAAGTTATGACAGCACAATGCTGTATGTATTTGTGCTTTCCATGATGCATGGTAGTTTTCGATTTTTTTTAATTTACTGGAAGTACAATGCTGTATGGTACAATGACATACATAAGGAAGGTTCTTTTAGTATTAAGTATCTATGATGAAGCATTGTAGTTTGAGTTCGAGTCATGATGTTTTGAACATGTCCTGTATACACTGGAAACAAGGGGTACACTAGAAACAATCAAGCAAGAAGTATAGTTCAGAAATCAGCTTATTTCTGATACATTTCAAGCGCATAGGTGGATCTTTTCTTTCTTAAACTAGTGATAGAGGATCCAAGTCTATAATCAATAGCTACCAGAATTATTTGTGCCCGCCTATTTTATTCCTTTTCATGCAGACTGCAGAAAATATATGTTTTATTGTGGTATGCAATATGTACCATATAGAAAAATTGAGTGTACGGAGTGGGGCGTAACCAAACACAAGTGTAGCTATGTTTTCAAATAAGAGGCAACTAGTGTTGTTGCAATCAGACCTCGCCCCCAGCTTACCAGCCTTTTGGGCATGCCCTGGTTGTATTTGTAGCCTTTTTTGCAAATACAACAAGTGTAGCCTTTTTGTAACCAAACATAACATTTTTTGTATTTGTAGCGCATGAGGCAAACATGCCAAAATTCCCAGTATCTCAATCATGTGAATGTTTTTGCAACTAAATGTCCTATGTAAAAAGAGACAGCCCTCTTTATTTTTCTATCAGATTCGTTTTTGTTCCTTCTAAGTTCTAACAGAGATTAGATCCCTGGATGGTATGATTTTTGTTATCAGATTTGTTTTGGTTCCTTCCAAATTCTAAGACAGATTAGATCCTGGATGGTGTTATTTGTCGCTTTCAATCTAGTTTCTAGTTGCTTGCTATGTCCTGTCTGATTAATAACGATAGGCATCTGAGATACTTTATTGTTCCATAGGGATGATGATCAGTACAATTCATGTTAAATGTCTTCATTCTCACTATAGAACAGTGACAAGTGACATTTTACTGAATTTTCATGTTTGGTTATCTTATCCACTAGAAAGCCAAATTTGATTACTTTGAAACATCATAATGCAGGATGCCTCTCTATTGTTGACCGGTCCAAGTCGTGCTGTTGTGATCGTTGATCCTGTCAACTATGAGGTAGAACTAAAAGTGAAGGGTGACACGCCGTCTGAAGATAAACTCTTGAGCCTTCTAGTCATCGAGGACAAGTACTATCTTCCTGGTGATCGCCGCCAAGGAGTTCATTGCCACACCTACTCTTCTAAGCTAAGCACAGTGGAGGTGACGGTTGGCCATCTTGCAAAGACAGTGGAGGCTACTATCGCTGTGCAAGTTGTTGAGGGATCCTGGCCAACTGGCCATCACGGGCGATTTGCTGCACATATGGCCAGTCTCGATGATCTGGAGATGGTGCTACTTGATTCTCAGGATGGCATGGTACCTGTTACGAAAGATGGGGCAATTGAGTTTTCACGATGTGTTGTTTCTGTCGAAGCGGATGGAGAGCTGACACTTGGTGTGGATGTCTGGCAAGGTGATGACAAGGCTGTCAAATATCAAGTAAGATTTGTACCTGGAAAAGCAGGTAGAAGTGAGGATATTTGTGATGTTGGGTTTTGTAAGATGCGATTCACTGTTGCTTGGTCGCTTCTTTTGAACTGGTGACATGTAGTAAATCAGTTTGGCATATGTGGCGTTGTTTATGTGTTATGATCTAATTTGTGACCTTAAACGTGTACTTTTGTTACTTTGCTATGAATGTTGTAGAGAATACCTCTCTGGAAACTAGCTAAGGGCGCGCTTGGATTGTCGTTTTCCCATCCAAATACCAGTGTAAATTACGGAGCCGCATTTTATTCCAAACCGAGTGCTTGGATCATCGTTTATTTCCCTGTTCCACCTGTAAATTTTACAGGCCCAGCGAGGTATTTGGGCTGTTTACACCTGTAAGCTTTACACGCCAGGCGAGATCAGGAAACAAAAACAACAGAGCGGCTGAGTCGGCCGCCCCCTGCGCCATATGGATTTATCATTACAGGTGGAAAAATTAATCCGGTCGTATTTTACATGGGTCCAGTAATATACAACTGTAGTTAGAAACCGTTGTAAATTTTTTACATGGTTTCCAATCAGGGCCTAAGGGTCTATTTGAAAAGCAGGAAATTTTGGAGCAAATGGTAAGTGAGTTTTGTCGAGTTAGTATACCGGACGACGAGTTTGAGCTATGCGACATTCTCATTCATGCAACTGGCAGGTCTAAATCTTAGCAAACTGAGATGCACTTTATACAGAAGAAAAGGTTGTACAAAGCATTAATGTTGAGTGGAATAGGCAAGGCCTGAAACATAGTCCCCATTTGTACTGTTATATGTAGAATCAAAGCCAAATCCTCTCAAGTTGCTCAAAGAATGTGTTCTGCTACGGTTTACTCCCTCCTAGCAGTAGTAGGACAAAGCCTCTTTTCCTAAACTTTAGCATCCTGCAGCGGTTCCAGGCCAGTATCTAGTGCGACTCCAGAAGTAGGACAGGGCATTCTCTTGCAGCATCAAGCGTGTCTGAAGAAGAAGCGAGCATCGTAGTTTAGTAGCAGTAGCATTCTCTTGCAGGATCAAGCATGTCAGAGGAAGCGAGCATCATAGTTCAGCAGCAGTAGCGTTCTCTTGCAGCATCAAGCATGTCAGAGGAAGCGAGCATCGTAGTTCAGCAGCAGCAGCATTCTCTTGCAGCATCAAGCATGTCAGAGGAAGCGACATCGTAGTTCAGCAGCAGCAGCATTCTCTTGCAGCATCAAGCATGTCAGAGGAAGCGAGCATCGTAGTTCAGCAGCAGCAGCATTCTCTTGCAGCATCAAGCATGTCAGAGGAAGCGACATCGTAGTTTAGCAGCAGCAGCATTCTCTTGCAGCATCAAACATGTCAGAGGAAGCGAGCATCGTAGTTCAGCAGCAGCAGCATTCTCTTGCAGCATCAAGCATGTCAGAAGAACTCAGCATCATAGTTCAGCAGCAATAGCTCCCCTCCGGGTGTACCCACAGCGTCTATGAAACAGGTAATCCCAAGAGCTGCCAGCCATGCATCAATTTGTGCCTCGCCTTGCTCAGCTTCCAGCATCTGTGCACGCCTGAGAACCCATGATGACATATGGCTCCAGCAAAAGATGCGCTTCCACATCAAACTGGAGAGCACTGTATTGATGCCGTTGTCCATGTTGTAGCACACTAGCCACCTGATGGACCTGAATCTGGAGGCCTCTGAGAACACCAACGTGCAGGCGTGCAACATCCTCCGTTGCAGGACACCATATCCCAGCGCATTGAAGTTGACAAGCTCATTGTAGGCAGCGCGGAACGTAAAGTGCCCTACAGTTGTGCCCCAACTGCAGCACACACAAGACACAAATTATGAGACCTTAGTAAGAAAATTTTGCATACTGGAGTAGTAAATATAAACTGCAGGTGCACATTGCACGAATTACTTCACTATTCTAATTGCAGGCTTTATAGACAAGAGTTACGCCTGAACTTACTGTGGCCCATCCGGCATCCTCGTATGACTACCCCTGAGCCTGAGCCGTATGGGGTTGAAGTTGGCAGGGACTGGTTGGTCATAGAACTGAAACCATACGCCTTGGCCGTTCCTGACTGCAACCTGATACTCGTCTCGGTCGCGGAACAGCAGCCCTACTTCTTCATCTCTCCCGGGAAGGCGCAGAATCACAATATGGTAACTCTCATGTATTGGCGTGGTTGGTGATCCTCGAATGATTCTTGGGGATAGATTTCTCTTGCGCCGATCTCGAGCCCTCATCAGTCGCCTGTACGTCTTCGATGTGGTGCCAGCCACACACAAATTGAAGACAGTAACCTCCTGGAAACACACAAAATGAACGCAGTAACTTATATTTATTCGGTCATTCGTCTCTGTAACATAACAGAAACATGATGCATGCTGGCTTGTCTAGCTTTGCAAACATGAAGCAAGGTATTAACATAACAGAAACATGATGCATGCTGGCTTGTCTGGGTTTACAAACATGAAGCAAGGCATTCCTACTCTGATCTACTAGTATTAACAGCATCCCTTGCCATTTTCGCTGTCACATGCATGATGAAGTCTGGCTGTTCCATTCGAGTCAACCAATTTCAGCGACAGGCACATAAACACGTACGCATTCACCTAGCTAGCTACATGAGTCGACGGAAGCAGCAAATCAATGGGAATGGGAGTTCCATTCGAGTCAACCGATTTCAAGGACAGGCACAGAAGCACGCATGGACCTAGCTAGCTACATGAGTCGATTTGCAGACGGCAGCAACAAATCAATGGAATTATTTCTACTGCGCGCCGCGCCGCTCTGACTGAAACAAACCCCCGGCCGGGAACTCAGGAACCGCCGACCAAATCAACCCGGCCGTAGGTATCTGCGCTACGGACCTGCGGTACAGCAAGCGAGCAAGCTAGGGGAAGGCAGGCAGCATGCTGGCGGCCGGAGAAGCGACCGAGAACCACCGGAAACAATCAAACAACTCACAACACGCCGCCAAACCAAATCGACCCCTGCTCTGCCGGAGTACACGGAGACGAGCGAGCGATGTAGGGGGGCAAGCAGAGAGGACGCACCGCACCATGCGGGAGGAGAAGCGATCGAGAACGTACCTCCATGTTGACGGGTGGTGCTAGGAGGGGAGCAAGGTTGGCCATGGCGGACGCGGCGGCGGGCGGGGGGCTTGCTTGGGACCTGAGGGTCGGCCGGGCCGGGAGGGGAGGAGAAGGCGGACGCGGGATGGGGGCAATGTGGGATGAAATGAACTGTGACCTGCAGCAAGGAGGAACTTGATCGATCGATCATATGGGGAATTTGAGGGACGCATATAATCGATCGATTTGCACGCACAGCAACCCGGCCGTCCGGGGAGCGCGTAGCTAGCTAGGCAAGGCTTGCAGGCCTAGCTTTCTAGCTAGCTAGGTAGCGCCTCCACTTTGGATTAGTAGTCGGGATGTGCTACGCCAACTCCACGGCGGCCCTGGATCCCATTCCCAGGGCGAGTTGGTCGTCAAGGGCTGGGGCGGGATGGAGGACGCCATGGCGAGAGGCGTTGGGCGGGTTGGAAATTAATTAGCTAGGGGGGCGCCGGAGTTAGGTGGGGCGCGCGGGCCCTCCCGCGGTGGCAGGCTCGGGCCGAACCGGTGGTGTGCAGGAGGCGGGGAAAGGGGGGCGGCGGCGGCGGCAATGTTATGGAGGTGGGCTGGGCAACGATAGAGGAATAGAGAAGGGAAGGGAGGAACGTGCCGCCGCCGGTCGTCATGGTGTGGGAGCCACCGCCTTGCAGGTGGAGCCCATCACATCCTTGTCTCTCCTTTATACAACGACGGATACCACTGGCTTTCTTAATTACTCCCTCTTAATAAAGAAATATAACGGCATTTAGATCACTACTTTAGTGATATGAACACTTCTATAATTCTTTACAAAAGGGAGTACTTGTAATACTCCGAGTGAAAATCAATCGAGCTATATTAATTAAAGAGAGACGCTATTAGTTTTTTAACATAAATTTTATCCATCAAACAATTAACATATCGTTTACAATGAGGGAAAGAATAAAGTCAGAAAATAGAGTACTAGAGTTCAGAAGAACAAGAAACAAAAGAAAGTTTAGCTAAGCTATGAGTAACCACATTAGCTTCTCTGCAATAATAACCGTAGTCAATACTGGCAAAATCCATATTGAGCTGAATACATTCTATTATTATTGCCACATTAGTACTCATATATATAATCATGTGCCCGTGTAACAACCTCCACCACAAGTATGCTATCTGATTCGATGTATAACTTATCGCATCCAATTCTCCATGCTAAGCATAGGCCATTCCGAATAGCAATCAGCTCTGCTGATTCTGCACTGCGAACATGGGTAGAACCCAAGTTGCTGCCGAAATAAAATTTCCTGTATGGTCTCTCACCACCGCCATTGTAGCGTGAGAGTGTTTCCCCACGAAATGATGCATCCACATTAATCTTAACAGTACCTTCGATCAGCTTCTTCCACGTATGAATCTTCTTTCGAACCGGATGTTTTGGTGTTGCAGCTCTGACGAAGTTTGTTGCCAAAACTTGATTGAAACAACTGATCGATCTAGCTCCTGTATCGCCTCTCCTTTGCCTACTTTAGCACCGCCGCCACCAAGATTTTTCAGCAGGATTTCCCTTTTTTTAGACAACAACATGATTTCTAAAGTAACCGACCCCGACATGTCTTGCGCTACTGCCTCATCTGTAGCAATTTTCAGCCCAAGCTCGGCTCAAACCTTGCACTACCGAGGACAACAGAAAGGAACGTGTTGAATGTCATCAATCCCAGTCTTGCAAATTGGACATTGCAGAAGGACTGAAATGTGTCTTCCGACTATGACTCCCAGGCATGGTAGTATACCCCTGAGCACCTGCCATCTTGCAAACTAACTTTTTCCACTCTTACACCGGAGGAGTACGAAACACGGCAGCCCAGTGACTATATGGCCCACCTCCCAATATCACCATATTCCTTGGACAACCCGCATGCCAAGAAAAAATTACTATACAATGGAGTGTATAGACTATTTTGCCCCCGGATTTGCTTTTGAGGAAATGCTGGGTAGTTACGCGCATGCAAAGTACTCCTCTCTCCATCTCTCAGGATGCAGGCTCGGTAGATCTATCTGCATGCAACTCTCTCTCTCTCTCTCTCTCTCTCTCTCCTGTTTTGCATGCATGCGACGCGACTCTCTCTCTCTCTATCTCTATCTCTCTGTGCAAGCATGCCTTAAGCATGGTTAATAATATAGACGGTTGATGGCTAACATGTTGCCATGTCATCTATAGCCAATGTAATAGTCAACATGTATAGTAATGGGCTACAAGAAAGTACTACTACATTTTGCCACATGACCCACCATACACTCCCACATACTACCTCCGTCCTGGTTTATTAGTCCCCTATGTAATTTATGCATGATACTAGTATATGATACTCCCCACTACGAGTAGCCTTATACGCATACAAACATGGACCGAAGGGAGTACGAAGCTTTATCAGATTTTGTTTCATGTATGTATCCTGACTCCAAGGTTGCCCCGTTACAAAATTCCATCAAATACAAAGGAAAACTAACACGCATGCTGATGCATCTCAATGATTCATAGATCATAGCCAATATTTAGTTCACAACTAAAGAAAAAGTTGTGAGAGTGTGTACACAAAGAAACCTACTGATGGGGTCTCTACGACTTAAACCCTAAACCCTAAACAAGATTTAATTTCCTGGCTAGGTAGAACCTGTCGAAGGAAAGAAGCCTGACACCTCGGATCATATGATGCTTTTGTGCAGTTCCACTAAAATCGAGCTGAGCATCCCTGTTGGCAAAGATATTGAAGAAGTGTGATTAGAATAATAGTAGTGGCACTAGTTCATGAGACATAAACTCATCACCGAAGCCGGTAGAAGTAGAGAAAGAGCCACATGGAGATGGAGCTACGTGGGGAGCTACGACAATGGAGCAAGCCGGCTCCAAAAGGAAGTTGTACCAGGGACGTCGGGGTGTAGCTAGAAGGCCGGTGGGAGGCGGCATCAGCCCATACCGCGGGGACCCCTGGTCGGCACACCCCGACAGTGGGTTTTCTTCCTCATCGCTGTCGATCGCGTCTATGCAGAACATCGTTTGCTTCCCCCGGCGACGGGGTTAGGCCGGATCTGTGACCAGCGGTGTGGCCACCATCATTCTATGCTTGTGAAGAAAGCAACCCAAGCAAGCAGGCTTGTAGCTTAGGCTCCTGCTATTGTATATATAGTGGAGCGGTTTTGTTTTTCTCTCCACATCAACCTTTTTATATTGCGTACGTGTCATTGAAGACTGAAATGATGGTTGCTTGTCCGACTAACTTACTATGTGATTTGACTGCTCCTGAATGGTCCCGTTCTATGACCGTTCCTGAGTCTCACTTGTACTTATCTCTATTTTCTTGCATGACAGGTAGACATGATGCACATAAAGGAATTTTGCTATTGCACGTTGTTACGTAGCTACTCCCTCCTTTCGGTTCACTACTTAGTACTCCCTCCGTCCTGGTTTATTGGTCCCCTTTGTACTCAATTCATGGTCTCGTTTTCCTCAAGAAATTGTCTTTACCAACGTATTAATATCGGGAATGCATGCGTGAACAACGAATGATTAAACCTTGCATGCAATGTTTTGACAAAGCATTTACATATGAATGTGTGAATGTAAGGGACTACAACCTTGTGCATGCATGCAACAGTCACACGTACACATGCACGCAAAAATGCGCGCGACACCCTAATGCATGCATGTCCGAGCACACGACGGAACATACATGGTCATGCTCAAGTGCTCAACTTACACTTGCATGCGCACACATACTCAACTAGCGTGAGCTAGTGACAGTATAAACACCGAAAAATGTATATATTTCTCGCAATGAGCATATTATGAAGTCCACTGACCATATTTTTACCAATATACAGTGATAGCCAGTGTATTTATCTCGTTTCAAATTAAGCCATATTAACCGAAAGTATGGACTAGCATTACTTTGTTGTGTCCCGTCAACTTGCAGAACGAGGAGAAGCTTGCACGTGGTGGCTCGCAGGACAAAGGAGAAACTTTTGACTAATGCAAGCACTCCCTCGCTCAAGCGGTGGACGTGCAACAGTTAATTCGGTGTCTAATTGTCAGAAGCATACACTGTTCTAGTACCATCATTGTTCGACTTTCCGAAGAGGCGAAGAGCCAAGTGCAAAGTTTACTACAGTAGTGCTCTGAGTAGTATTACACTAGTGCACTACTTACTATACAGGTACTACTAGGAATCGCATGGTGGAGCATATGCACTCTTATTTTATTTTAATCTGTGATAAAAAAATCTTGAACACATTTGCTTCTCTTCGAGAGTTCTTGCATGTGATAATGAAATTTGATTGCATGGAACAGTCACCACAATTCTCGCTTAATTCTGGCTCCTATCCTGTTAGAAATAGGAGCGCTCAGTAATATTTTATCTTTTTTTTGTTATTTAGCATGTTAACAGGTCAGCAACCCCTGCGGCACATCTTTGTACGAACCGTGCTTGCTACGCTTTGAATGTGACCGAGAGCTGGCTTGATGAAATACCCCGCTTCCTTCTTTTTTTGCGGGGTACCTAGCTTCCTAGTGACCAGTCTCTTGGCTGATTGTCCTAAGAATGCTTATACTCATTTACCCGCAAAAAAGATTAAGCCATATTAACCGAATAGGAGACAATATGGACTAGCACTACTCCCTCCTTTCTGGTTTATAAGGCTCAATTTCAAAATCTCTCCAACCAAGATAGACGGTGAGTGGTGGAAATTTCGTAGTTCGCACAAGTACTTAATTAGTACGCTCGTTTTTCTCAAAAAGTCATGTTTACTGATGCATTAATTACAGCGAATGCATGCATGACCACTAAATTTCAATGAACTTCTACATGCATTAGCGAGTTTTCTCTTGATACTACTCCCTCCGTCCCCAAATATAAGTCTTTCTAGAGATTCCAACAAGTGACTACATACGGAGCAAAATGAGTGAATCTAGACTCTAGAATATGTCTACATACATCCGTATGTTGTCCATTTGAAATGTCTAAAAAGACTTCTATTTAGGAATGGAGGGAGTACTTGCATCAGGTGATTTAATGCACCTCGAAATCCAAACATGTGATGGTAGTAGTAGAATTGAGACTTATAAAACGGAAAAAATGATTTTTTTTAGATGAGCCCTATAAACCAAAAAGGAGGGAGTACTTTGGTGTGCCCCGTCAACTCGCAAAACGAGGAGAAGCTTGTAGGACAAGGTGAAGCGCTTACGCCCTCTCCGTCTAGTACCTCAAGCGCGGTGGCTCGCTGGACGAGGAGAAACTTTTGACTAATGCAACCTACCCTCGCCCAGGCGATGGACGTGCAACAGTTCATTCGGTGCAGTAGTACCATCATTGTTCGACTTTCCGAAGAGGCGAAGAGCCAAGCGCAAGGTTTAGTAGTACGAGTAGTACAATACTACTATCATACAGGTACTAGGAACCGCATGGTGGAGCATTTGTACTCTTATTTTATTTTAATCTCTGATAATGTACACATTTATTCGGGAGAAGTGCGGAAAACAGCAGCCCATTAGTACTATTAAAAACATTGAACATGTAATGATGACATCGATCAACCATGCTCGAATATATCTTGGCCTCCATGCGACACGTAGCCCGTCTGTGTTCTCGTTCCTTGTCTCTCTCAAGGAGCGGCGGGTTGGCCATTTTGTCGTCAACTGAGATCGGTTTGCTCACACTCCAGTCCCACATGTTAGTGATATACCAAGATGAAGTGCGTTGACCAACAGGCCATACACAGACTCGGTTTTGCACCTTCATACGTAGTACAATTAGTATGAGCGGATTCAAAGAAGAGCGTATTGATGGTTGCTTCTCCCAGCAACTTAAAGTGGGAAAGGTGGGGCTTATGATTTGACTGCTTACTACTCACTATTAGTGCGGGGCAACGACCGGGCTGAGTCTCCCATATGGTTGTGCCCTCTAATTTGGTGCATGGCACATGGACTCAGATGCTGAATGGCTTCTGGCAATGCTATACCAAGCTTCCAGCATTTGTTTACATAATTGACGTATACAAATAATTTTCAAGCGACATGAAATTATACAATGCTCTGAAGCTTTTAGCTTTTGTTTTGCGTGTCTTGCCATCTGGAAGGTTGTCTCGTTATAACATCAATCAAATACTAGAAAGGAAACTAACATCCATGCTCTTTCGAAAAAATAAAAAACTAACGGAAAACTCAAAACGGTGCCCGGGCTCATCTGCTCCCTCTCAGCAAAAAGTTCAAAAAAAAATACTAGAAAAATTCAAAAAATTCCAAACTTTTTTGTGGTGGTAGATAATTTGACGCGTGAAGTGCGCCCCAAAATTCAATTCATTTGGACATCTGAGCAGCACTCGGCAAAAAAGACAAATCGGGTCAAAACAGTGCGTGAACAGTATACATTTTTACAGACCCTGATTTTGTCTTTTTTGCCGAGAGCTGCTGAGATGCTCAAATGAGCTGATTTTTGGGGCGCACCTCACGCGTCAAATTATCTACTACCATAAAAAAATTGGAATTTTTTGAATTTTTCTAGTATTTTTTTGAATTTTTTTCTAAGCGTGGGTGCAGATGAGCCCTGGTGCAGATTAGCCGCACTCAAAACTAACTTCCTTGCTAATGCATCTCAATGATTAGCAGATCAGAGCTAATATTTGAAGGAAACATGCCCTAGAGGCAATAATAAAGTTGTTATTTTATATTTTCTTATATCATGATAAATGTTTATTATTCATGCTAGAATTGTATTAACCGGAAACTTGATACATGTGTGGATACATAGACAAACCACAGTGTCCCTAGTAAGCCTCTACTAGAGTAGCTCGTTAATCAAAGATGGTTAAGTTTCGTAACCATAGACATATGTTGTCATTTGATCAACGGGATCACATCATTAGGAGAATGATGTGATGGACATGACCTATAGATTAGCTGTGACAGCCTGATTTTTTGGCCCTTTCTTTTTCTTTTGTTTTTCTGAGGTTTTTGCTTGAGTTTTCTTTTTCCGTGGCTTTGTGGTTTGGAAACTGAAGAAGATACCCTCTTCTTTATTTCCAGAGTAGCTTGTCATTCCCAAATCCTTCCCTAGACCCTGTCATTTTAATCCTAGCCCAAATCCCAATATTCTTTTTATTGGGAATGTTACTTTTCTATTAAAGGAGTAACTCAAATTGCCCTAGGTTGTGAAGCAACCTATATTTCCATCACTCCTAAAATTCCCAAATAATTCTCATAATTTTTTTGGGTCATGTCTTGATCAAACATGGCAAAACTTTTCATTGCCATGTTCAAAGATAATCCTCCAATAATTCATTTCCTATTCTGCCCTAAATGGCACATTGTGAAGTAAGTGCTATTTTCCTTTGCCCAATTAACCTGAAACTCCTTGGACACCTTTTCATGTCCATATAATCCCCACATGCTAAAATGAAACCTCAGTTGCCTAGTAATTATTTAATCATTATTTTCCAAAGTTTCTGTCCAGAAAGAAGCTTTGTGAAGGAGGTACAAGCTATACGTGTCCAAATGAGTTGCCATTTTGCATGATCCTTAGTATCATCATATCATAGACCTCCACCAAAGTAGAGCTCATGTAATGCCTCCAAGTGAGCTCATAATCAATTCTTAGATTCTGCCCAAAATTTCAGTTTGTGAAGTAAGTATATTTTATCTTGCTCCATTATGGCTGTAAATTTTTCTAGGCCTTCTATTAGCCATATAACCTCTCTCCACCCATTTTGGGCATATTTCATCAAGCCATTATTCCTCTAGAATTTTTGCAAGTTTTTGCCCAAAGGAGATGTTTGTGAAGCAAGTACCATTTTGGCTTGGCCAATCGGTATGATACTTTTTGAGCATCTTCATGAGACCAAATGACCCTACCTTGCCCAAATTGAGCTTAAGTTGACACTCCATGTGAGTGCATCTTGTTGATCTAGTTTCTGGACCATTTTGGTCAGTTGTGAAGCAACTGCATTAAATCTTGGTCCATTTCTTCCCAAACTCCCCAGGACTATAGTCCTTCCTAGCCTAAACACCCCAGACATAACATTTGACCCATAGCATCTCTCTGTTGATCACACTTAGTTGATCAAGTTTACTGCAGTAAACTTCAGAGGTTGCTTACATTTAACCAGAGAAGTTTTCACCAAGTTACCACCTCAGTTGCAACCTACTCAGGAAGGACTCCAGCCCAGACATCATTTCGCATGGCTTGTGACACTATGTGCACCAGTGCACGCGGTGACCACCGTTTTGGCATGCCATGAGCGTGTCCAGAACGTCGCTTTGCTCGGGCCCCTCCTCCTCTCGTCGTCTTAGCACACGTAAGCATGTCTCTTGGCTTCATATCGTCGTCGCTGTTCCTCTGGACCCCTCTCCCCCTCCGGCAGATTGCTCACCGACGCTCGCCGCCGCGTGCCCACGGGCGAACAGTGGCCATTTGGCTCTATTCGTCGCCGTCTTCTTCTTCCCCGTGCTTCGTGGGCTCCCTCTGCCCCGCGGGCTCCTATCCGTGTTCCCTCGTCGCCTTCCCCCGAGCTCAAGCACGCGCACATGCGTCCGCGGCGCCGGCCACGCGTCCGCGGCAACGCCAGCGCGACACTCCCGCTCCCGCCTATATAAAGGCCACGCTAATCCCTCCCGAGCACACCACTCGCCTCACCACTCTCCCAGAGCCTCGCTTGACCACTCCACCGAACCCGAGAAGCTCTCTGTGCTCGACATCGCCGTCATGGCTGCCGCGGCCTCCCTCCTAAATTAGCTGGAGTCCGAGCCTCCCTATCCCTCTTTCCATCTCCAGTAGACAACCCAGAGCATCCCGTACCTCCCCACGTCTTCTCCTACTCCTCGGGTGGCCTGGAGTGCCAAGTCCATCTTCACCATGGCCGCCGTCCGCTGTGGCCAGTGCCTCGCCCAACCCCAAGCTCCTCGGCGGCTGTGTCCTGTCTGGATGGATCCGCCTTGTCACGCTGATCACTCAAGTGTCTGGATGGATCCGCCTTGTCGCGCTGATCACGGTCGGCGCCAGCTGTGCCTTGGCCAGGCGCGGGCACGAGCAAGGAGAGGAAGGAGATGACGCCCTCCCTGCCAGCTGGCCCTCAGCCCGTTGACCCGTCCCTGCTGACGTGGACTAGTGGAAAGGTATTCCGCGGAATACGTTTTCGCTCACTGAAAGTGGATTGCGTTGAATGCGCTTTCTGTTTTTCCAGTCGAGGGTCTGTTTGTGATGATTTTGTTACAAATAGGCCCCTGGCAGAAAAAGTATCATAACTTCTTGATCCTAACTCCAAATAAGGTGAATCCAAAGCCCACTTCTTCGTTTCGTCGAGCCTGTTCTGTTGCTCACACTTCCACCATGTGTTAATATTCTAGAAATGACCTTTTTGCCCTTGCACGTAAACAGCCCCTCCGAGAGAGAACTGTTTCCGGCAAATCTTTCCGCGGATTCATCACACTTCTCCCCGGTGCCTTCTTCATCCCCAGGCAAGACACAATACCCAATTGCATGATAGTCATGCAGTAGACATGGTTTTCAAGTTGAATCTTTATTAAATGTTTGCTTGTTGAAAAGATGGTTATCGTTGTTTCGGTAATGCTTCTGGGTTAGTGCTTACTTTCTTGCTAGGTTGTTATGCACCTGGTTATCATGCTCTGCTAGTTGCTAGTATTCCTTTCATATGCCTATGCTTGCTAGTAGTACATGTTGATGTTAGTAATCGTTTTCGGTGCATGACTATCGTCTGTTCTGAGTGCCATCGTATGCATGTTCCATTGCATTCAGTTGGTTAAATGCTTGCATGGTAGCATTATTGATATGTTCTTGCATGATATTTATTGTTGATGCTAGTGGTCATGCTAGTTTTCTATGAGTAGTGTTGTACTTGTGATATTCATGCACGTCATTATGCCATGCTCAGTTGGATATGATTCATTGTGGGTATGGTTGATAGTTATGTTGTACCCTCATGCTCATATTGATATCATGCTCATGCATTGTAATTGCATCATGTTATTTTATCATGGCTCAGCATATTTGCATTCAAGTTTAACAGGATTAAATTGAACTTGAACAATTGTTGGCTGAGTCATGGTGCCACCATATCGAGCTGACCAGTGCAACCACACTTACCTTTATGGGAGGGTCCTAACTGGGTCTATTGTTGTGCCTCTCGCCGGTGCCTCCAATGAGGGAAGGTTATGCGCGGGCGCTACCCTGATCAGGTAGGACGGCATAAGCCTTGTGAGCCCGAGTTTGGTTATGTGCACTTGTCCCCATTTGGGACCGTTTTGCCACGAGGTGGCCATTTTGCCATGACGGTGGCCGTTGCTGTCTGGGGTAGACATGGGGCCACCCATGACTTAGAGTGAGTCGGAGTGGCCGGGAGAGTGTCATGGCAGTAGGACGGTTTTGTCGGAATGCTGTTGGTCCACCCGAATGGGAGTGCGAGGCCATGGGTTCGGTGGTGTGGGTACAGTGTGCTAACCTCTGCAGAGTGTGTGTTAAGTATATCGATAGCCATGCCCGCGGATAAGGGCCCTGTTCGTGTCGGTCACACTGTGGGTCAACAGTAATAATAATAATGATGTTCTTAATAACAACCCCGGTTCGATGATGAGATAAGTTGGTTATGTGATCTGTGAATGATCACTGTTTGGTTATGAGGTAACCCGTTGAACCAAGAGTGGTTCCATTTGTGATTCGTGAGTGATCACCGTGGTATCGAGGATACCGACTTGTTGGATATTCGTGAAGTTTTACGAGAATCGTGGGTAAAGATCAAGCTCCTTGTGGTCATTTAATGATTACTACGGTATTGTTTATACCAAGCTTGATTTGATCCTAAGATGATTGTGTGATGTCCGAGGTTGGTAAGTGATGCATGTGTTGGTTCCGAGGTAACCCGAGCAGAACAAGTGGTGCATATAGTGTCATCATGTTGCATGCTAGTATCGTCAGATTCATATGTTCATGCCATGCTCATATTGTGATAGTTATATCATGTTCATGTTCATGCTATGTTGTTCTGATGATCTCATGATAATCACCGGTTAACCTGTAATTACCATGCTTTTGTTTGCCTCGAATGCTTCTGGATTATTGTGAGCTTGCAAGTACATTCAGTGTACTGACCTGGCGTGTTATGCCAGTTTGTAGGTCAAGCCGGATTTGATTGCTTATTTGCCGTGGATTCTTTGTTTGCAAGCTAGGATAAGCGTTCCAGCCAGAGTCCCTGCATAGTGGAGTTCACCACTGTCGTTGTTGTTCTGCTGTTAGAGTTATTCCGCTGCTTCGAGTTGTTCTGCTGCTTGCATAGAGCAACAGTGGTAGGCGTAGTGTCGCCGTGCCGATGTAACCCCTTGTACCCAAATAGATTGCAATAAATAGCTGGTTTGTTCTATGCTAAGAAGTGCCGTATTCTAGAAGACTTCATCTCGATCTCTAGGCTGGAATATGGGGTGTTCAATTTTTCTCTGAGCCGGGGTGCCACAGGCTTGCTATCAGAGCAGGTCTGGCTGTAGGATGCCCTAGACCACGTGAACGTTAGAAAGCGGTAGTATAGACCCTAGTTGGTTTGTTGCACTTGATTGCTGCATTTGTTTGTCGCATAGCATGCATATAGATTATTATTTTGTCACTAAAGGTTAATCTTGTGAGTGTAGGTGGCATCATTTTCGATCCACCGCCTGCACCCTTCTTCTTAGAATGCCTGCTCTTTGGTGTTTGGCATTATCTCTGTCCCAGCAGAGTGATGCCCTGGTACCCAGTGTTCCAGACACCATTTGCAGGAGTTATGCTTAGGTATCGCATATATTTTCCTGCCATCCACCCATATTATTTCGGTGATAGACTTGTCTCTATCCCGAATCGTGCCCTCCATCTCGTCCCCTTGGCAACCCTTGCTGATCTTTGTTATAAAAAAGGGCAATGCCATTAAACCTAGTCTTCCATAGTTATCTTGCCCAGTCATTCTATTCTTTGGACGTGTACAAATCCCTTTCGTACACTTGATGATGATGTGGTCGTGACTTTTGTGTCCCACTACTTGATTGTCAAGTCCATTCTCACCTGTGTATTAATCCAGATCCAACCAGTGTTCAGCCAGTGCTTGGTGTAGCTTCGGTTACGCCAACTCCTTCCCACACATGGAGATAATTTTCGTGCACACCGCCATAGCATATTAGAGTGTAATACCGGAGTTTCCACGAGATTTGTGTGCTTAGGTGTGCATGCATATTATTGTGTGAGTAACAGTAATATGTGATGATTGCTTGATTAATTATATTAGTAGTATGCTTGTGTGTTTTTGTTTTCGTCGTTTCTTTTGTTCCTTCCTTTGGGCCTTTGGTGTTACATATTTTTCCCCTATTAAAGTTGCTCGTCAGCTGACACCGGACCCGAAGAGTCAGCAAGGAATGCGTATATTTGGAAATTCAGCTAAACCAAATGGAATTATCAGTAGACTGCAGTGAAATTGAGAATATCTCGACTGAATGCAAAAGAAATCCTGGATGGACTGTTAGTATCAAGTTTGCATTAGCATGCACTCCTTGCGATAGTATGGAACTCTCAGACGACTACATTGAGATTGGGGACATCTGATCATGATACAGAATAATCAAGTTTGTCTCAATGTGCACTCATAGAAGAAATGATCAAATCAGCAAGAAGATAAATTGTGTGCAAATTTGACAGAATATTATCAAAGGTATGGCTCAGATACAAGTTTAATTTTTCATTGAGGATGATTTTGGAACCTGATGTACCTGGAAGCAAGCAAAAATATGGCATATACTCAAAAAGGAGGATAGTCCTGCAAAACCCCGTTTCATACAAGAAATCAATAGCAAAAATATTAAGATGGTTATATATGTGGAAATCGGTCCGCATATCACAATGAGGAGCTTCTGGTGTAAGCAACCCACTTTTCCTTCGCAAGCTACCAGAGAAGCTTTCAAGGTAAGATTCATCTATCTTCCTCAGTACGATACATGGATGAATTCCCGTGTGATGTACCCTATCTTCTTCAATAAGCAACCGCAAAAGCTTTCGGCATAAGGTACCGAGTTTCCCCCCCCCAGCAAAGTCTTTAAGGGGGTAAGCTTCTGAAGCACGATACCCAGTCTTCTTCAGCAAGCTGTCCGATGAAAGTTTCGAGCACAAGCCAGCCAATCTTCCTCAGTAAGACATTGGTACAAGGTAGTACGCTGCGAATTGACGGCATATGGCAGTGAATCCCAAGAATCAGATCCGCAATAGTTTGGTCCGAAGCATGAATCAGTCAGAGCACCCGTTTGCCTCGGAATCAGGTCCTCATATATATGCAATGAGCATACCACCAAGATCTTACAAGTCACTCGAACGAGGATCTGACAACCACGAGATGATTGTTCAGAGAAGAAAGCCAGTATACATCATAGTGTGACAAAGGAGTATGAGTATTGACGACATCAATGAGCTCAGTACAAGTACCTATGAATCTGGGAAATGATCCTGATGAGCCCTCATCTCCTTTTTCTCCATGACAGCACCACGTCAGTGACCTGAGCTATTTTTAGCTATCCGGGGTGGATGCCGATTTTTATTTCTCTCTTCAACGACTGTCACGAGTTCTGAGCTGCTTTTCGGACGTCTCATACAACTATTGAGTTTCTTTTCGTGACAGTAGCCCTATAGATGTCTTTTGACTATTTTAGGGAGCTGCCACCTTCTTCTCATCGACCCGGTCTCATGCTCTGAGCTGCTTTTCGGCCGTCCTGAGCCGTGGTTGAGTTATTTCAGTAATATCCCAGATCTGAGTTGTAAAGACCGTTCTGGTGGCTACTGATTTATTTGCCGATTTCTTGCAAGGGTTCGGATGATCATTTTCATGCAGTCAGAACTTGAGAGGTGTTGAACCTGCTTTAATGGGTTACCCTGTCAGAAAAATGAGGATAAGCTACGATTGCCAAAAAATTGTACCCAATAGAAACTATGGTCATACGAAGAAGCAATATGCCCCAGCTCTTTCAGCCAAGGATCCAGACCAAGAAAACAATAATGAAGGAGCAAGACCAGTAATGCAGGTATGAAAATTGTTGCACGACCCCATGGTGCAGATACCCCGGATAGTCTAAGTCAGTATTGATCCACATGGATATGCCTACAGCATGAGTAATCAATACGAGGAATAACAATCTCAAAGCATGAGTCCTCACTTATGTGAATCATCATGGATAGCCTATCGTGAACAAAACTTTTCCGTCAGAACCACCGTCAGTCAGGTCTGAGGATATTATCATGTAAGGTCATACCCCTTATGCTGGCCGCGAAAAGAGACAGTCAAATATTTGGTACGGATCCGATACCCAAGATAGTGGAACCAGTTAACATGATTCAGAAACTTCCGCGATGAGTCAGAATCCGCCAGGAAACGGTTATGCTTCAACTCACTGTTTGGAACCCAAAGGACATGCATTTAGTCGAGAAACCCAATGCAATGAGTGAGAGTTTGGGTGTTCATTAGAAAAATCTGATCACCACTTCAGGAAAGGTTGTCAGTACCGGATGACACACTCAGCGGAAATCACTCTTGGATTTGTGAGACAGACATATATTTCAGTCATGAAAATCAATCACAGTCAGCTAAGTCAGCAGATCTAAAATGAAATTGGCGCCAGTATAAACATGAACCAGAAAGGTAAGATCTGTCAGAATGTGGATATAGTAAAGCAAACCACCCAGATCCAGTCAGATAAAATTTAGTGGGAACAACAATAAAGGAAAAAGGATACCTGAGTTGGAAACGGTTTCCTTAAGTTAGTATATTCATACTTGTTCCCTGAGCAACCAAATCTCGAGGACAAGATTTCTTTAAGGGGGTAAGGTTTGTGAAAGCCTGATTTTTTGGCCCTTTCTTTTTCTTTTGTTTTTTCGAGGTTTTTTCTTGAGTTTTCTTTTTCCGTGGCTTTGTGGTTTGGAAACTGAAGAAGATGCCCTCTTCTTTGTTTCCAGAGTGGCTTGTCATTCCTAAATCATTCCTTAGACCCTGTCATTTTCATCCTAGCCCAAATCCCAATATTCTTTTTATTGGGAATGTTCCTTTTCTATTAAAGGAATAACTCAAATTGCCCTAGGTTGTGAAGCAACCTATATTTCTATCACTCCTAAAATTCCCAAATAATTATAATAAATTGTTTGGGTCATATCTTGCTCAAATATGGCAACAGTTTTCATTGCCATGTTCAAAAATAACCCTCCAATAATTCATTTCCTATTCTGCCCTAAATGGCACATTGTGAAGCAAGTGCTATTTTACTTTTCCCAATTAACTTCAAACTTCTTGTACACCTTTTCATGTCCATGTAATTGCCACATGCCAAAATGCAACCTCATTTGCCTAGTAATTATTTAATTATGATTTGCCAAAGTTTTTGTCCAGAAAGAAGCTTTGTGAAGGAGGTACAAGCTAGGCATATCCAAATGATTTACCAATTTGCATGATCCTTCGTATCATCATATCATAGCCCTCCACCAAAGTAGAGCTCATTTCATGCCTCCAAGTGAGGTCATCTTTAATTCTTAGATTCTGCCCAAAATTTCAGTTTGTGAAGAAAGTATATTTTATCTTGCTCCATTATGGCTGCAAATTTTTCTAGGCCTTCTATCAGCCATATGACCTCTCTCCACCCATTTTGGGCATATTTCATCAAGCCATTATTCCTCTAGAATTTTTGCAAGTTTCTATCCAAAGGAGATGTTTGTGAAGCAAGTACAATTTTGGCTTGGCCAATTGGTATGATACTTTTTGAGCATCTTCATGAGACCAAATGACCCTGCCTTGGCGAAATTGAGCTCAAGTTGACACTCCATGTGAGTGCATCTTGTTGATCTAGTTTCTGGACCATTTTGGTCAGTTGTGAAGCAACTGCATTAAATCTTGGTCCATTTCTTCCCAAACTCCCCAGGACTGTAGTCCTTCCTAGCCTAAACACCCCAGACATAACATTTGACCCATAGCATCTCTCTGTTGATCACACTTAGTTAATCAAGTTTACTGCAGTAAACTTCAGAGGTTGCTTACCATTGAACCAGAGAAGTTTTCACCAAGTTACCACCTCAGTTGCAACTTACCCAGGAAGGACTCCACCCCAGACATCATTTGGCATAGCTTGTGGCACTGTGTGCACCAGTCACTACAAAAAAAAGACACATTCATGGCATTTTGGGCCGAATGGAATTTTTTGTCATACATATGACACTTCTATGACGATAATTGTGACAAAACTCGGTATCATCATAGATGTGGTGGGCTCCTACTTCCATGACAAAAAATCATGACAGAAAATGGGCTTTCGTCCTGGGCGGGCAGGAGATGCAGCTGCATGACATTCTTTGGGCCATCCATGATGGAAAAAACCGTGGTAGAAGCGAGGGGGAGGAAAATTTTGGGGAGTTGCCGGTTACGATGGGAGGTCGGGGGCCGAGCGATGCACGTTTCTCCCGTACACGTACGCACGTGTGTGCGAGGCGTTGGCTCTAACTGAACCCAAGCGAGCTGTTGGGCTCTAACTGAACCCGAGCGATTGCATTGCAGGCTACACATTACTGAACCCGATTAATCGATCGATGGCTGTTAACTGAATCCGATCGAGCGATTCCTTCGCTACTGCTGCTAACTGAAGCCGATCGATTGGATGAACAGTGAGCATTGCAAGGGGGGGGGTTGGATGAACAGTGAGTGGTGGCGTTGCCTCTGGATGAACAGGACCCTGTGGTGTGGAGGGCTGGAAGAAAAGTAGACGGTGGAGGGGTGCCCGTGGAGGGGTGGTTGAACAGGACCCCGTGGTGTGGAGGGCTGGATGAATAGTAGACGGTGGAGGGGTGGTTGAACAGTAGCCGGTGGAGTAGTGCACGGTGGAGGCTGGATGAACAGGAGCCCATGGAGGCTGGAGGAGGTCGACGGTAGCCCGTGGAGGCTGGAGGAGGTCGACGGTGGAGATGAACAGTATCCCGTGGAGTCCCGTTTTGCGGTACACCACACCCCTCCCGATGAACAAGACCCCCGTTTCGACCGTAGCGCTCCAACACAAGTCCGTTTCGTCCATTTTGCGGTATGCCACACCCCTCCCAGTCAACAAGACCCCCGTTTCGACCGTAGGAGGTCCGTTTTGTCCGTTTTGCGGTACGCCAAACCCCTCCCGATCAACAGGACCCCTGTTTCGACCGTAGGAGGTCCATTTCCTCCGTTTTGCGGTACACCACACCCCTCCCGATCAACAGGATCCCGTTCCGAACGTAGGAGGTCTGTTTCCTTTGTTGTGCAGTACGCCAGGCCTCGTTTCCATTGCCTGTTCCGTCCAAGCCCTCCCGATGAACATGACCACGCATTCCATTCCGACCCAGCCGGTTGGCTCCCACGTGTTCTGTTGCCTCCCGATGAACACGACGCATTCCATTGCCTCCCCATGAACACGACGCATTCCGTTGCCTCCCCATGAACACGAAGACGACGCTGTTTCTCTGTTCCGACCCAGCCATGTACACGAGCCCTGGCCGTACGTATGCGCGAGTAGGCGTTCGAGACCCCGCCCGCATGTACACGTACGTGGCCGTATTTTCTTTCTTTCACCCTGGCCGCTGAACGTACGTGTACATGCTATGTGCGCGCCTCTACTACAACACGTGCGTGCCTCTACATCGACCAGTATGTATGTACACGTTCGCGACCAAGATGACAATGCTACGTATGCTTCGACCAGGTGGGTCCTAACTGCCAGGCACTTCCTTGCCTGCGAAGATGTAGCTGGTGGGTCCCAGCAATCAGGGGGGCAAATCGTTTTGTTTTTTCCCGAACGCACTTCCTTGCGTGCGAGGTGTAGCTGGTGGGTCCCAGCAGTCAGGGGGGCAAATGTTTTTTTTGCCCGGACGCACTATCTTGCGTGCGAAGATGAAGCTGGTGGGTCCCAGCAGTCAGGGGGAAACATTTTTCTGCAAAATACAGTGGCTTGTCCGGTGGATCCCAGCTGTCAGGTGGAGGAATCATTATTTTCCGTGTAATAAGGAGGCACTTCCTTGCTGCAGCTGTGGACCCAACTGTCAGCCTCTCCATGTACAGTCCACGTCCGATGGAAGTCATTCCTTGACCACATTGACCAGGCCGCGCCGAGAGCACCACGGCGGTGGACGATGACGAGGCCTAGGAAGGGGACGACGCAGAGCCGGGAAAGATGCGGTAGTGGAAGCCCGTGCGGAGAGGAGTATGAGGGTTCACTTGTTCAGCTGCGATGTGAGGCTAAAGTCGCCGCAGGGCCTTGCCAGCGGTGGGAATAGTAGGGGGCGGTGAGGCCTCTGCGGCAGCACAGCCAGCCAGAGGAGGCAGGAGGATGCGACATGACCGGCGCTGCTTTGGGAGGCTGGAGCAAGAAGACCAGAGGTTGAAGAAGCACTACGGCCGTTGGATGGACATCATACGGTCATTGGAGCTAGAATTGTTCATATTGACTAAGTTGACAAAGCCCTCCGTCCCCGTCAACTTAGTTGGCCCACAAGTCATCCTCCCACTATGGTGGGTCTCAGCTAGCAGGGGGGTGAGGGAGTCCTAGATAAGGGGGTATCCAGACAGCCGGACTGTATACATCGTCCGGACTATTGAAGCGTGAAGATACAAGAATCAGGACTTCGGCCCGTGTTCGGATGGGACTCTCCTTGGCATGGAAGGCAAGCTTGGCGATCCGGATATTGTGTTTCCTTCCTTGTAACCGACTCCATGTAAACCCTAGCCCTCTCCGGTGTCTATATAAACTGGAAAGGATGGTCCTTAGAAGGCCGATCACATTTACAATCATACCATCATAGGCTAGCTCTTAGGGTTTAGCCTCTACGATCTTGTGGTAGATCTACTCTTGTACTACTCATATCTTCAATATTAATCAAGCAGAAAGTAGGGTTTTACCTCCATCGAGAGGGCCCGAACCTGGGTAAACATCTGTGTCCCTTGCTTCCTGTTACCATGAGCCTAGACACACAGATCGGGACCCCCTACCCGAGATCCGCCGGTTTTGACACCGACAGGGGGTATTCATTTTTTTGTGCCTAATAAGGAGGCACTTCCTTGCGTGCAAAGATATAGCTGGTGGGTCCGACATGTCAGCAGGGGGAACATTTTTTTCGCGAAATACAGAGGCCCTTCCGGTGGGTCCCAACTGTCAGGTGGAGGAATCATTATTTTGCGCGTACATTTCATGGCCAATGGATGTCGTTCATTGACCACGTTGACCAGGCCGCGCCGAGAGCACCATGGCGGTGGACAACAGCGAGGCCTAGGAAGGGAACGACACGGAGCCAGGGAAGACTCGGAAATGGTTGCCCACGCGGTGGGGAGTACGAGGGTTTACTGGTCCGGCTGTCATCCCCGGAAAATAACAGGAGGTGTGGGTGAGTAGAGGAATGGCCTGGCCAGCAATGAAGTAGGGTGGGGCGGTGCGGCCTGTGCGGCAGCACAACCGACCACGGGAGGCGGGAGCAGGCAGTCCCACCGGAGCTGGTTTGGGCGGCTGGAGCAAGAAGATCAGATATTGAAGAAGCAGCACGGCCGTTGGATTAACATCCAATGGTCACTGCTGCTAGAATTGTTTGTGGACTAAGTTGATAAAGCCAAAGTACACGTCAACCTAGTAGACCCACAAGTCAGCCTCCAAATCTGTCCCACACAGCATACAGCCCGAAATTTCTAGCCAGATTCAAATTAATTTTAAATCTAAATATACCTTAATTTAAATTCAATGAAATTTTACCCGCACAAAAACAATGAAATTTAAAATATCAAAATCCTAAAGAAAACAGTATTTTGGAACTAATTGCCTGTTTGTTGTATTTTTTCATTTTATATCCCATTTATTATTACTTATAGCCCATTTATTATTACTTATAGCCCATTTATGATTACTTATAGCCCATTTTTCTGGGCAAAATGCATCCCTCCTCGTCTTGAAAGATTTCCGGCCCAGCAGGGCGTAGAAATCAAGTAGGCCTATGTTGGTTATTCTGCAAAAAACAAAATAGCTGGTTAGCCATTTTTCAAAAAGGAAAAAAACAAACTGGCTGGTCATGTGCTAAACATATGAAATAAAAGCCCGGGCTAGACGGGCCACGGGTCCCGCACAACCCAGTTGATACCCTTCTCCGTCCCGAAAAAACAAAATTACTATGCGCACTGCTGGGTCCCTACTGTCATCCTCACCATGTATAGTCATCTCCTTATTCCTCTCAGTTGTTGACCATGTTGACAACATCGAAGGGTGGCGCCGCAGCAAGCGAACCAAGGCGGAGGACGATGGTGAGGCCTCGGACGAGAACGAACAGGAGCCGGCGAAGATCACAGCCAGCCGTGGGAGGCAGGAGCAGGCGGTCCCGCCGATGCTGGTTTGGCTTTGGCGGCTCGAGGAAGAAGAGACTGAAGAAACGCGATAGACGTTGAATGTCAATCCAACGGTCAAGGTTGGCACAATCGTTTGTTGACTAAGCGGACACCAAGTAGCATACTTTTTATATATAGGAAGAAAACTGCAAGGAAAATGCGTTCGTCTGTCGTCCTCCTCACAGGGAACGTTCGCCACATAAGTGACTAACACCCTTGGTTTTCAACCGAGAGGTCTTGGGTTCGAGTCCGAGGAACTCTCAATTTTGTCCTCCTTCCTTCCTCACAAAAAAAGGGAAAGAAAATCAAGGACTTGGGAAGGCATATAGAACAAGCTAGTGTACCAGTAAAGAGACGCTGCTGAGTTTTAGAAAAAAGAAAGACGTGCTCCTGTAGCTGGTTCGAATCCAAACCTAGACTATGACTATATATGGTGCTATGCTACTCTGCAAGTAATGAAACTGACATATCCAATGTTTGCTTCTCCTCTTCTCTACTTACTCTGCCTAGCATCAGAAGCTCTGGCCACCGCAACCATGTCCGCTGGCTGCTCGTCCACCTGCTCTTCAGCAGGCAACAACCAGATATGCACCAAGTCGCCACCCGTACCATCACCTGTGGGTCTCATCACACCCCTGCCGGCACGCGCACCGCAACCGATTGCTCATCGCAACCCGCTGCCGTTGGTGTGGTGCCACTGCTACAAATCACGCAGAGTCATCCGTCATGTCTCAACCACAATCCACAACCCTGGTCGAGTCTTCTACAAATGCCCGAATCATGGGGTAATAATATGTTTAAGTGTTGTTCTGCTGCTTTCAGTTGCTGATTTTTTTAATAGTTTGGTTGATGATCTTCCAATTTGATTCGTGCAGAAAAGGGAAGATTCGTGTGATTTGTATTTCTGGGAAGTTGCTGATGTGGGGAATGCAACTACGCTGATTATTTGGTTAGCCGAGGAATCCCAATACCAGCAGGTTGGGGTGCTGGACAAGTAACTGAAGGAACATCAGAAGAGGAAGATGCAGAGCAGAAGGTTAAAGATGCAGTTCCTCTGATCATGGCCAAGCAACAGCTACTGAACGACCTTGACAGCAATGAGGAGATGAAAGAGAATGTGAAGATAATGGGAAAAATCGATGTGCTCTGTAGGATGATTGTCTCTTTATTTGCAGTGTATGTAGCACTCGTGATGTATTCAGTGGCTACGACATGAGCACTTTGCTGAAACTAGTAATGAATGAAACCTGTGTAGCAGGCTGGGTGTAGTGTTGTGAACATCTAATGATTTCTATTAACAGAAATCAGGGGGTATCCCCTTTTGCTCATATAAATAAATAAATAGTAGAGGCCCTGTCGGGTCAGCTTTGTTCTCATTCGAAGACGTCTAGCAAATTGCAGTCCAACAGCAAACTATGTCATCAAATTCAAGTTTCACAGCCAAATATGAGTACAACTAAACAACAATGTCATCATGTTTTAGTTGTCATACAATCACCAAACACAAATCAGCATACATAACAAGTGATGTTCTCACAGGAAAAGACTAAACAACATGTTCATCAGGTTTCAGTTGTCATAGCAAACACAATTTCACATAGTAGATAAAAAACGTCTTCTGAGAGGCAAATACGACAAAAGCAATGTAATCATCATCCGCAGCAGCAGCGTCAACATCTTCGCCATGTGTATCAGTCTGAATCGTAATTCCCCATGGTGTCATCTTCTTCTTCGTCCTCAACGTCCTCGAACGTTGGCTTCTTATTGATCAACTCTTGTATGTCCACAGCACGACATACAATCTTTTCGCCAGCGTCATTGACGTGATGGTTCTCAAAGATATTGGGAACATCTGTGTTATCTTGTACATCAGGAGCAGTGTAAGCATCATTTTGTTGTGCAACTTCATTAAACGAATTCCTCTACTCAAACCTTTGCAATACTCTCCAGTCATCGCTACGTGCAAATGTGTCTTCCAAGAAAAATATCTGTGTTGCTTAATTTGCCAAAATAAAAGGCTCGTTGGTCTGGTACGCCGCGTTGACATTGATGGATTTGAAATAATCATCAGCTCTGGGTTTTGCGATCCTGGAAAACAGGTTATACGAACGGCAGCACAACAGAACAACACACCGATGATCCTCGAAACTGGAGATATACTGCAACTGAACAATGTCTGTTATGTTAGCATACATTTCAGTTATCTCTTTGTCATACGTATCCGTGCTCATGATGGCACTGTTTTGTGTCTTCCTGCCTTTTTCTCGTGCAAGGGTGTTGTAGCGCACATCTCCAACAACGCAAGATTCATAATGTCTTACCCGAGTATCAGGACGCATTGCTAGTGAGCAAAGGGCATCATCAACTTCCCTGCCCATCCTCCCACATCTTCTTAACCTATGGTTAGAAAATAGACAAGTTGATCATCTTATGTACTCAATATATTAAAAAACCTGACAGTGCACTTCAAAAGCTTACATGGTTCTTGAACCATTTCGCAAATCCTGCCATAACCAGTTTGTCAATGTTTCTTGGATTTTGCGGCAGTAACTCCTCTTTGTAGATGCTGCACAACATAGTGATCGCGTCAAACATCTAAATATATAAGAATGCGCTGCAAGTTTAGTAGATTATGATGTATAAGCTGCAGTATTGCACTTACTTGATATAAGGTAGTATCTCAGGACAGTTATTCAACACATACCAAACCATTTTGTCCAAATCTTTAGGTTTGTCCTCTTCTCGACTCTTCCCTGTATCTCGAACAGAATAATCAAAAACATTGAGCCCGGGATTGTCTTCACCCACCTCTTTGCCAAGCTGATTAGCTGTTTCAAAGTATTTTGAGCAGAATGTCAATGCTTCTGTAGCAATGTAGGCCTCTGCAATGGAACCCTCGGGTCTAGCTCTGTTCCTAACATAGCCCTTGAAAGTGCCTAGCTGCCTTTCAATAGAGTGCATCCAACCATACTGTACTGGACCTCTAAGTAGTGCCTCATCAGGTAGATGAACAACCAAATGCACCATTACATCAAAGAAGACTGGAGGATATATCTTCTCAAGGTCGCATAGGATAGTTGGTATCTTGTCTCTAAGGCGCTCCAAAGCATCTATCCTGATATTTCTACTGCAGAGTTCCCTGAAGAGTTGTCCCAACTCTGCAACTGCTCTGTATAAGTCAGGGCGGCCCAGTCCTCTAAGGATAACAGGTAAAACCCTTTGAAGTAGGACGTGGCAGTCATGACTTTTCAACCCTTGTACCTTGTTTCCATCTGCACTGACTCTCCTTTTAGGGTTGGAAGCAAATCCATGTGGGAATCTCACACGTGACAGGACCTCGCAGAATTCTTTTCTTTTTACCTTGTCCAAGACGTACACAGCTGGTGCCATATCCCATGGTTTACCTTCATCTTGCACCTGCAAATCCTTTCTGATACCCAGGTGTGTCAAATCAATCCTAGATTTTAAGGTATCTTTTGTCTTGCCTTCAATGTTAAGAAGTGTGCCGATAATGCTGTCACATATATTTTTCTCGATGTGCATCACATCAAGATTATGCCGCAGATCCAAATCTTTCCAATACTCCAAGTCCCACAAAGTGGACCTATGGGTAAACAATAATCTCTCTTCTACTGTGCCACACTTCCTTTTCCCGCTACCATTACCAGGATGGTTTCCTGGTGTAATAAGCCTGACCTTGTCTAATTCCACTTGCAAGTCATCGGCGGTGAGCCTCTTTGGCGCATCACGGTTTTCATGCTTTGCATTGAACACATGTCTTCGGTACTTTCTAGGATGCGGCTTGTCCTTGGCAAGGAAACGATGGTGTCCAATGTAACATATCTTGCTAAGTATTGCGTATGACAGCGGATTCCTGTCACAGCGAACACATGCATTGTAACCATGTGTCGTTCGCCCTGACATAGTGCCCAAAGCCGGATAATCATGGATGCACCAAATTACAACAACACGCAGAAAGAAATCAGCTGGTGGGCTGCTATATAGGTCTCGAGTGAGAACACCCTTCCATAGCTGTTGAAGTTCCTCCACAAGAGGCTCCATGAACTTTTTGGACCTGGGATGAGCAAGTCCATCATGTAGTTTGATTCTTTGGTGCAGACATTTGGAGGCATGTTGTAAGGGATAACAAGCACTGGCCACATGCTATATGTGGCGCTCTGGTGGCCAAATGGGTTAAATCCATGTGAAGCTAAGCCAAGTCTAATGTTTCTCGGGTCAGCAGCAAACTCTTTGTGTTTATCATTGAAGCTTTTCCACTCACTACCATGAGATGGATGGCTCATTACATTCTGATCTCTGTATTCCTGGTTCCTAGAATGCCACAGTACATCCTCTCTTGTTCCAGCATCATGAAACAACCTCTGCAATCTTGGTGTAATTGGAAAATGTCTCAAAACATTATGAGGAATCCTCTTCACAGCATCGCCATCTTTCCATCTTGATGATTTGCATTTCGGGCATTCACGTAAGTTGGCATAATCCTTCCGGAACAGAACAAAATTATTCTTACAAACATGGATCATATCATATCCAATTCCAACTGCAGGAAGGAAATTCTTCATTTTACTGTAGGTGTGTGGCAGCTCAGACGCATCTGGGAAAGATTTGCGGAAAGCAGCCAACATCGCATCGAATGATTTGTTGGTCATCCGCTCAGATGTCTTTACCTGAAGAAAGGTGACCATAGCTGAGAATACTGACAGCTTATTTCCTGGGGTGACAGCAACGTTGCATTGTTCCAACATGCGGGCCCACCGTTTTTCTTCTGCAGGTGAAAGTTCACGGAATGCACAAGCATTTTGTAGCATTGTTTCAATGTTGGTCAAACTCACTGGCTCTGCCACCACCACCTCCTCCTCCTCTTCCACCTGAGCATCAGGCAGATCAAGATGGTGATCTGCTGCTTCCACGTAGTCAATAACATTGATGTTCACACCTTCACCATGATGAACCCACCTAGTATATGCGACCGACATCCCATACAAGTGTAGATGATTTTGCATAGTTGACTGGGGTCTTGTAACTAAATTCATACAACTGCTACATGGGCAGAGCACATCTGATTTCAGACCACCATACCCAGCTCTGATAAAGTTCATGAAGTTTTCAACCCCCTCGACATACGCAGCGGAGAATCTTTGAGCAGAAGTTATCCAAGTCCTGTCCATCTGTTAGACATACAAATTAGTTCTTCTACTAGATATTACAGGAAAAACATATATGCTTTTTTATGAAGTCTAGAAAAAAATAATATCTAGGTCGATGTCTAAAGTTATGGCAAGATATTTGGACGAGCAGATCTAAGTAATGAAATATATGTAAAGCTAATTCAGCAAACATATTTGAGTGCTAAATTATGGCAGGCTGTTTCAGCAGTCAATGAGGCCGAGCACACAGCCATTGAACTATCGAAGGCCATTGCAGCAACAAAGATCGAGTATAAACGGTGTAGAGCTATTTCACCTAACAGATTGGCTACTAGACCATGGCAATCTACGTCACAATAAATATATGGTAGGATATTTTAGCAACTAATCGGCCTTGGCATGCCATCTCAGCTAAGCAGATTGAGTGCAGAACAGGGCAAGGAAGCTTCTTAAGCAGAGCATATTGACAGTAAACTACTTCGGCAAACAGTGAGATTAACATCATCTATCAGCTAATATTTAGCGCTACACCGACATGAACGGGGCCTCAGTCTAGAATGCGCGTACCGTGGGAGAAGCTGACCGCCGTGCGTCTCCACATGAACGTCGCCAGCAGTGGTGGCGCTGACCGCCGTGCACCTCCACAAGAACGTAGCCAGAGGTGGCGGCACGGCTAGAGGACGACAGTCTACGAGAGCATACTGTGGGAGCGAGAGGATCACCGTGCCTCCCATCGACGAACCGCGGCACCGACGTATCGGTGCAGCGGGGAGGGCGGCTTTGGCAGAGCGAATGGAGTGGAGGGGGACGGGGGGGGGGATGGGGGTTTGGGAAATATTATTGGCTAGTTGGCCGAAGGGCGATTCAATCGAATTTGGGGGGAATTTGTGTGTGTGTGTGTGGGGGGGGGGGATTTTCGCGCCGTGGGCGGGGGGAGTTTGGCGCATGGTCGGTTTCTCAAAGTGCAGTCCCACGTGTCAGTGAAGAGGCAAGTCGAAGCACGTTCCGTTTGCGTGAGCGATGTGCAGGACCGAACGTGTGTGGGGTGCAATGCGACCGCGACAGGAGTGCTGTGAGTGTACCACCTTTTTTCCTTCTAAACTAGGTGCTTCGCCCCCTAAAAAAATTGTTGCTTCGCACGATCCATCGACACTACTACTAGTAATCCGGTAATCCCGACTAAAACGGCGTGGCCGTGTCTTTTCCCGCGCGATATGCTGGGAGGTTGGCTTAGTTGGTTTTTTTAGGACGAGTAATGCTACACCTACATAATCCCAGTTACGTAATTAACATAATGTGAAACATGTGAGCTGTTGATTGTAGGTTGGGGGGAGGGAGGGGCCCAGCACCATGAAAATCAGGGGAGGAGAGAGAGAGGCAATTTACGTTAACCCTTTAGTAGGTTCCTGTAGATGTAGAAAGATGTGAAATGCGTGAAAATGTAGTGGACGTACTATTGGGAGCCTAATCCTAGACTTACAAAGGGCTACGTAGCTGCTATGTATACTTTCCATCTAATCTATATATGCCCCCCCTGATTTTCAGGTGGGGTGGGCCTAATCCTCTCCTTTAATCCAATAAAATAGCCCCACATCACATCAGTTCGTAACTTTACGTAAACCATTACGTGGATGTAGCATTGCTCCTACTATTGGAGTGCCTAATATAATTTGTGTACGTATAGACCCTATGTGTTTATTTTACTTCGCATGTTAGATCTATCTCGGTTCAATAAAAAGCAGAGTTGGTGATGATGGTGTGCCTGTCATCCTGCAATATAGGCCGTACGATCTATATCTAATAGATAGGAAGGAAACTATGACAATTTACCGGCACTCCTCTCCACATTTGTAGATAAGGCTTTCCCTCGTTCATCCTTTTCTCCCACAAGATCTTGATCTTCCGTGCAACGCACGGGCATCTTGCTAGTACTCCTACAATATGTATATTATTGTTAAAGTTCATATACACCGGCCAAGATTAATGCAAACACGACATATTTTCATTACATTTCGAACTTTTATAGGACAGAAAAATAAAAGAAACCCGACCCTAAACCTATTCTACGGCGGTGACCGACGCCCTCCATCTGCAATCTCTATGTACGGGGGCGGGGTTCAAGACCCGTGAAGTGAAGGTGCGGTCTCCGGCGAGGAAGAGTAGAACACGGGATACAGACTGGCCAGTTGGCACACCATGCCCTGCCGCCTCCCATGCCCTACTCATCCTCGGAGGAGTCCCCGACCTCGGCGGTGCCGGACGTTGGACGGCGGCAAGTAGGACGCGTGGCTGATGGTGCCCCCGTCGTTGGCCGCCAGCGTGGCCACCGCTTGTGTGGTCGCGTCCGCGTCCGGCTACGCCGCTATTGTGTCGCGAGAGGCGACTTGAGCGAGGGCGGCGACCTCGAGCTTCATCCCCGAAGACAAGCTCTCCCGCAGAGCATTCACACTTGCGGTCATGGCGGATGTGGTGCCAGGTAGGAGGACGATGCGCTATGGTGTGGAGGTTAGTTAGGCGTTGCCGCTTTAAGTAGCGCATTCCGGTGAGGCCAAGCATGCAGGTGCGTCATTAAGTCGCCGAAGTTGGTTCCTCGGGCACCGAGCCTCTTAACGACGACATACGAACGGACGGCATGAATGCGGGCAGCTGGCGCCGGCTGGGAACGCACCACACGACGGCGCGAGGGACGAGGGTTTTGGTGTGCCAGGGTAGTCAGTTGCGGTCGTGGCAACGTTGGAGATGCCCTTTGCTCACATGCGATCCCCGCATGTCATTGAAAAAGCAAGATGACCCGGCATGGTCTCAGGTCCAGAGGATGCAGTTGGCCGCGCTACACCACTCCGCGGACGCGTCACGAAGCCCCGTGCATCCTCGACAAGCCGGGTGTTGGGGTGTGTTTGGATTGTGGCCAAAGTGCACCTTACCAAAATTTTGGTCATGACCCAAAGATTGGTCTTTGTTTGGATGATTGCCATTTTTTTGGCATGCCAATGAACTCCAGCTAACTCTAGTTCACTTTTCTTGCCAATGTTGGCCAAATCATGGGCAACCAATACCTCAACCAAAATTTTGGTCATGACCCAAAGATTGGTATTTATTTGGATGGTTGCCATTTCTTTGGCATGCCAATGAGCTCTAGCCAACCCTAGTTCATTTTTCTTGCCAATGTCGGCCAAATCATGGGCAACCAATACCTCAACCAAAAATTTGGCTACCCAATGCTTTGATGGGGCAACCTTGGGCACAAACTAAACATACCGTTGGTCATGCCACAGCACTAACGCCACCCTCGGCACACTGAAACCGACCGTGTCTAGCGATGATATGAGCGTGTCGCTCACCGTGGTCGCCGTGTCCAGAGGCGGTGCTGGAGCTGCGCCCCGTTGTTGGCCCCAACGACCCACATGAACGGTTGTTGGTGGCGAGGAGGTCGTGGGCTAGCTCTTCCATTGGACTAGTCTGCGCTACATCGTCCCGACGAGTGTGCCCCACATGTCGGTTTCCCTGTTTTCCCGGCCATATTCGAGCGTCAGTGCTCCGCGTTGCGCATTAGGCCTTTCACTATGTAGGCCAAGCGAGACAACTTATTGTTTATTTAAGACGTTCAAGTATAATCATGTGGCGTTTTCTTATTTCTCATTCCTCCCCAACCCTCTTCTCCATCGATCATGTCGCTCTCCAGTCGAGTCCATCCTCCCGCATGCCTCATTTGAACATTCCGCCGAGTATCATTCGCATGTACCCACCCTAGTCCTCTTTCAATAGATCTCCGGACCCCAAGATGAAATCGAGAGGGAACGAGTGGGGGCACGTGATACCTAAGGCGGATTCAAAATTTTGAACCGGTGATAATAGCATCCGCAAATCATATATAAAGGGTATTCAATGTTCGTTTCGTTTTTGAACGTACAATATACTCCCTCCTACCCTTTCTAGTTTACATATAAGTTTTATGTGTAGTCAAAGTATCTCTACTATGATAAAAAAGGTATCAACATTCAACGACACCCAATCAATATTGTTAGATTCGTACGTACTCCTAGATTTGTACTCGAGATGGTTTCCAATTTGACTATTGACAATATTAATAGTACATGAGATGTATAATGTGAAAATTATACCATTGGAAACTCCTTTCACATACGAAATTGACCGTATGCTTTGTGTAAGTTGCATGTCATATATTATTACTCTAACATTTGGTCAAAGTTAGCCTCGAAAAATGCATTAGACCCTGTATGCTTTGTGTAAGTTGCATGTCATATATTATTACTCTAACATTTGTGTAAGTTGCATGTCATATATTATTACTCTAACATTTGGTCAAAGTAGTAGTATAGTGGAAGTGGATCCTCTGACGTAGGTATCCCTGCCTTACCCTCCCTTTCGGTCACTTACTGGCGGACCCCATGCTTGCTAGGCCCTGCATGTCAGTTACTCAATGGGTTCGGCCACGTCAGGGGATCCTCATCCGTAGTATACTCCCTCTGTTTTTATTTACTCAGCATAAAAGGAGGGAGTGGTGGTATAATAAATGACGCGGGCGGGGGAGGGGGAGGGACGTCGGTTTGCTCTCAACTGTGGTCCCACAAGCGAGCGAAAATGCAAGATGAAGCGCGTTCCATTCGGTGAGCGACGTGGAGGGTCCAGCGTGCTGGGCTGCAACGCGAACGCGACAAGAGCGATGTACAGTCAAAACCGATTGACCGGTCGTCACCGGAACCACTATTCACACCAAAACCTTCGCTGCTCGGCCTACGCCAGCCATTGCCCTAAAACCACACCAAATCTCCAGCCCATTCCGCCACCTTTCGATCCCCTAGCCCGCATCAAGCGTCCCCTAGTTCACCGGAAAGCCATGTTGCACCGCAAGATCACTTACTACAAGATGCTGACGCCGGAGCACCGCGCAGAAATCGTGGTGGCGGTCGGCGCCACAGACCTCCGTTCCCAAGCTCGCTTTGCGGCGGGCCAATCCCCGAGTTCTCTGGATCCAAGCTACGAGGAGGAGGAAGCCGATCCAATGTTCATGGCGGATGTCGCAGCGCAGAAGGCCCCCGATGGGTATGAGACGATGGACGTCGACTTCGTGCCGGCGTCCGAGTCCCCCATGGTGCAGGCGGACCAGCGGTTCAACATGGCTATACTAAAGGAGGACCGGGAGGCAGAGGCTCAACTCGACGCGGAGCGCGCGCATGCCGCTACCATCGAGGCTCTCCTGCAGGAGGAACCGGATGTCGTGGATGTGAACCGGGCGGCGGAGGCTCAACTTGAGGCGAATCACGCGGATGCCACTGCCATCGAGGCCCTCCTGGACATGAACCGGGCGGCAGAGGCTCGACTCGACGCAGAGTGCGCGGATGCCGCTCTCATTGACGCCCTCCTGCAGGAGGAACCAGACGTCCTGGACTTGAACCGGGCGGCGGAGGCTCGACTCGACACGGAGCGCGCGGATGCTGCTGCCATCGAGGCCCTCCTGCAGGCGGAACCGAACGTCCTCGACTTGAACCGGGCTATGCTCTCGTCCGTGCAGAGCGCCCGCATGCTCCACTTGAACGAGTAGCTGGAGGCTGAGGACAACCACGGTACAGAGACACACGTCGACAACGATGGCTGGTTCACGCCGGCGGCCAAAGACGACAAGGCCGTCTCTTTTCGTGAGCAGTGACAGTTTTTCTTTATGTTGTTGTTTTTATGGATCTTTTGCTGTGTAAAAACATACTATATTTGTTATGCAAGTCGCCTGACTTGGGTCAGTCTACCATTTCAGGCGGTTGGATGAATATCCTACGTCTCCTAACCCTTCTTTCCTTCTTCCTCACCTCTTCTTCTTCCCCAACAGACCACCCCACGTGCCGTACGGATAGTCCCCAACATGCGGTTGGATAAACATACTCTATGAACGAAAATTATGTGTCAGTGATAGGATGGCTGAGTTTGGTTTGTTCACATGCGATAGCATGTGTCAGTGAGGGTGCGTTCCCTTGGTTGGGTTTGCGACGTGCAGGAGCGACTGTGTGAGGGTGCGGTGCGACCGCGGCATGCAGGAGCGACCGTGTGAGGGTGTGGTGCGACTGAGACAGCCATGCACAAGTGTACCTCCTCATTTTGAAAACTTTAGGCAAGATTGACAAAAATGTGTGGCGAAGTTTGGCAATGCAAGGCCTAGACCCAAACAGGACAAGTACGTACGTACTAGGAGTACTAGTGTTAAAAAAGAAAGGCGGGGTTTTCCTTCGCGGGATTTAATCGATACAAATCCTCGTTTCACGTGTCAATTAATGCGTATTTTTTTCTCGAAAGACCAAAGAGCTAACCATCTCGCTCCTCATCGCTTGATTAATGCAGCGCCATGCAAACCAACATTCTCACTTCCACATGCATGCAGGGGGTATTAATGTCCTTGGTTGCTAATCCCATCAATTTTGCCTTGATTAGTGTTAGTGGCCCTTTGCAAATTGTAATTTTTATATACTGGCCTTGTGTACAAAAAAATGGAGGTAGTAACTATATTTGACTTCCTTCCCCATTGCGGTGACGTCGACGATTTTTTTGTGGTTTGGCGAAGTGCGTTCGACGGAGAACACCATTGAGGGAGACCACGGTAAGTCGTTCGCAAGTGCCGCCTGCAAGCCGAGACAACCGCCTTATTTGCATCCAGGAAGTCCTTTACTAGTACTACTAGGAGTACTAGTGCGGTGAGATGGTTTCTCGAAGAAGACGATGGAGAAGCGGAGTCAGCGAAGAGTGAAATGATGGTTGCTTCGTCCGTGCTTTGTGATTTGATGCCTCACTGCTTTGTGATTTGTGATAGAAGGGACAGGGGAGTAGACTCTGTGCTCTATACTGTACTACATGCGTCCAAGCATGGGAGAAAGAGGAGAGACATTGCATTTTTCTATTCCTTCAATCAATCAATCAGGGAGCTTCGGTTCCATCTTTTTGGCTTTGGCAACACCGTCCACAATGGTTCCCACAATGCCAAAAGCTATTTTCACATTTGGCTACACATTGTGGATGCCCTTAACCGTACCACTTGGTTTTGCTCCTGTGTGCTATCTATACAAATCTCAATTATATTGATCTAAAAAATTATAGAATCAAGATTAGTAAAAAGGAGGTGATTTTGCCGCGCGGATGGCGGGGGAGGTTTCTTATTTTCAGAGGATGTTGTCCTGGCGGTTTGCTAACATGCGGTCCCATGTGTCAGTGCCTTACCAAGCCGATCCGTGTCCCACATGAGGCAGAACAACGACAGAAGCAACATGTGGTTAAGTTGAAGAAGATGAGGGAGAAGCGGATTCAGCAACGAGTGAAATGATGGTTGCTTCATCCCTCCAACTTCTTTTTTTAGCATTATTACTTCGTCCCTCCAACTTAACTGCGGGAAAGGTGCAACTTTGTGATTTGACGCCTCATTGCTCATTACTACGCCGGCGGCATGACTGGGGTGCTTCACCCCGGCTGCTCTGCCCTGTATTCCGGTATGGCATGTGGACCCGGTAGCTTGATGTCCCACATGTCAGAGAAAGGGACTAGAAGATTTGTGAAAGCGAGCACTCCACTCTTACGACGGAGGAGTAGACGACACAACGGCCTAGTGAACTGTCACTTGTACTATATAGTACTATAGTTTTGCTGTTTCGCACGATCATTTGATACAAACCCGATTAAATAGGAAAGGGCAGGATTTTTTCTGCGCGGTACATGATACTGGCCATACATTTCAAAGGCAATTTTAATGTATGCAAACTGAATAATTATAAGTAACAATATGATATCTAGTAAAACTAAAAACACATATGATTTATTGTGTTAGAGTGTAGTAGTAGTGCTGTATTGCATAGTTGTTAGATGTAACATGCGAGAACGTGTAGAGATGTAGTTTTGGAGGGCCTACAGAGAGAAAAGCGTAATACGGTCACCGAACTTCAGAATAAGCTGATTACGGTCACTATATATGTTTTGCAGTGATTATACGGTCACTTGCTCAGAGTTCAGCATCAGATTGCACTCTGTTGACCGGCCAAATAGTCTGCGTGGTGCCATGTTGACTAGTTAAATTGACCATGTTCCTTGTGGGTCCCACCTGTCAGTTTGCATAGGGAAAAGGTCAGATAAACACAAATTTACGCAGGCGCGACAAGGCTCTAACCCGTGCGCGGGAATCACCTGGTTGTGTATGTGTCTGTCAGGGCCTGATGTGTGCGCATGCACGTGTAGGTTGAGCACTTGAGCGTGAGAGTGTGTGTTGGTCGTGTGGTGTACTGGTGTGTGCATGCATGCGTGCGTGTGTGCGTGTGAGTGTTGCGTGCGTGCGTGGCTGCATGTGTACGTGTGAGTGTTGCGTGCGTGCGTGGGTGCATGTGTTTGTGTGAGTGTTGCGTGGATGCAGTTCGTGTGCATGCGTGCGTGTGTGTATAATCACCACACCAGCTCCTGTGTGTTAAAACAGACGGCTCAGCATACCAATACAAGGCCACCTTGTCCGCTGTGCCCGCGGTCATGACTTCGAACCACCGTCCAAATATTTTTTTGTCGTTTGTTTTCATTCTTACTAGCAAGATGCCCGTGCGTTGCACGTAACATCAAGATGCATTTGTATGACTTGTTTATCTTGTGAGAGAAAAGGATGAACGAGGGAAGGCCTTATTTGCAAATGTGGAGAGGTGTGTGGGTACCTTTTTGCAAAATTGCCATAGTTTCTTTCCTATCCGTCAGATATAAATCGGACGGCCTATATTGTAGGATGGCAGGCACACCATCATCACCAACTCTGTTTTTTATAAGTGTATTTCATGTATTTTATAAGAGTGTAGATGTAGAGTAGATACAAGTCGACAGGTGGGCACGATGGTAGTGAGATAATGTGATGCAACACTAGAGGTGCCACGTGGAGCGTTTAACTGGTCAACTAGTCATGTCATGAGCAAATACAGAGTTGTACGGTGAGCCCGTGACTGTATAATAACCACTAAACGTAAATGGTGACCGTAATGAGTGGATTATGAAGTCCAATGTATGTATCGTGCTTTCGCTTCAAATACAATGATCGTCATTGCATATATCGCGAGAGAAAGATGAAACACGCGTGAATTTTCTGGGGGCTTACTTTTAGAGGACCTGGAGATAGTTTTGTGTGCATACGTGAAATGGGCGTACATGGGGGGTATGCGATGGAGAGAGAGATGCTCTTCGTTTCTCTTTATTATGACTAACTTTGTATATAGTATAAAAATATACAAATTCACAGTGCGGAATAAATATCATTGTGGGCACCATGCAATGCAAATTAGCGTTCGTACTCCTCCATATAACTTTGTAATGTTGTATATATGTAGAAACTCTAAAATAATTTTTTGGCCACACTTTATTCAAAAGGAATGTTGTATGCGAAATAAACGTGAAGAGAGGGCTTTTTAGATCAATGGGGTACGTGATGTAACATGTGTGAATGTGTAGTTGATGCATTTGGCGGGGCCTAGAGAGGTATGTGTGTGTATTACGTATTCGAGAGAGGCATGGATAGAGGGGCCGACGGGGGGGGGCGTGGGAGAGATAGCACGAGAAATGAGAGTGGTCTAGAGAGAGAGACGAATATGACGTCACGACAAGAGATTCCATTCCCTTGAGTGTGTATATGCAAGGGGGGAGGGAATAGAGGCACCAGGAGAAATTTTCTGTGTGTGTGGTGTTTGTGTTGGTATGTGTGGGTGTGAGAAGATAATGAGACGTGGGGGCAGAGGGTGTGTCACCGCGTGAGGTCCGGTGGGTCGAGGTGAGGCCCTTCGTTCGGTTCCGTCCTGCGCCACATTGGTCGGCCCATGACACATTTAGGAAGACCCATGGATGACTAGTCGTACAAGACAAAGATAGCAGAATTGTGAAGGACTCTGTGTCCACTGACAAAGCCGGCTAGGATTTGTAACCCTAGGTTCTCGGACTAAGGTAACCCCTTTATCTCTGATATTACTATTCATCCAACCTAACTTTAAGGGGCATCCTACAGAATGCTCTGCTAGAATCATACTCGTCGATTAGGAAGAGAGGTGTGAGACAATGCGTGAGAGACAGGCGTAAAGATAATGTGCGTACATGAGACACGTAGGCAGGTCCATGTATATAGAAAGGGTCGATGAGGATTGTGCGTGTGTATGTTTGCGAGAGGAAGAGTGCTTGTGATAAAGGTTAGTGAAAACAGTTGTAAATGGTTACGAGAGGGAGGGAGGGTTATATCTAGAGCATGTGTGCGAGAAAGACACCTCGGGAGAGAGTGTGTGAGCATGTGTGAGAGACCACCGATGGAGAGTGAAACTACACGTAAAAGACTGCTCTACACATTGATTAAAGATATAAATTGTATCCAAATATTAGGATGGGATCATGATATTTGCAATTCGCGTAAGGAGCGGTCATTGATCCATCAGACATCTAGATTCTATCGAATTTGAGCATGTCTATGTTATTATTCGACACAATTGATCCACATAGTTAGTATTTTGAACTCCAGACAATGCATCGCTTTAGCAATCGAATATAAACGTGAGTATAGTTCATGTTGTGTGTGTAAAGCACATTATACATACGAAAGTTACACAATGGACATTATAAATAGCTACCTATGAACTAGCATACATTTGAATTCAACTTAAGGTGGTTTAAAAAAATCGAATTCAACATGAAGTCCATTCAATTATTTGAATTTGATATCATGGCATTTGTAAACCATACCTAAATTATGGGGGCACCAATCTTTGCTCTGATTTTGTACATAATAGCATATGTAGTCGTGTACAAAATAGATTCAAATTTAGCTCCTCCATTCCAAAATAATCGTAGTTATAGGATTTTCAAGTGTCAAAATTTCAAAAAGAAGCGGATAATTTAATGAGGTTTTCAAACATACAAGGTCAAATATAACGTTGTCTATTTAGGTCAATCCTCATAGTTCAAGAGTACTCTAAACGTGAATGCTTGTGTTTCAAAATTTCGAACGAAGCGCCAAAAGAGCCTCTACTCGCCCGAAACCGCGTGAGACCAATGTTTGGTAGTACAAGGAAATTACTTTTCTAATAACTCCGACCCGTGAAACCTACCGGCCCGACGTCCAAAGGTCTAAACCGGGGTAGGTTTGTAGCTTCATCTAGACGCCACGCAACCGCCTCCGAAAAACATTCATACACAATGGCCGCCTAAGCACACATGCGCGCGGCCGAAATCGCTCCCGCCCACTATTTGGGACACCTGGGATTACCATCCTACCCCCGACCCGCAGTAGGTCCGAAATTTAAGAGGGGGGCAAAGTTTGTACTTTCCCCAAATTTCAAACAAGCGCGTCCCATCTTCTGTTCAAAAAAGCCAAAAACAAGCGCGTCCCAGACCGAAACATGGTTCCCCCCACCCGTCCGATTCCCCATTCGTACTCCATGGGCGCCAAAACTACCTCTCCACCAGCCGCGAAACCCCGGCGTCCTCCGTCCACCACCCCATCCCACACATCAACCGCCGCCCTCCTCCATCACGCCGGAGCCGACACCCCGACGTCATCGTCCACCGCAACCTCAACAACAACGCCCTCCACGGCTAGTAGTTGAAGCCGAGGCCGAGCCGTCTGTACCCGAGCCATTTCAACCACGCCGTCCTGCGCCGCACCGCTGCCGCTCCAACTTCACCACCCTCCACCGCACCGGAGCTGTTCCTGCTACGTCGTCCTTCGCCGCCTTGGATCTGTTTCCCCTCCGCCGACATACGGCCACGGCAACACAATCAACAATTTAGCCATGGGTTCGTCCAAGCCTGCACCCTCCAGAACATCGGTTTCCCCGGTAAAAAGAAGAAGATTGGCGCGACATGTGGAGGTGACCACACCGGCAACCGAAAAAGGTACTCCTCTTCCCTTATTCGTGCAAATCTTATGTCTCTGTTTGCACGGTATTCATCCCACAGAAGACACTAGTTGACCGCTTCTTCTTGATACTAGATGTTCCTAGTAACTCGCGATGCACAAGGTTTCTCCTCATATACTATTTGACCTTAGCTAGAGGTCCGTTGCCCCCCTGAATTTCAATTTCTGGCCAGTTGATTCCCAATTAACGGAAGCATTCCCCGGCGTAACAGGCTCTAGTACGCCTATTACACCGGGGAAGCAGCACCTTGTTGTTTATCTTAGGGGCGTCTGCGGCCTAGAGCTACTGGCGCATGATCTGGAGGTCGGCCAGGATTAAAGGGATGGCCTAGGGGCACTGCCAAGCACGGCAGTGGTGTGAGGTCGATGGGAGGGCGGGGCGGCGGAGGCAGGGGTCTGGGCCGGTGGTCGCCGGCGGTTCGAGAAAGATCGTCAACAGTGACTGGCGGGAGGTAGATGAAGGCCATCTACCCGTTCCTTATAGATCGAACGGTTCATTAAAAAAATCAACTAACCTATTTATTTTCAGTCGATTGTTATCTTAGATATGACCACATGTGGTGGTGTGCTGGAGGAGTACCTGTATTTCTTGTGCTCATATATTACAAAATCATACGAAGTAGAATCTAATTTTGTTTGCCATGCAATGTTGTGGAGCTATCATATGTCTCCTGTCATTTATTTTTCAGCCACCTGCTATATGCTACTTTTACAGTGCACTAGTTCTGCACACGCTTCACCCATACTCTCACTATTGTGTTTTTATGCAAGGGTATTTCAGAGTCTGCCGAAAGAGAAGCAGCAAAGAAAAGAGAGAAGTCGTGCCAGCTTTCTTCACGGGTATGCACGACACATTACAACGCTATAAAGGGTGCAGTGTCAGCAGATGGAGACGGTAAACGTAGCTCTGGAGTTGATGACCTCGCTCGCAATGAACCACCATCCCAGGTGCTTGCTTTAACTTCACGATGTCATATGTGGTTGCATGTTCTATATGGTGTCTAGCTTGTATTCGAAAGACCGAAGTCGGTAAGATAAGGAAAGATATTTTTTACATGAACCACCATCCCGTGAGCACCAGAAGACAAATAGCTAGTCAGGGCACTGGCCGAGCCAGTGACAAGCCTAGCAAAGATAGGCATCACCTGGAAGCCAACTAAAAAGCTGCGATGGTGGCGAAGCAGCCCGCCTCCCACCAGGCTCTCAGGTCCTAGATGATCATGCTCACCACTCCAGCCGGATGTCTAGCTTGTATTGCTTCCAATTTGGTTAAATTGCATCTGCTTAGCTTACACATTATACCTTTGAATATGACATGCCTTTCTGTTTTTGGTACATACTAGTACATCTGTGTATTAACCATGTTCTTACATCAAACTAATGTTCTTGTGTATCCCTCATCAATCACTTATGACGAGGCAGGCAGGCAAGGGGACTACTCCTCATTTAAAGAATGCAGCGTCAGCCTCCCGACATGATTCTCAAGAAACAGAAATGCTAGATGAAGATAGTGAACGTAGCTCTGTAGTTGATTACAGCATTTCCCCTACACTAGCATCGCAGGTGCTTGCTCTAACTTGGCAGCGTGATATGTGGTTGCATGTTGCATATGGTGTCTAGATTGTAATTCTTCCAATCTGGTTAAACTGCATGTGCTAGTCTGCTTAGCTTATACATTATACCTGTTAATGTGACATGCCTTCCTGTATTTAGTACATAGTACATCTGTCTATTAAGCATGTCCTTACATAAAACTATTGTTTTTTTGTATCCCGCATCAATCAATATGACGAGACACCTTTAGTATATGCAGTGCGATATTAGTTGCATCTTTCATATGATTTATAGCATGCGCTGCTTCTAATTTGTTGAAATTCCATTTATGATGGGACGCTTTTAACTTGGCAGAGTCATATTGGTTGCATCTTTCATGTGGTGTCTAGCTTGCATTGCTTCTTATTTGCTGGAATGGTTTCTGCTTAGTTTACACAAACAGTTGTGAACATGCCATGCCGTCCTGTTTTTCGTACATATTCCATCCTGGTATCATGTGTTTGCCTTACATCAAAGTAGTGATTGTCAGTATCATGCATGAATGAGTTCTGAAGAGAGAATTTTATTGCTTTTTCTTGTCGGTTTTACTTGACAATTCAAAATCAATAAAGCGGAAGGAAGTTAGCAAGGCAGCGGATAAAGGTGCTCCTTCCGAACGGAGGGCCTCTACAGTTTCTACTCCTCCACACCCCCAAGATGATTTCCAAGACAACACATGCATAGACACTCAACAAAGCTGTGTTTATGATGAGCACGTCTCCCCTAGTGCAGCATCACCGGTGCTCCCTCTAACTTGGCACTGTTATATGTGGTTGCATGTTATGTGTGATGTCTAGCTTGTATTGCTTCTAATTTTGTTGAATTCCATCTGCTTACTTTACACATTATACTTGAATAAGACACGTGTTCCTGTTTCTAGAACATACAATATCTGTCTATCACACCATGTTCTTACATCAAATTACTACTGTTGTGTAACCTGCAACAATCACTTATCATAAGACACGTTTGACTTCGGAGTGTGATATAGGTTACATCTCACATTCTTTTCTAGCTTGTACTACTAATTTGTTGAAATGGCACTTATGACGAGACAGTTTTAACTTGGTAGAGTGATATTCGTTGCATCTTTCATATGGTGTCTAGCTTTCATTGCTTCTAATTTGTTGAAATGCCTTCTCCTTAGTTTACACATCATAAGCTGTGAATATGCAATGCTGTGAATATGCAATGGCACTAATGACGAGAGACCTCTAACATGGTAGTGTGATGTTGTTTGCATCTTGCATATGATTTATTTCTTGTACTGCTTCACATTTGTTTAAACGCCATTTATGATGAGACACTGTTAACTTGGCAGAGCGATATTTGTAGCATCTTTCATATGGTGTCTACCTTCCATTGCATTGCTTCTAATTTGGTGAAATGTCTTCTTCTTAGTTTACACATCATAGTTCTGGTTATCTCTTCCGTCCTGTTTTTCATACATATTACATCCTCCTATCATGTGGTTGTCTAACATCAAAGTTCAGTTCGTCTGCATCACGCATCAATTTGTTCTGAAGAACTAAATTGTTATTCGTTTTTCTTGTCGGCTTGACTTAACATGGCACAGAGAAAGAGGAAGAAACACAGAATGGCAGGGAATGAGAAGCGGATGAATCCTGCAGATTCTGCTGGTACTGATGGTGCAATAGAAGGTCAAAGTCCAGCGGAAAATTCTACAAACACGGCATCCCATGCTACACGAGCTGCAAAAAAAGCCAAACAGAAACAAATAGCTGCCACCAAACAAGCAGAGACAGCCCTAGTTCTTGCAACACCTACCACAGTACTACCAGCTGCACGACTTACTCGTGCGTCAACTGAGCTAGCAGCACGTTCCCAAGCTCCCTTGCCACCTGACACTACTTCCCAAGCACTCTTGACACAAGACGAGTTGGCAATATCAGATGAACCTTGTGAGCTTCAACAGCAAGAAGGTAGTTGCTGGAGTCAAGTTACAGTTGCATGCTTCTTTATATGTAGTCTCACAGTTTGATGTACACTAACACTTCCTATGTTCGTTGTTGGACTAGCACCTAGGCGCAAGAGGAAACAAACATCAGGGATAATGCTCGATAGGTTAACTAAATCTAGAGGAGGAAGAATGGAGATCCGTTTTGAGGCAGGTTTAAAAAGGCCACGTGATGCTACAGAGTCAGCCAAGTTAGTATCAGAGGCAGCGGTTGCCGTTAGGTGTCATGTACGTATCCTCCCAACATGGATTCAGTACAGGAATGACAAAGACGAAACCCAGTTCAACACCTTCCTCGACCATTTATCTGTAAGTATGGTTATGTATGGAAACTAGTAATATCGTCTTGCTCTGTCCCATACTTTCTAGGTTGCTGATAATGAGACTCCCATAATTTTCAACAGATGAGGTTCAAGTTGGATAGCCAAGATGATGCAACCAGACAAGCTTGCACCCATGTTTTCAAGTCTGCTCTGCGACAGTATCGGTATAACTTGAGGAAAACTCACTTTGAAGGCAAGGCTAACAGTGAACTTTCCCAAACATCTCCAGTGGAAAATATATCGGATGAAGACTGGAGGGGCCTTGTTAAACACTGGTCTGATCCGAAGTATCAGGTACATTATATATATGTGATCAGATCACATGTTGAAGTCCTATTTACGCATGTGCCACACAAATCTATCTTCTTGTAGGTGAACTGTTCAAAGAACAAGGCCAACCGTACGAAAGTGAAATTCCAACAGACGACAGGATCTCGTAGCTATATTGCACACTGCGAGGCTCTTGTAATTAGCTGCTGTTTCACTCTTTTCGCTGTACCATATTATCAGATCTATATTGACTTGTTCGAAATGCAGAGGAAAGCCCGCAAGGACCAAAAAGTACCTGAACCAAATGCTGTGGAAATCTTCAAGGACTGTCACACCAGCAAGAAGAAGGGCATGACTACACCAGTCAAAGCCGCTGTTGTAAGTCCTTAATCCTCATGCCTTTTAACTACTACTTACTCTGACTTGTGCCTTGAACTGCATGGTTTGCAGCCAATGTCTATTACTCTTTTCAATTTTATACACAATTGTCTTAGCGTATCATTGCACCTTACAAGGTTTAAAAGAGAGGAGTGATGTTCCTTTGATCTTGACCCGTAATCTAGTTCCGTGCTGGACTTGCCCACACAATGTTACAATTGCCTGTTTGTCTGTTCTCAGTTGTTTTGTGATATGAATGATGTCATACTATGCTTACCGTATTATAAACTTCGTCTCTTTATCCTTAGCCCTCAATACAATGTGAAGAAATAGACAATACATTAGCGATGGTACATGGTCATATGTTTGGAACCTGGTTTTATTATGTACTTTGCAATAAAATACAACTAATATTTTACATGGGTTCACCAGAATAAGTTCTGTATATAGACCAAAGCTATTTTGTTTGGTTTTGCTGCCTCCTTAATATCTTCTGTTCTGGTACTACTAATGTAAAACCTCAACTTTTCAGCGAGCTATGGAAAAAATGGTGGAACCGCCACCTTCTGAAGGTGGCGAGGCAACTATAACCGCAATGTCAGCTCTTGCTGCAGTGGGTCAGTACCTGTCCACTAACAGTGCCAAAAGCACGTTCCTGCGTAATACTGGGTTGGTTGTTAAGGCAATATCGTCCAAACTGCCTCATGATCAAGATATGCAAGCTCAAAGCAATGTTGTATCTGCGCTCCAGACACAAGTCCATTCCCTAACAGAGGCCCTTTGTGAAACAAGGAGAAACATTGCTCAATGTCGTCAAGATATGCATGGTTTTGAAACCAGACTATCAGACATTTGCTATGTTGTTCAGGAGCCTAGGGGAAATGAAGGCGAGGGTTATGGTGCTCCATCGGACAATACAACATGAAAACGTAACAGTCAGGTCAAATGAACTGAGCTTCTAAACTTCTGGTGGTGCATTTATCTACTAGACTGTTAAGTTTTATGCCAACCTTCCTTTTGTTATATAGTTGTAATTTGTTTTGGTGCAATACAAAATTTATTCTTAACGTGCAGCCACCGGCTGAAGAAAACAGCAAGCCATTTTTTTATAGTGTAGGGTGTTCCCTATATTTGCACTGGTGGCGATCTTTGATGCCGAGTGGATGTAATCTGTGCAATCGCCTTAATAGCCTAGCGTTAGTTTCGGCCTTATTTATTTCCTAGTCTTCTTTTCCCTGGTTTGCTAGTGGCCGCAACTACCATGGGCCATATACAGGCCGTAGGATCCATGGGTCTCCTACGGGCCGTCGATAAATGGGCCTGTAATCGGTGGGCCTCGGGCCATCGATAAATGGGCCTGTAATCGGTGGGCCTCGGGCCGTCGGATAAATGGGTCTACATGGGCCGTAATCGGCCGTAATTGGCATCGGCCCAACACGGTAACGGGCCGTTAACAGGCCGTAGGACTGCAAAGGCTTAATTCTGTCACAGGCATAACGGGTCGTTAATGGGCCAGAATATAGGACGGGTTGGAAACGGCGCAACGGGTTAACAGGCCAGAAACGGGCCGACTCTTGCCATGGGCCGAATTTAGCCCATTAGGGTAACAGGACAGTAATAGGCCGACTCTTGCCATGGGCCAAATTTGGCCCATTAGGGGAACATGCCAGTAACGGGCCGACTCTTGCCATGGGCCGAATTTGGCCCATTAGGGGAACAGGCCAGTAACGGGCCGGAAGTAATCGAGGGCCGAAAAGGAGCCCAAGAACGTATGGGCCGTCAATAGGCCGAAAGCTAACACGGGCTGGAAACGGCCCATGTAAATCACGGGCCGTTAACGGGTACAAAGAAAATTACTGTTCATTATGGGATAGAGTCACCGTGGGCCTGTAAAGGGCCGAAAGATACGAAGGCCTCATATGGGCCGAAAGACGTCGTGGGCCATACATGGGCCGAAAGTGAAATGGGTTGGTGTTATATTCGACGGCCCACATGACGTTGTTGGGCCGATTTCCTTTAGGGCCTAACGGGCCGTGAGTTAACGGGCCGTAAAATGGGATATTTGCATAGAGACTGTTAACAGGCTTTTCATGGGCCAGTCCGTTAACTTTTGACCAAGTCAAACGGGCCGGCTTTGTAAGCTAAATGGGCCAGTGGTGGGCTGTGGCACGTGTCGACATATCATAGGCGCCTATCTGACCCACTGACGAGCTGACACGTGTTTCGTTCGGCCAATAAGAATTTTACACGTGGAAATTTCCCATTGGTCGGGGCTGTTAACGGGTTATCGGATCCAAAACCCGACCTGATAGCTTAACAGCAATCCATTATGGTGGATGCCACGTGTCGATCACCCTTGATGAAAGCACTTCTGTGACGCGCGATTTATCGTCATGGAAGTGGACACTTCCGTGATGATAATTTTGGTAATGTCATGGAACACTTCTTGACAGCACATGTATGACTATCTTGATTCTGTCATAAAATCGTCATGGATGTACATGCATGACAAAAAACGCGACCTACTGTGGCAAACACGTATCATCACGGAAGTGTATATTTTTTGTAGTGAGTGCACGCGGTGACCATCGTTTTGGCATGCCATGGGCGTGTCCAGAACGCCGCTTTGCTCGGGCCCCTCCACCTCTTGTCGTCTTAGCACACGTAAGCACGTCCCTTGGCTTCCTCACCGATGCTCGCCGCCGCGTGCCCAAGGGCGAACAGTGGCCATTTGGCTTTGTTCGACGCCGTCTTCTTCTTCCCCGTGCTATGTGGGCTCCCTCTGCCCCGTGGGCTCCTCTCTATGTTCCCTCGTTACCTTCCCATGAGTTCAAGCGCGCGCACACGTGTCCGTGGCGCCGGCCACGCGTCCATGGCGACGCCAGCGCGACACTCCCACTTCGCTTATATAAAGGCCACCCGAGCCCTCCCGAGCACACCACTCGCCTCACCACTCTCCTAGAGTCCCGCCCGACCACTCCACCGAGCCCGAGAAGCTCTCTGTGCCCGACATCACCGTCATGGCCGCCGCGGCCTCCCTCATAAATTAGCTAGAGTCTGAGCCTCCCTCTCCCTCTTTCCATCTCTAGTAGACAGCATAGAGCATCCCGAATCTCCCCACGTCTTCTCCTCCTCCTCGGGTGGCCTGGAGTGCCAAGTCCATCTTCACCGTGGCTGCCGTCCGCTGTGGCCAGTGCCTCGCCCAACCCCAAGCTCCTCGGCGGCCGTGTCCTGTCTGGATGGATCCGCCTCATCGCGCTGATCAGTCTGGTAGGTGGCACGGTGCGGGAGGTGGCCGGAGCTGCCCACAGTCGCCGTCGGCGCTGGCTCTACCTCGGCTAGGCGCGGGCGCGAGCGAGGAGAGGAAGGAGACGACGCCCTCCCTGCCTGCTGGCCGCAGGCCCCGCGCGTCAGCCCCTCATCCCGTTGACCCGCCCCTGCTGACGTGGACTAGTGGAAACGTATTCCATGGAATACGTTTTCGCTGACCGAAAGCGGATTGCGTTGAATGCGCTTTCTGTTTTTCTAGCAGAGGGTCTGTTTGTGATGATTTTGTTACAAATAGGTCCCTGGCAGAAAAACTATCATAACTTATTGATCCTAACTCCAAATAAGGTGAATCCAAAGCCCACTTCTTCGTTTCGTCGATCCCGTTCTATTGGTCACACTTTCACCATGTGTTAGTACTATAGAAATGACCTTTTTGGCCTTGCATGTAAACAACCCCTTCGAGAGGGAACTATTTCCGGCAAATCTTTCCGCGGATTCACCGGACTTCTCCCCGATGCCTTCTTCATCCCCAGGCAAGCCACAATACCCACTTACATGATAGTCATGCAGTAGCCATGATTTTCAACTTGATCTTTATTAAATGTTTGCTTGTTGAAAAGACGGTTATCGTTGTTTCGGTAATGCTTCTGGGTTAGTGCTTACTTTCTTGCTAGGTTGTTATGCACCTGGTTATCATGCTCTGATAGTTGCTAGTATTCCTTTCATATGCCTATGCTTGCTAGTAGTACATGTTGATGTTAGTAATGGTTTTCTGTGCATGACTATCGTCTGTTCCGAGTGCCGTCGTATGCATGTTCCATTGCATTCAGTTGGTTAAATGCTTGCATGGTAGCATTATTGATATGTTCTTGCATGATATTTATTGTTGATGCTAGTGGTCATGCTAGTTTTCTATGAGTAGTGTTGTACTTATGATATTCATGCACGTCATTATGCCATGCTTAGTTGGATATGATTCATTGTGGGTATGGTTGATAGTTATGTTGTACCCTCATGCTCATGTTGATACCATGCTCATGCATTGTAATTGCATCATGTTATTTTATCATTGTTCAGCATATTTGCATTCAATTTAAACCGGATTAAATTGAACTTGAAAAACTGTTGGCCGAGTCATGGTGCCACCATATCGAGCTGACCAGTGCAACCACGCTTACCTTTATAGAAGGGTCCTAACTGGGTCTATTGTTGTGCCTCTCGCCGATGCCTCCAACAAGGGAAGGTTATGCGCGGGTGCTTCCCTGATCAGGTAGGACGGCATAAGCCTTGTGAGCCCGAGTTTGGTTACATGCACTTGTCCCCGTTTGGGACTATTTTGCCATGAGGTGGCCGTTTTGCCACGATGGTGGCTGTTGGTGTCTGGGGTAGACAAGGGGCCACCCATGACTTAGAGTGAGTCGGAGTGGCCGGGAGAGTGTCATGGCAGTAGGGCAGTTTTGTTGGAATGCCGTTGGTCCACCCGAATGGGAGTGCGAGGCCATGGGTTCCGTGGTGTGTGTATAGTGTGCTAACCTCTATAGAGTGTGTGTTAAATCTATCGATAGCCGTGCCCGCAGATAAGGGCCCAGTTCGTGTCGGTCACACTATGGGTCAACAGTAATAATAATAATAATAATAATAATAATAATAATAATAATAATAATAATAATAATAATAATGTTCTTAATAACAATCCCGGTTCGATGATGACATAAGTTGGTTATGTGATCCATGCATGATCACCGTTTGTTTATGAGGTAACTTGTTGAACCAAGAGTGGTTCTGTTTGTGATCCGTGAATGATCACCGTTTGGTTACGAGGTAACCCGTTGAATCAAGAGTGGTTCCGTTTGTGATTCGTGAGTGATCACCATGGTATCAAGGATACCGAGTTGTTGGATATTCGTGAAGTTCTACAAGAATCGTGGGTAAAGATCAAGCTCCTTGTGGTCATTTAATGATTACTGTGGTATTGTTTATACCAAGCTTGATTTGATCCTAAGATGATCGTGTGATGTCCGAGGTTGGTAAGTGATGCATGTGTTTGTTCCGAGGTAACCCGAGCAGAAGAAGTGGTTCATATAGTGTCATCATGTTGCATGCGAGTATCGTCAGATTCATATGTTCATGCCATGCTCATATTGTGCTAGTTGTATCATGTTCATGTTCATGCTATGTTGTTCTGATGATCTCATGATAATCCCTGCTTAACTTGTAATTGCCATGTTGTTGTTTGCCTCGAATGCTTCTGGATTATTGTGAGCTTGCAAGTACATTCAATGTACTGACCTGGCGTGTTATGCCAGTTTGCAGGTCAAGCCGGATTTGATTGCTTGTTTGTCGTGGATTCTTTGTTTGTGAGCTAGGATAAGCATTCCAGCCAGAGTCCCTGCGGAGTGGAGTTCACCACCGTCATCTTTGTTCTGCTGTTAGAGTTATTCCGCTGCTTCGAGTTGTTTTGCTGCTTGCATAGAGCAACAGTGGTAGGCGTAGTGTCGCCGTATCGATGTAACCCCTTGTACCCAAATAGATTGTAATAAAGAGCTGGTTTGTTCTATGCTAAGTAGTGCCGTATTCTAGAAGACTTCATCTTGTTCTCTAGGCTGGAATACGAGGCGTTCCGGTTTTCTCTGAGCTGGGGTGCCACATTAGCTTAGCATATTGATCTTTTAGTTTTATTTCTATTGCTTTCTTTATGTCATATACATATTCCTTTGACTATGAGATTATGCAACTCCTGGATTCCGGAGGAATACCTTGTGTGCTATCAAACGTCTCAACATAACTGGGTGATTATAAAGATGCTCTACAGGTATATCTTAAGGTGTTTGTTGGGTTGGCATAGATCGAGATTAGGATTTGTCACTCCAAGTATCGGAGAGGGATCTCTAGGCCCTCTCGGTAATACACATCATAAGAATCCTTGCAAGCAAAGTGACTAATGAGTTATTTACAGGATGATGTATTACGGAACGAGTAAAGAGACTTGCCGGTAATGAGATTGAACAAGGTATGAAGATATCGACGATCGAATCTCGGGCAAGTAACATAGCGATGACAAAGGGAATAACATATGTTGTCATTACAGTTCGACCAATAAAGATCTTCGTAGAATATGTAGGAGCCAATATGAGCATCTAGGTTCCGCTATTGGTTATTGACTAGAGAGGTGTCTCGGTCATGTCTACATAGTTCTCGAACCCATAGGGTCCGCACGCTTAATGTTCGATGACGATTTTGTATTATATGAGTTATGTGATTTGGTGAACGAATTTTGTTCGGAGTCCTGGATAAGATCACATACATGATTATGAGTCTCGAAATGATCAAGAGGTAAAGATTCATATATAGTACGATGATGTTCGGACACCAAGTGTTCCGGGGTGTACCGCGTACATATCGGAGTACTGGTGGTGTGTGTGTGTGTGTGTGGGGGGGTGTTAATTACCGGAACCCCCCGGGGGAATAATGGGCCTTATGGGCCATAGGAGGAGAGCACACCAGCCCATAAGGGTTGGCTCCCCCCCCCCGAAGGAAGGAGGCCGAATAGGAGAAGGAGGAGGGGGTTCGGCCCCTCTTTCCTTCCTCCCCCTCTCTTCCCTTTCCCCTTCTAGTAATAAGGAAGGGGGGGGGAATTGGACTAGGGCCCCAAGTAGGATTCCTCCTACTTGGGGCACCCCAAGGCTGCTCCCCTCCCCTCCCACCTATATATACATGGGGAGGGGGTTCCTAGAATACACACCAACAATTGTTTGACGTGTGCGGCGCCCCCCTCCACAGTTTACGTCTTCGGTCATTTCTTCGTAGTGCTTAGGCAAAGCCCTGCGCGGATTACTTCACCATCACCGTCACCACACTGTCGTGCTGACAGAACTCATCTACTTCCTCGACACTTTGCTGGATCAAGAGTTTGTGGGACGTCATTGAGTTGAACGTGTGCAGAACTGGGATGTGTTGTAAGTTTGGTGCTTGATCGGTCTGAATGATAAGAAGTTCAACTACATCAACCGCGTTGTCAAATGCTTCCACTTTTGGTCTACGAGGGTACGTGGACACACTCTCCCCCTCTCGTTGCGATGCATCTCCTAGATATATCTTGCATGAGCATAGGATTTTTTTTTGAAATTGCATGCTACGTTTCCCAATAGTGGCATCCAAGCCAGGTGTATGCGTAGATGATATGCATGAGTAGAACACAAAGAGTTGCGGGCGGTGATCATCATACTGCTTACCACCAATGTCTTATTTTGATTTGGCGGTATTGTCGGATGAAGCGTCCCGGACCAACCTTACATGACCACGTTCATGAGACCAGTTCCATCGATATACATGCATTAGTTTTGCATAAAGGTGGCTGGCGGATGTATGTTTCTCAATCTTCAGTTGAAACGAGTTTGACTGCGGCCAGTCCTTGTTGAAGCAAACTTGAAAAATCACAGTTGTGGTTTTGATGCATAGGTAAGAACGGTTCTTGCTAGAAGCTCACAGCAGCCACGTAAAACTTGCAACACCAAAGTAGAGGACGTCTAACTTGTTTTTGCAGGGCATGTTGTGATGTCATATGGTCAAGAGATGATGTGATATACGTTATTGTATGAGATGATCATGTTTTGTAAAAGTTATCAACAACTGGCAGGAGCCTTATGGTTGTCGCTTTATTGTATGAAATGCAAACGCCATGTAATTACTTTACTTTATCACTATGCGTTAGCGATAGTTGTAGAAGCAATAGTTGGCGAGACGACCATGACGCTATGATGGAGATTGATAACCAACAAGTGTAGGGGATCACGACAGCTTTCGAGGGTAAAGTATTCAACCCAAATTTATTGATTCGACACAAGGGGAGCCAAAGAATATTCTTGAGTATTAGCAGTTGAGTTGTCAATTCAACCACACCTGGATAACTTAGTATCTGCAGCAAAGTATTTAGTAGCAAAGTAGTATGATAATAAAGGTAACAGTAGCAAAAGTAATGTTTTTGGGTTTTGTAGTGATTGTAACAGTAGCAACGGAAAAGTAAATAAGCGAAGAACAATATGTGAAAAGCTCGTAGGCAATGGATCAGTGATGGATAATTATGCCGGATGCGATTCCTCATGTAATAGCTATAACATAGGGTGACACAGAACTAGATCTAGTTCATCAATGTAATGTAGGCATGTATTCCGTAAATAGTCATACGTGCTTATGGAAAAGAACTTGCATGACATCTTTTGTCCTACCCTCCCATGGCAGCGGGGTCCTAGCGGAAACTAAGGGATATTAAGGCCTCCTTTTAATAGAGAACCAGAACAAAGCATTAGCACATAGGGAATACATGAACTCCTCAAACTACCGAGAAGTATCCCGATTATTGTCACTTCGGGGTTGTTGGATCATAACACATAATAGGTGACTATAGACTTGCAAGATAGGATGAAGAACACACATATATTCATGAAAACATAATAGGTTCAGATCTGAAATCGTGGCACTCGGGCCCTAGTGACAAGCATTTAGCATAGCAAAGTCATAGCAACATCAATCTCAGAACATATTGGATACTAGGGATCAAACCCTAACAAAACTAACTTGATTACATGGCAAATCTCATCCAACCCATCACCGTCCAGCAAGCCTACGATGGAATTACTCACGCATGGCGGTGAGCATCATGAAATTGGTGATGGAGGATGGTTGATGATGACGATGGTGACAAATCCCCCTCTCCGGAGCCCCGAACGGACTCCAGATCAGCCCTCCCGAGAGAGATTAGGGCTTGGCGGCAGCTCCGTGTCGTAAAACGTGATGAAACTTTCTCTATGATTTTTTTCTCCCTGAACGTGGATATATGGAGTTGGGGTTGAGGTCGGTGGAGGTCCATGGGGCCCATGAGACAGGGGGGCGCGCCCAGGGGGAGGGGGCACGCCCCCCACCCTCGTGGACAAGGTGTGGGCCCCCTAGTCTTGATTCTTTTGCCAGTATTTTTTATATTTTCCAAAAAGTGCCTCCGTGGATTTTCAGGACATTCTGAGAACTTTTGCTTTCTACACATAAAACAACATCATGGCAGTTCTGCTGAAAACAGTGTCAGTCTGGGTTAGTTTCATTCAAATCATGCAAGTTAGAGTCCAAAACAAGGGCAAAAGTGTTTGGAACAGTAGATACGTTGGAGACGTATCAACTCCCCCAAGCTTAAACCTTTGCTTGTCCTCAAGCAATTCAGTTGATAAACTGAAAGTGATAAAGAAAAACTTTTACAAACTAAGTTTGCTCTTGTTGTTTTAAACATGCAAAGCCATCATTCAGGTTTCAGCAAATATTATGAACTAACTATACTCACAGTAACACTTAGGTCTCACAATTACTCATATCAATAGCATAATCAGCTAGCGGGCCATAATAATAAAACTCGGATGACAACACTTTCTCAAAACAATCATAACATGATATAACAAAATGGTATCTCGCTAGCCCTTTCCAAGACCGCAAAACATAAATGCAAAGCACCTTTAAAGATCAAGGACTGATTGAACATTGTAATTCATGGTAAAAGAGATCTAGTCAAGTCATACCCAATATAAACCAGTAAGAATGAATGCAAATGACAGTGTGCTCTCCAGCGGGTGCTTTTTAATAAGAAGGGTGATGACTCAACATAAAAGTAAATAGATAGGCCCTTTGCAGAGGGAAGCAGGGATTTGTAGAGGTGCCAGAGCTCGATTTTAAAATAGAGATTGAATAATATTTTGAGCAGCATACTTTTGCTGTCAACGCAACAACTATGAGATGGATGTATCTTCCACACTATATGCATTATAGGCAGTTCCCAAACAGAATGGTAAAGGTTTATACTCCCCCAACCACCAACAAGCATCAATCCATGGCTTGCTCGAAACAACGAGTGCCTCCAACTAACAACAACCCTGAGGGAGTTTTGTTTAATTATTTTGATTTGATTTGATCTTTTTGGATCATGGGACTGAGCATCCCGGTTACCGGCCCTTTCTCATGAATGAGGAGCGGAGTCCACTCCTCTTGAGAATAACCCCCCTAGCATGGAAGATATAGGCAGCCCTAGTTGAAACATGAGCTGCTCGAGCATACAAAACAGAATTTCATTTGAAGGTTTGGAGTTTGGCACATACAAATTTACTTGGAATGGCAGGTAAATACTACATATAGGAAGGTATGGTGGACTCATATGGAACAACTTTGGGGTTTAAGGAGTTTGGATGCACAAGCAGTATTCCCGCTTAGTACAGGTGAAGGCTAGCAAAAGACTGGGAAGCGACCAACTTAGAGAGCGACAACAGTCGTAAGCATGCATTAAAATTAATTCATACCGAACACAAGCATGAGTAGGATATAATCTACCATGAACATAAATATCATGAAGGCTATGTTGATTTGTTTCAACTACATGCGTGAACATGTGCCAAGTCGAGTCACTCAATTCATTCAAAGGAGGATACCATCCCATCATACCACATCATAATCATTCTAATAGCATGTTGGCACGCAAGGTAAACCATTATAACTCATAGCTAATCAAGAATGGAACAAGCAACTACAATCTCTAAATGTCATTGCAAGTATGTTTACCTCATAATAAGCTGAATCGGAAACGATGAACTCATCATATTTACAAAAACAAGAGAGGTCGAGTTCATACCAGCTTTTCTCATCTTAATAAGTCCATCATATATCGTCATTATTTCCTTTCACTTGCACGACCAAACGATGTGTATAATAATAATAGTGCACATGCATTGGACTAAGCTGGAATCTGCAAGCATTCAACTCAAAAAAGAAGACAGGGTAATATGGGCTCTAAGTTAAATAAACAATCGTGCATATGAGAGCCACTAAGCATTTTCAATATGGTCTTCTCGACCCCCAAAGGAAAGAAAAGAAAATAAAACTATTTACACGGGAAAGCTCCCAACAAGTAAGAAGAAGAACGAGAAATATTTTTGGGTTTTCGTTTTAATTCTACTACAAGCATGGAATTTAAACTAACTATTTTTTTGGTTTTTCTTAAGGTTTATCAAACACACAAGAAGAAGGTGAAAAAGAAAATTAAACTAACATGGATAATACAGTGAAAGAGTATGAGCACCGACGACTAGTGTGTGAACATGAATGTACAGTCGGTGAGAAATACGTACTCCACCAAGCTTAGGCTTTTGGCCTAAGTTGGTCTAATACCAAGGACCGCTGCTACTCTCCCCGGTGTACTGGGAGGTGTAATCAGGATACCACTGGCTGGTCATCTCCGGATCCCACTGGAAAGATGATGCACGATAAGGGTCTAGTTCAGGTTCCGGCTCAGGTTCAGGTTCTAGAGTGGATGCTTGGACTCGATGAGCGTACACCGCTTTCGGTGTGACAAGAAAATTATCTGCAGTCAAATCAAACAATAGAGGCGCAGGCAAAATAATAGTCTCATTGTGTTTCTTATTAAATATAAGGTTATACAAGAGCATCCTTTCTTCGTTGTCAATGATAAACTTATGGGCTACCATGCTCTTGTAATCTAAAATGTGAGGAGGAAATTTTGTCTCCTATTTCTCATGGTGCCTAATAGGTATCTGAAAATGTCTAGCAAGACGTGAATCATAGATACCTCCAAATATGGGGCCTTTTGTACGATTCAGGTCTAACTGTTTAGCAATGACGGCACCCATACTAAAACTATTATCTCCAAGCAAGGCATGTTGATGAATGATAATATCAGGAACACTAAAGTTTCCACTATTTCCACGACCAATCAAGCATCTACTAGCAAATATGGCAAAGTAGCGTAAAACAGGAAAATGTATGCTAGAGATTTTCGCCTCGGAACCCTTCTTTGGCTCCTCCACAGCTATAGTGTTAACAAAGACATCCACATCTTTACGATGGGGTTCCTCTAATTCTCCCTCATAGGGTATCCTACATACCGCGCAAAAATTACGTAAAGACATTTCTCTGAATTCATCATATAAATGAAATGATACTGAAGGCGGTGACTTCTTAGGATAATAATAAAATTTTTGCACAAAAGTATTGGTGAGTAAGAGATACTGATCAATCCGGTCGTGGAGGAAACCGGTGAGGCCTGCATTCTCGATAAAAGAATAAAAATCTTCATTAATTCCAGCTTCTTTCAAGAAATCATCGCATGACCATTCACACGATCGTACTTCCGCTAAGCGAGGAAGATTATACTTGGCTTTTTACTTCTCTTTAGCTTGTTTTTCCTGAGAGCCCTGGCTAGAAGAGCCCCTCAAAAGTTTCCTTAACATTTTCTGATTTTTTTTGAAATTTTAGTAACTTCAAAATAAAAGTGAATAAAACTAAACAAGATTGGTAGAAATTACTCCTACAAGTGCCTAGAGCCTATATCATGCATTAGAATTGCTTGGGACCTCATAAATTCAACATGCAAGCTCAAGAACATGGTCACCTATGCAGCAAAAATTTGCAATTAATAAAGCACTAGACCAAAAACTAATTGGACCAATGGAGGAGTCACATACCAAGAAACAATCTCCCAAAGCAGTTTTGTGAATGGAGCTTTGAGCAAGGAGATCGAAAATCGCAGCAAAATGAGCTAGAACTCGTGCTGGACCTGGATGGGGATTTTTTGGGTAGAAGATGAAGTGTGTGGGTGCTGGCATAAGTAGAGGGGGGCTGACGAGACAAGGGGGCGCGCCCTCCACTCTCGTGGCCTGGTGCTTGCCCCTTCTACAGTGATTTCAGTGCCTAAAATCCTCAAATATTCCATAAAAAATCATACTAAATTTGCAGGGCATTTGGAGCACTTTTATTTTCGGGATATTTTTTATTGCACGGATAATTCAGAAAACAGACAGATAATACTATTTTTGCTTTATTTATTCTAAACTAGCGGTGTGGCCCGCTCGATGCGCGGGCTAGAACTTTAAAGTTTAATAATGAGAACATATTATTTGTTTTTTCTAAAAAACTTGCTACATGGAGTAAGTTTAGATTGGTATATGCATACATAACTTAGATTGGTCCATTGGTCACTTTTACTAAGTTACTTGAACATGAAATTGCCAAATTTATAGTTTGTGTCCTAGTCAGTGTAATTGACTTGTACATGATATTATTTAACTTTAACTACCTGCAAGATAAATATTAGTATTTGAACTACCTTTGAGACCACAAACAAATCAATATTCATACGGGATAGACATGTGGTGTAGCATTCAAGTGTTACATTTTGACATGTCACCCAACTTTGCGAAAAGACATATATAGACATATAGTACACACACAAATTCAAATAGGGTCTAATATTTTTTTAAAGTTTCAAAAATAATACTATACGATGTTTGGACTGTACAGAGGTGCATCAAGTCAACCTTTGCCATAGCCCCATATATGGAGCAACAAATCCCTCACAACAAAAATTGCAATAGTATTGATGTAGTTTTGTTGTTATGATTTACCAGTTAATAGATTCATCAAATTGCATTTTGTTTACATTTTGACAAATCTTGTAGCGTTGTGCCTTTTGTTTTTGTGGTTCGGCATTGCATGAAGTTACAGGGAATGTTTAGTTAAGGTCCTTGTGAGTAATGTTGATATGTTGGTTTGGAAATATTTTAATTATTTTGAAGTCCACAAATATTTCCGTGTCAACTATCTTCTGTGCCAAGTTTCAATAAATTAGTCCTGCGAACTAAATTTTAGATATTCTTCCTTTGTTGGTTTATTTAAACATATTATTTTATTTTGAATTTGGCATGTGATTTTAGTATCCTAATATAATTAGTCCGCATGAATAATTTCGTGGTCAAAGTTCCAGAACGAACTTCAGAAAAGCTAACCTTCAAAAAAAAAACTTCAGAAAAGCTTCAAGGCATAACCTGCTGAGTAAATCAATAACTCTACTAGGAATCAATTTAGCATTTTCTCTGGGACATCAATAAGTGGCATTTAGACATTGACACGGTTTTGAAGGTGTAAGTGTGAACCCTAAAACAATTATATATAATAATATCTCTCTCTCTCTCTCTCTATATATATATATATATAATGGTTTAATTTTCAATCAAAAATATATGAAACACACTGGAGTAGTCAATATGTTTAAAACAATTATTTTTAATCTGGAGGGAATATAATATTGTTATGTTGTCATTGTGCAACACACGTAGGTGCACATTACGTGGGTAATTATTTCCCCACACTCCTTTTTTCCTATTTTCAATATTGTAGAAAACAGAATCACCACAACTTAGTGAAGTAGGAGTAAAACTAACCAGAATATCAGGTTCTTTGTGAGAGTCTGGTGCAATAGTGATCATTGGAATAAAAATATAGCACCTTGATTTGTGAATAAAACTTCCTTCAATGCCTGTAGTAATACATATTAAAAAACTTAAACTATTAATATATCATATTGATGAGTAAAAATATTATTATTGGATTTGTTATGAGAAGTATTTTCTTAATAAATCATAATTTTAGTTAGAACCATCCTTGGGTGAGTAGTCAGGTCCATCACTGAAACCACAATTTCAACTGTACCAGCTCAACCTCCGCATGATGTGGTGTCAACATAGATATTCCTTAGATCCATATTGCCCCAAGCCCTTCTTCTAGAATGCAGCTTCTGTGATTCACGCACATGGAGTGGAGAGTTTTTGCCACTTGGTGCTGGCGGGTCCGAAGCAACGATAGATCCTCGAGATGGATAATTATGCTACGTACTGGTAAACGTACATATATAAAATCCTTTTTACATGACTCTGCCAATGCAATCAATATAATCATCCGATCGTTCTAAAGTCTGGCGGCTGCTGCTGCTCTTGAGCTGCATGATTATGATGTAGATGCGTGTCTTCATCCAGCTTGATGGGACGAAGAGCCAGCGAACACCGATCTATATCAATCGTTCGCTTGATGATTTAATGTAGAACGTCTAGATGCGAGTGATCCAAAGAGGGATGAATTTTATTTATAGAACATCGCTCCTGCCGCCAGCCACTTGTACATCTAGCACTACGCCAGGCAACACGATTTGCTAATGACGTCGGTGGCTAATGCCGGCGGCGTACGTGAGGGCATGGAAGAGCATCCCATAACTTTTTTTTTCTACTTTGACATTGGAGTTAAGGTAGCCAATGTTTGGGCACGGTAACTTATCCATGGCATTAGTGGGTAATTATTTCAAACTTTCATGTGAAAAGATTTTCAAAGATCCATGGGCCCTAATTAGCTACTTTATTTAATGGATGGTTGGATGTTTCTAATTTTTGTGGTAATTTCTAGCTTATTTCTCTTTTATCTGGTTAGCCCGTTAATTACTTTTTATATATAAATAGATAACAGAAAGTAAAAAGAGGGTACAGAAGGTTGTGCCTTCTAGTTTCATCCATCTCGTGATCATCAAAATGAATCCGCTAACAAGGTTGATCAAGTCTTGTTAACAAACTCATTTCGAATAACATGGAATCGGAGAAATTTTTGAATAACACTAAGTTACCTCAACGGGGATATGAAAATCCCCAACAATAAGAATATCATACTTTTTCTTGACAGTAGGGAGAGGAAATTCAAAACCTCCAATAATGATAGTTGGAACTTTTCCAATAGAATTGATGCTATGAACTTGAGATTGTTTCCTCGGAAAGTGTACCGTATGCTCATTACCATTAACATGAAAAGTGACATTGCCTTTGTTGCAATAAATAACAGCCCCTTCAGTATTCAGAAAAGGTCTACCAAGGATAATCGACATACTATCATCCTCGGGAATATCAAGAATAACAAAGTCCGTTAAGATAGTGACATTTGCAACCACAACAGGCACATCCTCACAAATACTGACAGGTATAGCAGTTCAACCATTTGCAAAGATATTTCAGTAGTTGTCAACTTATTCAATTCAAGTCTACGATATAAAGAGAGAGGCATAACACTAACACCTGCTCCAAGATCACATAAAGCAGTTCTAACATAATTTCTTTTAATGGAGCATGGTATAGTTGGTACACCCGGATCTCCAAGTTTCTTTGGTATTCCACCCTTAAAAGTATAATTAGCAAGCATGGTGGAAATTTCGGCTTCCGGTATCTTTCTTTTATTTGTGATGATATCTTCATATACTTAGCATAAGGATTTACCTTGAGCATATCAGTTAAGCGCATACGTAAGAAAATAGGTCTAATCATTTCAGCAAAGCGCTCAAAATCCTCACCATCCTTTGTCTTGGATGTTTTAGGCCTTGTTCAGTTAAGCCACTCCTCAAGTGGATTGGAGTGGAATGGAGGGGATTTGGGGAAAATTTGAACTAGATGGGATTTAATCCCTGCCAATCCCTGTCAATCCCTCTCATTTTTCATGGAACCGAACAAGGCCTTAGGAGGAAAGGGCATGGGTTTCTGAACCCATGGTTCTCTTTCTCTACCGTGCTTCCTAGCAACAAAATCATTCTTATCATAATGTTGATTCTTTGATTGTGGTTTATCAAGATCAACAACAGGTTCAATCTCTACTTCATTGTTTTTGCTAGGTTGAGCATCAACATGAACATTATCATTGACATTATCACTAGGTTCATGTTCATCACCTGATTGTGTTTCATCATCAGAAATAGAAATATCATTGGGATTCTCAGGTGTGTCTACAACAGGTTCAGTAGAAGCATGCAAAGTTCTATCGTTTTTCTTTTTCTTCTTTTTAGAAGAACTAGGTGTTTCTAAATTATTTCTCTGAGAGTCTTGCTCGATTCTCTTAGGGTGGCCTTTAGGATACAAAGGTTCCTGAGTCATTCTACTAGTTCTAGTAGCCACTCTAATAGAAAAGTCATTTTTTATTATTTAATTCATCAAGCAAATCATTTTGAACTTTAAGTAGTTGCTCAGCTTGAGTAGCAACCATAGAAGTATTTGCTAATGAGTTTGAGTTCACCTTTAACTCTAGCCATACTATCGCTCACGCGTCCTATCTCGAAAGCATTATTCTTTAACTCTCTACCAACATAAGCATTAAAACTTTCCTGTCTAGCCATAAAGTCATCAAATTCATCTAAGCATGGGCTATAAATTTAGTAGAGGGGATTTCAACTTGATCATATCTATAGAGAGAATTTACCTTTACTACATGTGTCGGGTAATCAAGACAACGTGGTTCTTCAACAGGCGGTATATTAAGACCATGTATTTCTTCAATAGGAGGTAAATTCTTAACATCTTTAGCTTTAATACCTTTTTCTTTCATTGATTTCTTTGCCTCTTGCATATCTTCAGGACTGAGAAATAAAACACCTCTCTTCTTCGGAGTGGGTTTAGAAATAGGCTCAAGAGTTGGCTTAATTGGTTCGGGAATTTCCTCAGGAATTGGCTCAGGAAGAGTCCAATCATTTTCATTAGTCAACATATTATTCAATAGTAATTCAGCTTTGTCGACTGTTCTTTCCCTGAAAACTCAACCAACACAACTATCCAAGTAGTACTTGGAAGCATCGGTTAGTCCATTATAAAACATATCAAGTATTTCATTTTTCTTAAGAGGATGATCAGGCAAAGCATTAAGTAACCGGAGAAGCCTCCCCCAAGCTTGTGGGAGACTCTCTTCTTTGATTTGCACAAAGTTATATATTCCCCGCAAGGCAGCTTGTTTCTTATGAGCAAGGAAATATTTAGCAGAGAAGTAATAAATCATATCCTGGGGACTACGCACACAACCAGGAGCAAGAGAATTATACCAAGTCTTAGCATCACAATTTAATGAGAACGGAAATATCTTAAGGATATAAAAATAACAAGATTTATCATCATGAGTAAATAGGGTAGCTATATCATTCAACTTGGTAAGATGTGCCACAACAGTTTCAGATTCAAGGCCATTAAAAGGATCACATTCAACTAAAGTAATAATCTCAGGATCAACAGAGAATTCATAATCCTTATCAATAACACAAATATGTGAAGTAGCAAAAGCAGGGTCTGGTTTCATTCTAGCATTAAGAGACTGCTGCTTCCATTTAGCTAATAATTTCTTAAGATCATATCTATCATTGCAAGCAAAGATAGCTCTAGCAGCTTCTTCATTCATAACATAACCCTTAGGGACAACAGGCAATCCATAATCATTGGGAGAATTTCATCATCACTATCATCAAAAATAGCATCTTTAATAATTTCGTTCCCCCTAACTCTAGCAACTTGTTCATCAAGAAATTCACCTAATGGCAAAGTAGTGTCATGCACAGAAGTAGTTTCATCATAAGTATCATGCATAGCAGAAGTGGCATCATCAATAACATGTGACATTTCAGAATTCATAGCAGTAGAAGGTTTAGGTGTCACAAGCTTACTCAAAACAGAAGGAGAATCTAGTGCAGAGCTAGATGGCAGTTCCTTAACTCCCCTCGTAGTTGAGGGATAAATCGTAGTTTTTGCGTCTTTCAAGTTCTTCATAGTGATCAACAAATATAAATCCCAAGTGACTCAGAGAATAGAGCTATGCTCCCGGGCAACGGCGCCAGAAATTAGTCTTGACAACCCACAAGTGTAGGGGATCGCGACAGCTTTCGAGGGTAAAGTATTCAACCGAAATTTATTGATTCGACACAAGGGGAGCCAAAGAATATTCTTGAGTATTAGCAGTTGAGTTGTCAATTCAACCACACCTAGATAACTTAGTATCTACAGCAAAGTATTTAGTAGCAAAGTAGTATGATAATAAAGGTAACGGTAGCAAAAGTAATGTTTTTGGGTTTTGTAGTGATTGTAATAGTAGCAACGGAAAAGTAAATAAGCAAAGAACAATATGCGAAAATCTCGTAGGCAATGGATCAGTGATGGATAATTACGCCGGATGCGATTCCTCATGTAATAGCTATAACAAAGGGTGACACAGAACTATCTCCAGTTCATCAATGTAATGTAGGCATGTATTTCGTAAATAGTCATACGTGCTTATGGAAAAGAACTTGCATGACATCTTTTGTCCTACCCTCCCGTGGCAGTGGGGTCCTAGTGGAAACTAAGGGATATTAAGGCCTCCTTTTAATAGAGAACCGGAACAAAGCATTAGCACATAGTGAATACATGAAGTCCTCAAACTACGGTCATCACTGAGAAGTATCCTAATTATTGTCACTTCGGGGTTGTCGGATCATAACACATAATAGGTGACTATAGACTTGCAAGATAGGATCAAGAACACACATATATTCATGAAAACATAATAGGTTCATATCTGAAATAGCAGTACAAGGTTTAGGTGTCGCAAGCTTACTCAAAACAGAAGGAGAATCTAGTGCAGAGCTAGATGGCAGTTCCTTAACTCCCCTCGTAGTTGAGGGATAAATCGTAGTTTTTGCGTCTTTCAAGTTCTTCATAGTGATCAACAAATAAAAATCCCAAGTGACTCAGAGAATAGAGCTATGCTCCCTGGCAACGGCGCCAGAAATTAGTCTTGACAACCCACAAGTGTAGCGGATCGCGATAGCTTTCGAGGGTAAAGTATTCAACCGAAATTTATTGATTCGACACAAGGGGAACCAAAGAATATTCTTGAGTATTAGCAGTTGAGTTGTCAATTCAACCACACCTGGATAACTTAGTATCTGCAGCAAAGTATTTAGTAGCAAAGTAGTATGATAATAAAGGTAACGGTAGCAAAAGTAATGTTTTTGGGTTTTGTAGTGATTGTAACAGTAGCAACGGAAAAGTAAATAAGCAAAGAACAATATGTGAAAAGCTCGTAGGCAATGGATTAGTGATGGATAATTATGCCGGATGCGATTCCTCATGTAAAAGCTATAACAAAGGGTGACACAGAACTATCTCCAGTTCATCAATGTAATGTAGGCATGTATTCCGTAAATAGTCATACGTGCTTATGGAAAAGAACTTGCATGACATCTTTTGTCCTACCCTCCCATGGCAGCGGGGTCTTAGCGGAAACTAAGGGATATTAAGGCCTCCTTTTAATAGAGAACCGGAACAAAGCATTAGCACATAGTAAATACATGAAGTCCTCAAACTACGGTCATCACCGAGAAGTATCCTGATTATTGTCACTTCGGGGTTGTCGGATCATAACATATAATAGGTGACTATAGACTTGCAAGATAGGATCAAGAACACACATATATTCATGAAAACATAATAGGTTTAGATCTGAAATCATGGCACTCGGGCCCTAGTGACAAGCATTAAGCATAGCAGAGTCATAGCAACATCAATCTCAGAACATAGTGGATACTAGGGATCAAACCCTAACAAAACTAACTTGATTACATGGTAAATCTCATCCAACCCATCACCATCCAGCAAGCCTATGATGGAATTACTCATGCACGGCGGTAAGCATCATGAAATTGGTGATGGGGGATGGTTGATGATGACGACGGCGACGAATCCCCCTCTCCGGAGCCCCGAGCGGACTCCAGATCAGCCCTCCCGAGAGAGATTAGGGCTTGGCGGCGGCTCCATGTTGTAAAACACGATGAAACTTTCTCTCTGACTTTTTTTCTCCCCGAACGTGAATATATGGAGTTGGAGTTGAGGTCGGTGGAGGTCCAGGGGGCCCACGAGACAGGGGGCGCGCCCAGAGGGAGGGGGCACGCCCCCCACCCTCGTGGACAGGGTGTGGGCCCCGTGGTCTTGATTCTTTTGCCAGTATTTTTATATTTTCCAAAAAGTGCCTCCGTGGATTTTCAGGACACTCCGAGAACTTTTGCTTTCTACACATAAAACAACATCATGGCAGTTCTGCTGAAAACATCGTCAGTCCGGGTTAGTTTCATTCAAATCATGCAAGTTAGAGTCCAAAACAAGGGCAAAAGTGTTTGGAAAAGTAGATACGTTGGAGACGTATCAGAGATCAAGGTGTCGAGCCGGTAACGATGGATATCATGACGATGCTTTGGAGATGGAGATCAAAAGCACAAGATGATGATGGCCATATCATGTCACATATTTTGATTGCATGTGATGTTTGTCTATTATGCATCTTATTTTGCTTAGTACGGCGGTAGCATTATAAGATGACCCCTTAACAAAATTTCAAGGTACAAGTGTTCTCCCTGATTATGCACCGTTGCGACAGTTCGTTGTGCTGAGACACCACGTGATGATCAGGTGTGATATGCTCTACATTCACATACAATGGGTGCAAGATAGTTTTGCACATGCAGAATACTCGGGTTAAACTTGACGAGTCTAGCATGTACATACATGGTCTCGGAACACTGGAGACCGAAAGGTCGAACGTTAATCATATAGTAGATATGATCAACATAGAGATGTTCACCATTGATGACTACTCCATCTCACGTGATGATCAGACATGATTTAGTTGATTTGGATCACATATCATTGAGATGACTTGAGGGATGTCTATCTAAGTGGGAGTTCTTAAGTAATATGATTAATTGGACTTATTTTATCATGAACTTAGTCATGATAGTTTTTACATATCTATGTTGTAGATCAATGGCCCGTGCTACCGTTCCCTTGAATTTTAATGCGTTCCTAGAGAAAGCTAAGTTGAAAGTGATGGTAGCAACTACACGGACTGGGACCGTAACTTGAGGATTATCCTCATTGCCGCATATAAGAATCAAGTCCTTGATGCACTGCTAGGTGAAAGGCCTGCTGCAGGAGCAGATGCTGATGTTATGAATGTCTGGCAAGCTCGATCTGATGACTACTTGATAGTTCAGTGTGCCATGCTTTACGGCTTAGAATCAGGACTTCAAAGACATTTTGAACGTCATGGACCATATGAGATGTTCCAGGAATTGAAGTTAATATTTCAAGCAAATGCCCGAGTTGAGAGAGATGAAGTCTCAAACAAGTTCTATAGATGCAAGATGGAGGAGAACAGTTCTGTCAATGAACACATACTCAAATTGTCTGGGGTATCATAATCACTCGACTCAGCTAGGAGTTAATCTTCCAGATGATAGTGTTATTGACAGAGTTCTTCAATCACTGCCACCAAGCTACAAAGGCTTCATGATGAACTATAATATGCAAGGGATGGATAAGAGAATTCCCGAGCTCTTCGTAATGCTCAAAGCCACGGAGGTAGCAATCAAGAAGGAGCATCACACTACAAAAAATACACTTCGGTGATGATACGTGTTTGTCATAGTAGGTCACGTTTTCTTTCATGCATGTACATCCATGACGATTTTATGACAGAATCAAGATAGTCATACCTGTGCTGTCATAGAAGTGTTCGATGACATTACCAAAATTATCATCATGGAAGTGTCCACTTCCATGACGATAAATCACGTGTCATAGAAGTTCTTTCGTCAAGGGTGACCGACACGTGGCATCCACCATAATGGGTTGTCGTGAAGCTATCGGGTTCCAGTTTGGATCCGATAACCCGTTAACAGCCCCGACCAATGGGGATTTTCTACGTGTAAAATTCTCAATGGCCAGAGGAACCACGTGTCGGCTCACTGTTGCGACAGATGTCATCCACTCATTGGACCGAAGGCGCCTATGATACATCCACATGTGGCACGGCCCAACAGAAGCCCATTCCGGTGAAAAGGCCGACCCGTTTGACTTGGTAAAAAGGTAGCGGGCCGGCCCACGAAAAGCCTGTTAACGGCCTATTCGCACATAGCCCATTTACAACCCGCTAAGTCACGGACCGTTATGGCCTATCCGAGTTAGGCCCAGTAGCGTCATCTGGGCCATCCAACATGATTCCAGACCGTTGTAACTTCCGTCCCATCTTTGGGCCATGATGTCTTTCGACCCATATGAGGCCCTTTGTAACTCTTGGCCCATTAATGGCCCGTGGTGAAATTGACCCGTAATGAACATGTATCGCTTTATACCCATTAATGGCCCATTATTTCATTGGGCCATTTCCAGTTCGTGTTATCTTTCGGCCTTCTCAGGGCCCATTTATTCTTGGGCTCTTTGTCGGTGTCAAAACCGGCAGATCTTGGGTAGGGGGGTCCAAGCTGTGCATCTAAGGATTAATGGTAATAGGGAGCCAGGGGACATAGTGTCTACCCAGGTTCGGGCCCTCTTAATTAAGGGAGGTAAAACCCTACTCCTGCTTGATTATATTCGATGAGTATGAAGGTTACAAGTGTTGATCTACCTTGAGATCGTAATGGCTAACCCTAGATGATTTCAATGATGGTGTAGAAGATAGCCCCTACGGACTAACCCCTCCAGTTTATATACACACTGGAGGGGCCTTGGGTTTGTACAAGGTCGGTTTATCAAGGAAGGAAACCTCCTGACTCTATTCTTGCTATCCACGTACTGAGAAGTCCCATTCGGACACGGTAGATAATCTTCAGCTTGATCCTGTACGGCCCATGCAACTCGGCCCATACTCTAGGCCGGACACCTAAGGACCCCCGAATCCAGGACTCCCTCAGTAGCCCCCAAACTTGCCCTCAATGATGATGTAGTATGCGTACGCAACTGTACCATATCTCACAGCCAATTGGTGAAGTTGCAGACCCAGGGGTTTCTTCCACCTACATATCTTGTCCCCGTTCGAGCCAGAATAGCCACCTTTGACGGCGGGGAGCAAGCGGAGAGTTTTCCCAACCCATCCAGCGGGAGCGAGTGTGCCTTGTCCATTACTTGCTAAGGGGCATCAGATTTCCAATCCATCCGTTCCTTCGTGGGCTCCTGGAGTACTATGGCCTCCAGCTGCACAATTTCACCCCTGCCTCCATCTTGCACATCGCAGGTTATGTCACCCTTTGCGAGTTATTTCTGGGTTGCGAAGCTCATTTCGAGCTATGGAAGAGGCTGTTCTGCCTCGTCCCTCGCAATCAAGAGGGATCAATATTCCAAGTGGGCGGAGCCGAAATATGGCACATCGCCGGGACCGGATACCTGTCTGGCACCCTGAAGAAGACATCCGAAGATTGGCCTTCTGAGTGGTTTTATATAGAAGGCGTCTCCCTTCCTGTCCCCATCCGAATGGGTCTTCCTAAGTTCACAAATGCTCCATTGAAGAAGCACCATAGCTGGCGTCCCCAGAGCCCCAAGGAGGAAGATAGCAGAGAGGTCCTTCAATTGATGGGCAGGATAAAAACGCTTGCCCAATCCGGATTAACAATAATCAAGGTCATGTCCATATGCATAATGCGGGGGGTACAACCACTCCAGTATCGGGACTTCAACAGAGAAGACGATGCCACCCGCTATGGTCGGAAAGGTCCAGACTCCGCCACCGCTCTGGCAAAAATGTTGCCCGATTTATACAAAGGAGAAGAAGAGGAGTTCATCTGCATCAAGCCACGAGATGGATTTTCCATGTACAACCCCCTAGCTGGGTGAGTTGCTATCTCTTACTCAACTCTATTAGTTCCCGCAGTCCTTCATCACAAATATTTACCTCGATAGTCCATAATAGGAAATGCGGAAAGCTATGAGGGAGATCCACAACCCGTCTCCACAGCCAGAGGATCACAACCGGGCCCTCGACCCCAAACTCGAAGAGGACCCGGACATATTTGTGGAGCTTGGCGACAGGGTGTTTTACCAGGCGAGCTGTGACGACACCTTGGTGGCCATCATTGCCGACTATCCTGGCCTCCTCCCTGCATCACATGTAAGTAAAACAGGAGACTTATCTTCCGAAAAGGATTCACTCTTTCCACCTTACCCACTGCACATATATTATGCTATAAAGGGAAGGCCATCGACGCGCCATGCCGAACCCGCGGCGACTCATTAACAAGGGGCGCCCAAGCCGGGTAGGCTTCCAAAAAGGAAAGCGAGCAGAGACATGGCCGAGCCGCCATCGAAGAGGTATGGTTTAAAACATGCTCCGTGATTTTTATCTTAAAATATAACAATATCCACTATGTCTTGGCAGAAAGAACATTCGCCGGACTATATCCAGGGATTCTGCCCGTCACGGCTCTACCAGCTAGATTTCGGCACCGGTCTCGAGGGTAGAGGCTAATGCGGGGACGACACCGGACGATCCTCCTATAGAGGATTCAGATAGAATATCCACTACAAATTCTGAGGTGGAGAGCGCTCTGAATCATCGGCGTTGGCGGGCCGCACTCTGCGACCCTGGTTTTTCCGAAGAGGCTTTCAACGCCTTTAACTCGGGAGACGCGTACATCCGAGCTGCTCAAGATGGGCTTGCTAGAGCCACATACCAGTTTTTAGAAGATACACGGGTAAGTAAAATCTGATAATTATGTATATTTGTAGCCCCTGAGACTTGAAACAGTTGGTACAATTGATTTAAGGATCATTGTATGAACAGGTTCTTACAGAGAAGAATACCATTTTATCTCAAGAGCTGGAGAAGTGTCAAGCCCAGCTAAGGGCTGTAGCTGCCGGAATGGAGGAATCCAAGAAGACCTCATCTAGTAATATTTCTCTCAATCGAGAAAAAACGTAATTATGTGTACCATTTGGGGTTCGGCACGTTGCAGATCTAACAATAGATTCCACAGATAATCTCGGAGTGAATCTGGAGATCCTACAAGAGGATGAACAAAGGGCTCAATGACAACTAGACGCTAGCGAGCGTGTACTTGCACGGGTAAGGCGGGAGAAAAATGATCTCTAGGATGCCAATACCCGGCTGAGCGTAGAATTGAAAGATGTTCAGGCCCAGCTAGCTGACTCCGTGAAGGAGAATATAAGGCTTCAACGCAACATTTTTAGTATGTGCTCAAACAAACCTTTATATAGTTTGGCGCAGAAACGGGCTAACAGAGATATGTTTGTAGGTATGCTGACTGGTCATCCCAAAGAGGAGATGCCCGAATCCTCAGGTGATCTTCTGCAAGAGCTTTCACAACTACACGAACAAGTTCGACAGGTGATGCATGGTGTCGCCAAGGCCTTGTGGCCATCCGCCTCCCTGCTAGGAAGCATGGGGGAGCTTGTACAGCTTCTCAAGGAAGCGCGGCGGCATTTCCGACTATGGAAGGATATCTGCCTGTCGACAAGGTGCGAGGGAAGCTTGGGCCATGGTAAAAACACGGTACACCAAGCTCGATCTGAATCACATGGCCTGGGTCGGACCTATAGGGTCAGATGGGAATGAGATTCCCGTTAGTCTGGTATATGACCAGGTAGGATTAGCCGCAAAGTATTCCCAACAGGATTGTTGGCTAGACAGCCTGTTGGTTGGCATAGAAGAAGAAGTATGTGAATCTAAGTGACTATGTACTTCAATTGACATATTTGTCCCTAGCCGGATTGTAAATCATTTATCATGGAGGACCTTTTCGCTTCAGCCTCTGGACCCGACAGTCTGGAGTGTTTCCGAATACCCGCTTAGTTATATAAACCGGGGTACACATGGAAACCGGGCGTAGGGGTCATAATTGCTTGAACAGACAAGTACCCAACTAGCTATGTTATATTACATGGATAGTAAGAAACATCTTCCAGAGAGAATAGTTCCGTTAAGGGTTCCTTTCCCTAGGTACGCATGCATTAATGTGCATGTCCAAACTGCGAGCAAAAATGCAGTATATGCAACATCTGGGGGTTTGTATTGTAATAGGTATAAAGCATCTTTAGTTCACCAACCAAATATTCCCTTAAGAACGCTAGCTTTCGGCTTCACCCAGTCTGAGGTACACATCCGGAGTACCCGACAGTAACAATCGCAGAGGTGCTCCCCTTATGCCCTAGCCGAACTAACGGGAATGTAGGGCATAAACACAAGAGCCAGGCAACCCAGCTTGGCCAAAACTTAAGTCATACCGATGCATATAATGGTGAAGAAAAGGTACATATGGGAAAGGGACACATATGCAGTGGGCGTGATGCCCGGAAGATAATTATATTAAGCTTCTGAACCTACCCACTACAACACAATGTCATATTCTGCAATGTCTTATCTATGAACAATGTCATATCATTCTACTATTATTTAAACCGTCTCTTTATTTGCCAATCGGCAATGGGATAAATTTACAACACACTAACCATTGATACTTATGAGTTCTTTATCTGTAATATAGTGGTGTCGTGAAGCTGCCAACTCCTTCACAATGTCATTTCCTGCCATGTCTTGACCTGAACAATACCATATTGTGTTAATGCAATTTTAAACTGTGTCACCTTATTCGTCAGTAAGAAATGTGATGAATTGTCAGCACTGATACTTTTATGTGCAAAACTTGTCATCTGTCTGCTTGTTTATCTCTCAGAGTGAGGAAGATATAAGTGTTAAACAAGCGCATCCTCATCAGCTTGCTCAGCTGCTTGTGCTGCAGCTCCCCAGCAGGGCTAACCTTTGTTGAACTCTATTGAAGTGCTGTCGGTTTTGTATATTATTTTGTCGGCGTGTTTATTTGCAATGGTGGCGATCTTTGATGCCCAGTGTATGTAATCTGTTGTCTGCTTGTGCTTTATTATCATAGTGGTGAACTTTGATGCCCAGTGGATGTAATGTGCCATAATTTCTTTATTGTATAGTCTAGATTTTTTATTATTCACGATGCTGCAGTTATTTTACTGTATATATATCCTGTCTTCACAGTAAACCGGCCAAACCGTAAAATTACGGTACATAATCGGGCCATCATGCAATCACGATGTATGATCCGCATCATGGGCCCCGTCATCTTGGTCCGTTAAAAGGCCAAAAGTAAACTGGCCCACTAGTAGATTCGGGCCTTTAATAGGCTGATTAAACCGTCGGCCCTCTTTTTTTCAAGAAAACTGAATGGGCTTTTAGGAGGCTGAGAAGTAGGTTGGGCCTGAAACGTGCGGAACAGCTCACGGGTCGGTAGCATCTCGAAATGAACCCCGGCCCATGATTGTGCGAATCAAATCACGGGCTTTTAATAGGCCAAAATTGTCTCGGTTCTTGTTTGTCCCAATCAGATTATCGGCTGCGAGCAGGCCGGATGCAAACCGGGTTGTAGTTAGGTCCAACTATATACCGAGCTTTTAACAGTCCGAAATTAATATAGGGCCAAAATGTTAAATGTGCCCTTAATAGGCAGAAACTAATATAAGGCCGAATTAATAAATGGGCCTTTAGAGAGTGGGCCCAAAGCATAGCATCCAGTTGATGGGTCGAATCTAATATGGGCCATAATTTAGCCCGAACCTCTTAAAGGGCCGGACCTGATCTGGGCCGTAATTTGGCCAAGAACATGGTAGGCTTTTAATGGGTTGCATCTCATATGGGCCATTATTAGGCCCAGAACGTGGCAGGCCATTAATGGACCGGATCATATATGGGCCGACATTTGGCCCAAAACATGGCAGCCAGTTAATGGGCCGGCCAACTAGGGTCCTCAAAATCTTGTGGGCCTACAGCTGGGCCGGCCCATTAATGTCGGCAAAATCTCGTGGGCCTTTAGCTGGGCCGGCCCATTATGATCCGCAAAAAATCTTATGGGCCTTTACCTGGGCCGACCTATTGTGGCACACAAAAATCTTGTGTGCCTTTACCTGGGCCAACCCATTATGGCCCACGAAATCTTGTGGGCCTTTAGCTGGGCCAGCACATTATGGTCCGCAAAATCTCGTGGGCCTTTAGCTGGGCCGGCCCATTATGGTCCGCAAAATCTTGTGCGCCTTTAGTTGGGCCGGCCCATTTAAACTTTATGGGCCTGTCCACATGTCAACATATCATAGGCGCATCTCGCCCATTTAAACATTATGTGCCAACGCGGAGCTGACACGTGTTTCCTCCAGCCAATGATGATTTTACACGTTGAAAATCCCCATTGGTCCGGGCTGTTAACGGGTTATCGGATCCAAAACCGGACCCGATAGCTTAACGGTGTTCCATTATGATGGATGCCACGTGTCGGTCACCCTTGACGAAAGCACTTCTGTGACGCGTGATTTATCGTCATGGAAGTGGACACTTCCATGATGATCATTTTGGTAATGTCATGGAACACTTCTACGACAGCACAGGTATGACTATCTTGATTCTGTCATAAAATCGTCATGGATGTACATGCATTACAAAAAATGTGACCTACTGTGACAAACACGTATTATCACAGAAGTGTATTTTTTGCAGTGTCTCAGCGCTTCTAGCAACCTGTCCGGTGCATGTGGTTGGACAGAGGTCACCGGCGGGATAGGCGTGCCCCTTCCCTTCGAAGGAGGCTGCTCGCCTGGTTCCGGAACCGTAGGGGTCTTCGGAATTAATACTCAGATGAGGGTCAAATTGAGTACGGCCCTCATCGTCAATATCCATGGGGATCTGCTCCCCCGTGTGTCCGGCAGCCAAAGCTTCACCCTCTCGCGCCTCCCGGACAGCCACCGAATTCTCTGCGAGGACGGGAATCCTTTGGGATGATGCTTCGGTGCCATTCAGATCCCGGGGAGAGGTGTCCGGCGGAAGGGTCTCGCTGTTCATTGCTGCTGGATCTAGCGAATCCTCTGATGAGGATCGCTCGAGGCGGGACTGAGCCGGACTACAAATGCATAATGTAAGCACATTAAAACAATAAAGTAAACAATCTAGAAACAAGTATGTGTCCAGACACTTACGATTCGGCCAGGGGCTTCTCCCTGGGCTTCCACTCCCAGCTGCTATTGGTGGCTGCTGTAGAGCTGCCCGGAAAGGAACCTTTCCCTTTCTTGGACGACTTGGCCTCTGGATGCGTGGGGGCCGTCCTTTTCTTTTTTTCCCTGCAGGAGGGGAGTGGATTTCTTCCTCTTCCTCCTCTTCTTTGTCGTCTTCGGCGGAGGCGCGCGCCTCGGTGCCTCTGAACGTCTCGTCCGAAGTGCCCTTGCGGCGGAGACCACTCCTAGTCCCCTTGGCTTTCTTCTTGCTCTTCTTCTCCGGCACCTCGTAAGGCGCTAGAAATAGCATCCTCGTCAGGAGCGGAGTCTCTGGGCCCTCGGGCAATGGAGTTGGACAGTCAATCTGGTCCGCTATCTCTGTCCAGTCCTGAAATAATCAGGAAGACTTAGATGCCTTCCTCTAATATGCGAGTAAAGGGTGCACCTTTAAAACATGAGAGAACTTACCGGATTAGCTGGATGAGCCAGGTCGTGCCCACGATCCTCGTCTGTGGCCGGCGGCACCTCGTTGGCCTTAAAGAGCACCTTCCATATATCTTTGTGCATCATGCCGAAGAGCTCTAATAGGGTCTGGTGCTTCGCCGGATCATACTCCCACAGATAGCAAGTACGGAGTTGGCATGGGAGAATCCGGCGGACGAGCATAACCTGGACCATGTTGAGGAGCTTGAATTTCTTGATTATCATATTATGGACGCGCGTCTGGAGCGCTGTCAACTCGTCCGGGGAACCCCAGGACAGGCCCTTCTCTTACCAGGAAGTGAGCCGCATCGGGACTCCAGATCAGAATGCGGGGGCCACCACCCAGTTGGGGTCGCGCGGCTCGGTGATGTAGAACCACCCCGACTGCCACCCCTTCATCGTCTCCACAAAGGAGCCTTCGGGCCAGGTGACGTTGGGCATCTTGCCCACCATGGCGCCTCCGCACTCAGCTTGTTGGCCGCTCACCACCTTGGGCTTCACATTGAAGGTCTTCAGCCATAGGCCGAAGTGAGGTGGGATGCAGAGAAAGGCCTCACACACGACAATAAATGTCGAGACGTTGAGGATAGAGTTGGGGGCCAAATCATGGAAGTCCAGACCATAGTAAAACATCAGTCCGCGGATAAACGGATGGAGAGGGAATCCCAGCCCGCGGATGAAGTGTGTCAGGAACACAACCCTCTATGGGGCTCCGGGGTAGGGAAAATCTATCCCTTGGTTGGGAGGCGGTGAACGATCTCCTTGGCCAGGTACCCGGCCTCCTGGAGCTCCTTGATGTCCTTCTTCTTGATGGAGGAGGCCATCCACTTGCCTCCAGCTCCAGATCCGGACATGGTTGGAGTGCTTTTTTGGGCGGAAAAGGCGAAAGCTTGGGTGCTGGAGCTCGAGAATGGATGGGCAGAGGAAGAAGAAGGCGTGGGTGAACAAGGATGAATCCTTATCCCTTTATAAAGGCAGTAAAAGTCATGCGCCTCTCCACCCACCTTAAAATCCACCTATTCCCCAAAGCGCCATGCAGATGACACGGTTGGGTTACCCATGCCCGTATTGATGAGAATCCCGTGCTAAGGGGACATGATCTCTGCTTTGACAAGACGTGCCAATGAAAACGCACCTCGAAATACGGAGCGGCAGGCTAAAAACGGTTCGAATAATGGCCGGCCAGTGGCGTGATGTCACGCTACGAAAAGTTGTCAGTGGATTGGACTCGTGAAATATTATACTCTCTACGGTTGTGTGTGGTACTTGTTTTGCAGAGCCGGACATGATTCTTGTGTTCGGAATTTACTTTGGAGTATTCAGAGAAGGAACCCGCCACTACAAAAAAATACACTTTCTTCATGATACGTGTTTGTCACAGTAGGCCGCGTTTTTTGTCATGCATGTACATCCATGACAAATTTATGACAGAATCAAGATAGTCATACCTGTGCTGTCGTAGAAGTGTTCCATGACATTACCAAAATTATCATCACAGAAGTGTCCACTTCCATGACGATAAATCGCGCATCACAGAAGTGCTTTTGTCAAGGGTGACCGACACGGGGCATCCACCGTAACGGAATGCCGTTAAGCTATCGGGTCGGGTTTTGGATCCGATAACCCATTAATAGCCCCGACCAATGGGGATTTTCCACGTGTAAAATCATGATTGGCTGGAGGAAACATGTGTCGGCTCACCGTTGGGACAGATGTCATCCACTCATTAGACAGAAGGCGCCTATGATACGTCGACATGTGGCACGGCCCAACAGAGGCCCATTCCTGTGAAAAGGCGAGCCCGTTTAACTTGGTCAAAAGGTGGCGGGCCGGCCCATGGAAAGCCTGTTAACGGCATGTTCGCATATAGCCCATTTACAGCCCGCTAACCCAAGACCCGTTACGCCCTATCCGAATTAGGCCCAGTAGCGTCATCTGGGCTATCCAATATGATTCCAGCCCGTTTTCACTTTTGGCCCATGTATGGCCCATGATGTCTTTCGGCCCATATGAGTCCCTATGTAACTCTTGGCCTATTAACGGCTCATGGTGAAACTGGCCCGCAATGAATAGTGTATCACTTTACACCCATTAACGGCCCGTGGTGAAACTGGCCCATAATGAATAGTATGTCACTTTATACCCATTAAGGGCCCGTTATTCAGTTGGGCCGTTTCCAGCAAATGTTATATTTCGGCCTTCTCAGAGCCCATTTATTCTTGGGCTCATTTCCAGCATTCGTTTACTTACAGCCCGTTACTATCATTTTCTGCTTGTGGGCCAAATTCATTTCGTGGTTACATCGACCCGTTTGTGGTCCGTTAATATGTTGGGCCATTTTCATAGCCTCATCAAATACGGCCTATTAACAATGGCCCATTATGGTCACACGACCCATATAAGGCCCATTCATGATACGGCCCGTAGAAGGCCCATTGTTTCTACGGCCCGTAGAAGGCCCATTGTTTCGACGGCACGTAGACGGCCTACTGTTTTACGGCCCGTAGAAGGCCCACTGTTTCTATGGCCCGTTGGAGGCCCAGTGTCACTACAGTAAATATTAGCCCATGGTTATTGTGGCCTAGTTTTAAAAAGAACTACACTGACTACAAGCAAACAAATAAACAAGACAACAAGGAAATAAATAAGCAAGAAACTTATGTTAGGCTATCATGGATGTTACACATATTACATCCACTGGGCATCAAAGTTCGCCACCAGTGCAAATGTAGGGAACAAAGCAGCATATCATATACACTGGTTGTCAAAGTTGGCGACCAGCGCAAATAAATGCTGCAGCAAAACAAATCCAGAACTGAAACCACTTCAGAAGATCTCAAGAAACAATATCCTGGGTACCCATAATGCTGCCAAGATGCTTAGCAAGCTTATTAACTTTCTCTCGTTTGGCGCTTAAATCCTCCAGCGCTTGCTGTTGCACCAGAAAATATGCATCTGAATTCTGTAGGGACTTCCTCAGTCCTTCAGCTTCCTGTCGCAGCACATCTGATCGATGTCTTTCAACTTGAAGTTGAGATTCAAGAAGACGAACTGATTCAGACAACGAGTTCGAAGAGCTTGTGCCAGCAGTAGTGGCCAGTAACTCGAACACTACATCAACACAGGACTTTTGGGTTCCCTCACTGTTGTCAAGATAGTTTTTATCAGCTTTCTTGGAGACCAACAGGGATGTCTCACTATCTTGAACCTTATCTGCATTACTTCCTTTACCGTTGAATAACGCGGTACTGTTCTCCAATATTTTGTCCGCATTTTAAAAGAGAAACAAGCAGACACATCACATGTTTACCATGTTGTATATGAAACTCATTTTGGTAAATGAGTTCAGTAGTAAAGTGGACAGGATAACAGCATGAAACAAACATATATCTATGTACCATGGTCACTTTATGGTCTATATCATTCTAGTTTTTGTTACCAAATCAAGATAGAGACACAGTTCAAATAATATTTGTTCAAGACAAAGGAGAATAGACAGAATATAGGTGTGGGTAACTATAGAGCAATAACAACACTTGTAATGTGCATGACATGAGAACATAACTGTTTATTCAATTGAAACTGAAATCAACATAGAGCAGGTTACAACAGCAAACCAGTTAAAGAAACAGGTTTAAAACATACCTGTTGCGCCATTGGAGTTTCAATTCCATCCTTCAAATTTGAAAATAGTTGGTATGAGTAAATACAGTAATGCAAGAGCAAAGGAGTATGAACCATAACTACAGAACCTGACCTGAGAACAAATCTTCTTCTCCTTTAAGCATTGAGTTGGGATTCGGAGTGGTGGTCCTCGTGCTTTGGGCACTGCAGTTCCCTTACTAACCGCTCGTGTTTGGGTGCTATGTGGTGGAGACGGTGCTGTGTCAACTGGAACTGGGTTACTATCTGCCGGGGTTGGGGTTAGAAGGGGTGTAGCTGGTTCTCTGTCCAACTGGGTAGGGGTACAATCTGCGAGAGTCTGGGTTATGTGTGGTGGATCTGGTCCTTGGGCAAGTACAATCGTGGTTCTATCTGCATCAACTGGTATTACTATCTTTTCTGAACACCATGTTGTTACTCCCTTAGATACTTCCATCACGCTCTCCAATTCAAATGGCTGATAAACAAGAAAGTAATTGAAAGTATAGACATTGTATGATAGATAGGTGCAATGGATAGTGGGGAATAAAAGAGGGCATGAAATAATTCATATTTATGTTGTCTAACCAAACAGGATAGCATGACACAATTTCACATATATGATGGCTAACTAAACAGGATAGCATGACACAATTTCACATTATGATGGCTAACTAAAAAGATGGAAAGAAATAGTTCAAAATATGAGACTATGTAAACAGGATGACATGACATAACTATATAATGTGTTTATTAAATAGGTTGGCATGCCATAATTCACATGCATTCATGGATAGAATGCCATAATTCTAAATATGATGACTGTAAACATTAAACAGGATGAGATGATATAACAATATGATGTCTTTATTAAATGGTTGCCATGCCATAATTCAGATAGATGATGTGTATGTACTATGTAAACATGATGGCATGATATAATTCAAATATATGATTTATATAGTAAGCAAGTAAGCGGATGGCAATCTATATATGATGTAAGAACTAAGCAATGCAAGATGACATGCATGACATGGGTAATATAACCCTGCCAAGTTTGAGCATAGACCTCAGCAGGGAAATAGGACTGGACATCAGTCTCTGAATCCTCCTCCGAGGAGCTCTCTGTAGCCAGCAAGATGTCTGCTTCAGCAGGTAGCATTGTCTGCTCTGAATACCTTGTTTTCACTCCAGATACTTCCATCACCACATCAAATGGCTGATGCACAGGAAGAGTAGTTAAATATACAAACATTGACGACAAATGGAACACGTAATACAAAAAAATGATAGCATGATATAATTCACATACATGATGATTGGCTAAACAACATGGCATTGGATAATTCACATATATAATGCCTTTGCAACAAGATAGCATTGTATAATTCACATATATAATGTCTTGCAACAAGATGGCAATGCATAATTCACATTTATGGTAATTAGACACTGAACAGGTGGCATTCACAGAAAGCATGTCTAAACTAATCAAATGGCATAGCAATGCGAGACACCATACGCATGATATGAGCAACATAACCCTGCCAAGTTAGAGCATACCTCGGGGGGGGGGGAATAGGACTGGTCATCTGTCTCTGAATCCTCCTCTGAGGAGCTATCCGTAACCAGCGAGATATGCGCTTCGTCAGATAGCATAGTCTGCTCAGAAGACCTTTTTTTCACTCCATAATTTGCCATCACCGTGTCAAATGGCTGATGCACACGAAGAGCAGTTGAATGTACTAACATTGTTGACAAATGTAATATGTAACAAAAAAGGATGGCCTGATATAATTTACATATAAGATGACTGGCTAAGTAGGATGGCATTGCAAAATTCATATATATGATGCCTGGCTAAACAAGGTGGCGTTGCATAATTCACATAAACGATGAATAAACTAATAGATGGCATTCGCACAAAGGATGTCTAAACTAAGCTGTCGGTGTCAAAACCGGCGGATCTCGGGTAGGGGTTCCCGAACTGTGCGTCTAGGCGGATGGTAACATGAGACAAGGGACACGATGTTTTTACCCAGGTTCGGGCCCTCTCGATGGAGGTAAAACCCTACTCTTGCTTGATTGATATTGATGATATGGGTAGTACAAGAGTAGATCTACCACGAGATCAAAGAGGCTAAACCCTAGAAGCTGGCCTATGGTATGATTGTTGTTCGTCCTACGGACAAAAACCCTCCGGTTTATATAGACAGGGGAGAGGGCTAGGGTTACACAGAGTCGGTTACAATGGTATAAGATCTACATATCCGTATCGCCAATCTTGCCTTCCACGCCAAGGAAAGTCCCATCTGGACACGGGACGAAGTCTTCAATCTTGTATCTTCACGGTCCAGGAGTCTGGCCAATGGTGATAGTTCGGTATCCGGACACCCCCTAATCCAGGACTCCCTCAGTAGCCCCTGAACCAGGCTTCAATGATGATGAGTTCGGCGCGCATATTGTCTTCGGCATTGCAAGGCGGGTTCCTCCTCCGAATACTTCATAGAAGATTTTGAACACAAGGATAGTGTTCGGCTCTGCAAATCTTTACACAAATTTAATCTGCTGACATATTCTGTGACATCACACCATAGCCAAGCCTTTATTGGAATCGTTTTTACTGTTCCACCTCAACATGTTTAGCGAGGCGGTTTCCTTGGCACGTCTTATCAAAGCGGAGATCGTGCCCCCTTATTCCGGGATTCTCATCAATACATGCGTGGGTAATCCAACTGCGCCAGTGATTATGGCACTTGGGAGATAAGCGAGTTTTACCAGGCTGGTGGGGGACGCATAACTTCGTCCTTCCATATAAGGGGATAAGGATCCACCTTTTCACCTACGCCTTCTTCCTCCTTTGCTCATCCATTTCCGCGCACTCGAGATCCAGCGCCCAAGTCTGCACATCCCTCCTCAACCCTCTCCAGCCATGTCTGGAGTGGGAGGCAAGTGGATGGTCTCCTCCGTAACGGAGGGGCACATCAAAAAGTTGAGGAAAGCCGGCTACCTGCACAACAACATTGCGCACCGGCTTCCAGACGAGGGACAGCTCGTCCCCACCCCTAGGCCCCATGAGAGGGTGGTGTTCCTTCCCCATTTCCTCCGCGGACTGGGCTTCCCACTCCACCCATTTGTCCGGGGGCTCATGTTCTACTACGGCCTGGATTTCTACGATCTGCCCCGAATTTCATCCTCAACAACTCAACGTTTATCGTTGTGTGCGAGGCCTTCCTCCGCATCAAGCCCCACTTTGGCTTATGGCTGAAGACCTTCAATGTCAAACCGAAGGTAGTGGGTGGCCAGCAGGCGGAGTGCGGAGGCGCCATGGTGGGCAAGATGCCCAACGTCACATGGCTCGAGGGCTCCTTCGTGGAAACCATCAAAGGGTGGCAATCGGGGTGGTTCTACATCACCGAGATGCGTGACCCTGAATGGGCAGCGGCCTCCGAATTCCGATCTGGCATCCCCACATGGCTCACCTCCTGGAAAGAGAAGGGCCTGACATGGGGCGATTTCGAAGAGCTGACCGGACTCCAAACCTGCATCCAAAACCTTGTGAACAAGAAGATCAAGCTCGTCAACGTAGTCCAGGTCATGCTCATCCGCCGGATCCTCCCGTGCCAACAACAGGCCTTCAACTTGTACGAGTTTGATCCGGCACAACACCAAACCTTGAGCAGGCTCTTCGACACTACGTACGAAGATGCCTGGAAGGTGCTGTTCAAGGGCGCCGAGGCTCCCACATCCGCTACCGAAGATCACGGATTCAGCTCGCAGCGTCAAGCCGGTGAGGTAAGCTATTTTACCCTTTACAGGACACTTGTTTTTCATAGTTTGACTCTATGCGGGATCTAAACTCCCCTACCTTTGACAGGCCTGGCAGAAGAAGTCTGGGCAGGTTAACTGTCCGGCTCCCTTACCAGAAGACCCAGCGGACGCCCGATTGACGGGGCTGCTGGTTCCGGCACCTCACGTGGCGCCGGAGAAGAAGGCCAAGAATAAGGCAACGGGAACTCGAAGGAGTGCCCGGCTCCAGGTGTTGTCGGACTCATCGTCCGACGATTCCGAGGCGGACTCCTCTCGTGAAGACGAGGAGGAGGAAAAAGAGGCCTCTCCCCCAGCGGGGGGAGAGAAGAAAAGGAAGGCCGCCCCAGCTCGGGGGGCCGGAGGGTCCAAGAAAGGAAGGACCCTTCCTTCGGACTTTTCCACCAACACCGACAACGACGAAGAGGAGTGGCCCTCGAGGGCCAAGCCCCTGGCGAGATCGTAAGTGTCCGGATTCCAGAATAACTCATGATTTTTCATTTGTCGCATAGTGTCTTCTAACACCGAATATAACCATGTAGCCTGCCCAAGGACGAGCTCCCCGCTTCGTCGAGTGGCTCCCTGGGTTCGTCGGATGTGAATAACACTTCACTTCCGACCGCCTCCTCCCCTCGTGATGCAGACAATGCCGCGGTGGAGTCCCAAGAGGGGCCCGACCAGGAGGGAGGTGGTCCTGGAGGCACCGCAAGGCGACCTCCCGGACTCCGGGCGCGAAGGGGGCAAAACCCCAGAGGGCTCTAAGTCCGGCCCTGTGCCGGACTCCGTACCGGAACCTACAGTGGTTCCAAAGTCCGGCAGGCGGCCCCTTCATAAGAAGGGCAAGACTGCGATGCCGGTGGCCTCCGTCCAACCGGAGGCCCCGGATAGCTTGCTGGAGGCGCTTAATGGCGCCTCCATCAACGAGGAGCACCGCATTATCATGAGTGCAATGATCCAGAAAGTTTAGTATGCCAAGAGCGGGCTGACTGAAGCCTGTACCAGCCTTCTAACAGGCTTTGAGGTTAGTATTTAAGATATGTAAGAATATTACCGCATAGATAGTAGCCCCTGATGCTTAGTTCGGTGTTCGGAAAGAAAAGCCGAGCTGAGGATCTAAAAAGACATACACAGGAGTCTAACATAAATATGTCAATATGGGAATGCAGGCTGCGCTGCTGACCTCTGCCGCACTGACTGTGGAGGTCAATGCATTGAAGCAGAGCCTCGAGCAGTCCGAGAACAAGCTCGGCCTTGCCAAGAAGCAGCTCGAGGACAAGGAAGGTAAGTAATTCCTTATGGAAGTATATAAAAATGGGGTTGCAAAAAATAACAAGAATAACGTGAAAATTGCAGGGGCCACGAACGAGGTGGCAACACTGAAGGAAGCGGTGTCCAAGGCCGAAAACAGTGCGGCCGCGGAGCGGACCGAGCGAGAGAAGCAGGAGGCACGGGTGGTGGAGGTGCGGCAAGAGCTCCAGGCTCTCGTTGAAAAACACGAGAGTTTTGAGCGTGACTCGAAGACTCGAGAGTCCGAGCTCGCCTTGGCTCTTGAGAGTGCCAAAGCCGCTAAGGCCGAAGCCCAGAAGGCCCTCCAGGAGATCGAAGCGATAAAGAAGATAGCGGCGGGTAAGGCATTCTTTATGCAAAGCAAGCATGTAAAAGTGAATTATCTGTTCCTTACCCGAATCTGGAGCTCTCCAGGAGCGTTCACCGATCTGCCCCGTAGTGTGTCCAATGCTGCCGCGTTCTACCGAGCTGAGGAGGGGAGCTCGACGGAAAAGGTGTTCTGGTCTCAATATGCTGAGGCCGGACATCCGGTGCCCCTGAGCGACCAGCTGAAGTAGCTGGTCGGGCTCCACAAGGTGGCCGAACAGGCCATGAAGGGCCTCATAGTCTGGCTGTGGCCTAAACAAGCCATGCCTGGGAGCTACTTCGGTCTGGTGCGGCGGCTGGTGGACGCCTGTCCATGGATTGAAGTCATCAAGCGCTCCGTTTGCATTGAAGGTGCCCGACGGGCCCTTGCCCATGATAAAGTGCACTGCGGCAAGATGGACGCCGAGAAGCTTGTGACGGACGCGCCACCGCCGGGCAAGGAGTATCGCAAGCCCGAGATGTACTATGAGGGCGTCCTGAAGGGTGCCCGCCTTATAGCGGGTGAATGCTCCAAAGATGTAATTTTTGAGTAGACTCGCATTTGTTATCCTGTACGCTGAAAACTTTGTTCATATGCGCTAAGCAACGCTTGTTAATTTAAAATATTACCTTCTGTGCGGCCGTTTATCAAATTTGAGAGATGGCGAGTCGTTGGCTTCAGCCCCCATGCCACGAGTGCTGGGGTGTTCGGGATAAACTTGAGCGCTCTTGTTCCCATTCTTGGGTCCTTCGAGGGAGGCGTTCAACACGACGAACGAGGCAACCGGACTATAATGCTTGAACACTCTCACTTAGCCATAGAATTCTATAATTTTAAATTTCGGCGAAGCCCCTGGTATTCGGAAGACCGAGTTCGGGGCGCTATCCACGCCTTGGCCGGACAATGCCGACTCCTCGCTCTAAGCGGCATGAGTCTTTAGGGACCCGAAAAACCTCTCGAACAGCGACCGGCTCTCGCCCTATCATGACGGTCAGTTTTAGCTTTCTCCACTGAGGTGCTCAACCCAGCTCAACCGGGGCACAATCGCAGTGGTTCTCCCAGCGCTACCTTAGCCGATATAATGGAACGTAAGGTACCAAAACATGGGAGCCGGGCAAACCCAACTATTGACCCAAGACATGATTCAGAGCCGATGCATATAATGCTATAAGTTCGGGGTGCCGCACTCGTGAAAGTGTTCGGACTTATCACACCATGTTTTGGGGTACTTAAGCCCCTGGTGTATTGACTGTACCAAGTTGTATGGGTGCAACATGTCATAGATGATCATTTATGAAAAAAAGGAATGGAATAATAAGCAGAAGCTATGTATTGTTTATTCAAAAGATATTGCAATGAAAGCAGAACGATAAAAATAGTGCGATAAGCAAGGAATGGGACTATTTAACATGTCCCCCTCCAGGGTAGGCTGCGGGATGGTATGTAAAACAGGTATACTGCTCGAAATAGAGACCACCTTGACACTCGACGTAGCTTTTCTGCTTCCCTGGCAGTTGCATCGTGAGTTCGGCGATTCTACAGCCGGACAGGGCTTCTGGAAAACACAGTCCTGAGAATAAGAAAAAAAAAGAATGACACAATTGGGAGCCCCTGGTGCGGTTGAGCCGCACTCTGGGCATGCCATGGTCGCGCCCCTCCCCCTTTGCCCATGGTATCTCCAGAGCGTAGTTATGTATGCGTGGTACTGGTCTCGCGATTTCACGAGGGCTGGGGTTGGGGCCGCATTGCTACGCGTGCTCGGAACGTGCCATGAGGTCTTGTTGTAGGTTACTCCGGGCGTGCTTGACGGTGTCCGGACGTTTAGTAGTTGGGCTCGAGAATTGCCTCCAGAGGCTGCTTTGTACTTCCGCCGCGAGGGCCGCTGTATGCTCCTCCATTCGGAGAGAGCGTTCGGTGTTTCCATTGACCGTGATTACTCCTCGAGGGCCTGGCATCTTGAGCTTGAGGTATGCATAGTGCGGCACCTCATTGAACATTGCAAATGCGGTTCGTCCGAGCAGTGCGTGATAGCCGTTGCGGAACGGGACTATGTCGAAGATTAATTCCTCGCTTCGGAAGTTATCCGGGGATCCGAAGACCACTTCGAGTGTAATTGAGCCTGTACAGTTGGCCTCTACACCTGGTATGACGCCTTTAAAGGTCGTTTTTGTGGGTTTAATCCTTGAGGGGTCTATGCCCATTTTGCGCACTGTATCCTGGTAAAGCAGGTTCAGGCTGTTGCCGCCGTCCATCAGGACTCTAGTGAGGTGAAATCCGTCAATGATTGGGTCGAGAACCAATGCGGTGAATCCGCCGTGGCGGATGCTAGTGGGGTGGTCCCTTCGATCAAAAGTGATCGGGCAGGAGGACCACGGGTTGAACTTTGGGGCGACTGGCTCCATCGCGTATACGTCCCTTAGTGCACGCTTCCGCTCCCTTTTGGGTATGTGGGTTGCGTATATCATGTTCACTGTCCGCACTTGTGGGGGAAAGCCCTTCTGTCCTCTATTGTTCGGCGGCCGGGGCTCCTCCTCGTCATCGCTATGCAGCCCCTTGTCGTTGTTTTCGGCATTTAACTTGCCTGCCTGCTTGAATACCCAACAATCCCTGTAGGTGTGGTTGGCTGGTTTTTCGGGGGTGCCATGTATCTGGCACGAGCGATCGAGTATTCGGTCCAAATTGGACGGGCCCTGAGTATTTCTTTTGAACGGCTTTTTCCGCTGACCGGGTTTAGAGCCTCTGAATCCGGCATTGACTGCCGTATCTTCAGCATTATCGCCGTTAATGCGGCGCTTGTGCTTGTTGCGACGCGACCTGCCATTGCTGTCCTTGGTATCCGAACTACCAGGGTTTTTGGTCAGGTTGTTACTGCGAGCTAGCCAGCTGTCCTCTCCCGCGCAGAAGCGGGTCATGAGTGATGTGAGGGCTGCCATGGATTTCGGCTTTTCCTGTCCTAGGTGCCGGGCAAGCCACTCGTCGCGGATGTTATGTTTGAAGGCTGCAAGGGCCTCTGCATCCGGACAGTCAACGATTTGATTTTTCTTGGTTAAGAACCGTGTCCAGAATTGTCTGGCCGATTCATCTGGCTGCTGAATTATGTGGCTTAGGTCATCAGCGTCTGGTGGTCGCACATATGTGCCCTGGAAGTTATCAAGGAATGCGGCTTCCAGGTCTTCCCAACAACCAATTGATTCTGCTGGCAAGCTGTTGAGCCAATGCCGAGCTGGTCCTTTAAGCTTGAGTGGGAGGTATTTGATGGCGTGTAGATCATCACCGCGGGCCATGTGGATGTGAAGGAGATAGTCCTCGATCCAAACCGCAGGATCTGTTGTGCCGTCGTATGATTCAATGTTTACGGGTTTGAAACCCTCGGGGATTTGATGATCCATTACTTCGTCTGTGAAGCATAGTGGGTGTGCGGCGCCTCTGTATTGGGCTATATCACGACGCAGCTCAAATGAGCTTTGTCTACTGTGTTCGGCCCGGCCGGAATTGCTGTATCCGGCGTGACGGTTGTCATCACGTGTCGTGGGGCGCCCACGCGATCCGTAGATCGATCTTATTTGCCTTGCCTTGTCCTCCAATATGTCTCGCAAGTCTGGCGCATTTCCCCGTGGCTTTGTACTTTTCGAGCGACGCCGGGGTGCGGCTTTAGTGGAGGGCCTAGAGGCCTCTCTGTCGCGGCCACGAGGTGGCCGGTCGGCCGCGTCATGCGCTGGTGATGTAGGTTTGGGTGCTTCCTCCTCTAATTGGGGTAGCAGCCTGCGTTTTGGGTAGCTCTTGGAGGGGCGATCGAGTTTGTACTCTTCGGCTGCAAGGACTTCGGTCCATCTGTCAGCTAGCAAGTCTTGGTCAGCTCTAAGCTGCTGCTGCTTTTTCTTGAGGCTGCTTGCCGTGGCCATAAGCCTGCGTTTGAAACGCTCTTGTTCGACGGGATCCTCGGGCACGACAAATTCGTCGTCGTCGAGGCTTGCTTCATCTTCGGAGGGAGGCATATAATTATCGTCCTCTACCTCTCTGTCTGCCGCTCTATCATGAGGGCTGGCTTCTCCCTCCTCCTGTGCTGAATCCTGCTGGAGGGGGTTGTCTTCGGCACTGTCCGGGGTGTTATTATCTCCCGTGCCGGAATCACCGTTTTTGCTGTGGCGGGATTTAGAGCGGCGCCGCTGACGCCGGCGCTTGGGCTGTTTCTTGGAGGGGTCATCCTCCGCTGTTCCATTGCCATTCCCATCTTTTGGGGTGTCCACCATGTATATGTCGTATGACGAGGTGGCCTTCCAGTGCCCTGTAGGCGCTGGTTCTTGGTTGTCTCCTGCATCGTCGTCCATACCGTCGATGTCTTCGGAGTCGAAGTCGAGCATGTCGGTTAAATCATCGACAGTGGCTACAAAGTGGGTGGTGGGTGGGCGTTGAATTTCTTCGTCGTCCGCATCCCAACCTTCCTGACCATAGTCCGGCCAGGGCTCTCCTGATAAAGAGAGAGACTTTAGTGAATTCAGGATGTCGCCAAAGGGCGAGTGCTGAAAGATGTCCGCGGCAGTGAACTCCATAACCGGCGCCCAATCGGATTTGATTGGCAGGGGCGCGGGAGGTTCGGAGTCCGGAGAGGAGTCCGGCACCTCGGAGTCACGGGCTTTGCAAAGGACAGGGATGGTGTTCGGCTCAATCGCCGTAGAGATCGTAGCCCCCGAGGCGGTGTCCAGCCACTCGTCCTCGATCGGCGAAGTCGGCTCCGAGCTAAGGGTCGGAGCGGACGCTGGTGCGGCCTCCAGGGCACTGTTCGGCGGCAGAGCTAGATCATACCCATCGAGACAGTGCGGCGCGCTTGGCTGTGGCTCGAATCCGTCGAAGATCAAGTCTCCGCGGATGTCAGCCGTGTAGTTCAAACTCCCAAATCTGACCTGATGGCCAGGGGCGTAGCTTTCGATCTGCTCCAGATGGCCAAGTGAATTGGCCCGCAGTGCAAAGCCGCCGAATACGAAAATCTGTCCGGGGAGAAAAGTCTCACCCTGGACTGTGTCGTTGTTGATGATCAAAGGAGCCATCGGGCCTAAAGGTGACGACACACAGGAACTCTCAATGAAAGCACCAATGCCGGTGTCAAAACCGGCGAATCTCGGGTAGGGGTTCCCGAACTGTGCGTCTAGGTGGATGGTAATAGGAGACAAGGGACACGATGTTTTTACCCAGGTTCGGGCCCTCTCGATGGAGGTAAAACCCTACTCTTGCTTGATTGATATTGATGATATGGGTAGTACAAGAGTAGATGTACAATGAGATCAAAGAGGCTAAACCCTAGAAGCTAGCCTATGGTATGATTGTTGTTCGTCCTACGGACTAAAACCCTCCAGTTTATATAGACACCGGAGAGGGCTAGGGTTACACAGAGTCGGTTACAATGGTAGAAGATATACATATCCGTATCACCAAGCTTGCCTTCCACACCAAGGAAAGTCCCATCCAGACACCGGACGAAGTCTTCAATCTTGTATCTTCACGGTCTAGGAGTCCGGCCAGTGGTGATAGTTCGGCTATCCGGACACCCCCTAATCCAGGACTCCCTCATAAGCAGATGACATATTTGATGTATAAATTAAGCAATGCAAGACACCATATGCATGATATAACCAATATCAGCATGCCAAGTTAGAGCGAAGACCTCAGGGGGTAAATAGGAGTTTTCTTCTCCTTCTGAATCCCCCTCAGAACAGATATCTTCCTCTCGATTACAATCCAAAATGCATGGAGGGGGGCTTCCTTTGCGCCTACCATGGAGCGACGTCTGCATGAAATTATATTGCCATGCAAGGCTCATCTCTTTTGCTCTACATGTTCAGTTCCATTGTTCACAATAACTGTCATGCATAGGAATAAAACATAGTGAGATTATGTAAGGAGTGCATGCAGAAATCCAGAGTGATGGTATCAACCTATGGATAGACCCAAAACCAATAATAGCAGGCAAAAAATGGCTTCAGTTAATAAATACAGATAATGGCTTCTTTACTATTTGTTTCCCACCCAACATGAAACACATAGTAGACACCGGAGATTAACCAGATAATAGATAGATACTATTGATAGCGGCCCCGATATGTACCCCACAACCATTAAAAAATTCAAGTTTGACCATTAGTTTGGAGCTGACTCAGAGTCTAATCGGTGAACAGGACGATAAAGTAGCATGTAATATTAAGCGATGCATAATGTAAGCAGACACGAAAGAGTGCGACCTCTCTTGCGGACCCGTGTAGTCCTCGAGGTCATCTGCTCGGTTGATGATGGTAATGCAGTTTTCATGGCTGTCAACGGCGGGGAAGAAGATCTAAGGCGGCGAAAGACAGTCTGGAGGCCAGATCCCTGCTGTGCTGGACCCTTCTGTCGTTGGAGCAGCTGAGCTGGGGTGGACGACGGCGCAGCAGGAGCGGGACAAACCACACAAGGTTTTCTTTGACAACTATCTTTAAGAGAAGTAATTCTGTAAGGGCTCATTTGAATTGGAGGATTCCAACAATGCAGGGATAGGAAATAGACAAGAATAGGATAGGAATGCACGTGCAAAATAGAGAATTTAAAAACACATGATTTCTGCCAATCTGGGTGTTTGATTCACAACAATTGGAAGATCGCAGGATGCAAAGAAGCATGGTGAGATTAAGTCAAACCATAAGAAAATGTACGGTTATAATGCTATTATGCTACTATCTCTTAGTCTTGTGCTTCATGAATAGGAATTTGAAAAGGAGGACAAGTGAAAATTAAAATTCCTACGTTTTTTCTTTCAAGGATACACTAAAGGAACAAATCCGTGTGCTCAGTGGACAATATATATAACATGTAGAGTAAAAAAGAGATGCAACAAGTGTACAACCTCTTTGGCGAAGCCATGTCGATCTCAACGTGATTGGTTTGGCCGGTGAGGATGCTCTGGCTGACTTTGCTATCGGAGGAGGGGAAGAAGATCTTAGGTGTCTGGAGATGGAGCCCGAGGTACTGCTCCGCTGTGATGTAGGGTTTCGTCGTTGGAGCAGCTCCAGTGAGTTGTATGACGCCGAGGCTGAAGCAGGACAAGAGAGACAACGAACAACGTTAACCTGAGTGGAATTCTAATAGCATCTCCAATACATGGCGTAAAATACATAACCACAAAGTGCTAGATCTAAAATACATCAGCCGCTCATCTCTGAACTTAACTGTCGAAACTGAACTTAACTGTCGAAACTGAACTTAACTGTTGAAACTGAACCTAACTGTCGAAACTGAATTTTGCTGTCGAAACTGAGTTTTGCTGTCGAAACTGAACGCACTAGGTGAGGCTACACATCGGTCGACAGACTTTTTCATCTCTGGTCAGTCGATTTTGCAGCCGTTGGATACGAAATCAAGGGCCTGTGGTTCATCTTCAACCTCCACGCCCCTGAGCCGCCAGCCACCACCGGCCAAACAGCAGCCCCCCGCCGCCCGTGGCCGGCGGTGCGCCACCCCGCCCGCCCCGAAAAGACTCCCCACCACCGGTCTGTCACCGCCCCGGCCATCCCTCTAGCCCCCCACCGTGTCGAACTTTTTCTCCGGCGATCCCCACGCCACCGCCCCGCCACCGCCGACGATCACCGCCCCCATCCTGAACCCTAAGATAGATAGTGGGGTACCTCTCCGGCGAGCCCCCCTCCCTGCTGCGGCTGGTTCTTCCTTCACCCCGGCGAGCCCACCCCTTGAAAATTGACTGACCCAAAAGTCGATTCAGTCGACTGAAGTGTAGCCAAATCGGAGCAACATCGCAAGCAAGAGCAAGAGCGAGAGCAGCAGCGTGAGCAAGAGCAGAGCAGACCAGGCAGGGGACCGAGAGCAAGAGCAGAGCAGCAGCGCGAGCGAGAGCTAAAGCAGCAGCAGCTCCTACTGATGTGGACGCCGCCATCGAGGGAGAGACTCCGTGGAGGAAGTGGTTGGCGACACCGCCGTGGATGGAGCCGCGCCATGTCGGCTCGGGACCGAGCGCCGGCAGCACCGTGAGATCGAATGAAGAAGAAAATGTGGCGATTAGTGTACAACCTCTTTGGTGGCTCCGATTAGGCCACAACTTCATCCGAGGAAACAGTGATGATGATGCTCTTCCGGTGGTGCAGGTGAAGACGGCTGTGTGGGAATGGAGGTGGTGTGAAAGACGAGGGGAACGTTGGGGCATCTCCTTGGAGGTGGAGGACGGGGTGGCTGAACCGGCGGGACGATGAGATCGACGACGGATCCTCATCCGGTACGGTGGATGAGGGACGTCGAGGTATTGCTGTGGACGACATCGTCGGGGAAGAGGCTCCGGCTGGGTGGCAGACGAAGCAGGGTGTGGGGTTTCGTCGTGGGTTTTCGCAGCCTCGGTGTACGAATGGGTGGGCGGATGGGATGGCAGTGGGGAACCATGGCTTAGAGACGCGCTTGTCTGAAATGTGGGGTAAGTTACAAAAGTACCCCCCACCGATTTGAGGCGGTTCTTTCGGTTCAGGGGTGTCACGCCGAATATGCGATACTATCCTAAAGAGACTCGAAGGTCCCACCAAGGATAGAACCGCATATTGAAACGCTTTTGCAAGGTGGATATCATTACATCAACATTACATAATAGATGGGGATACATACAAGAGGCAAACAATGCCACACGAATACAACATCACAATACATCAGAGCATCATCCGACTACGGATGAAACACAAACAGAAACTCAAACGACATCCACCCTGCTAGCCCAGGCTGCCGACCTGGAACCTATCCCCTGATCGAAGAAGCAGAAGAAGAACTCAACACAAGCAAGCATCGCTCTCGCGTCAAGATCATTGCATAACCTGTACCTGCAAATGTTGTTGTAGTAATCTGTGAGCCACGAGGACTCAGCAATCCCATTACTATGGGTATCAAGACTAGCAAAGCTTAATGGGAAAGGAAGGGGTAAAGTGGTGAGGTTGCAGCAGCGACTAAGCATATATGGTGGCTAACATACGCAAATAAGAGCGAGAAGAGAGCAAAACGAACGATCGTGAAGCAATGATCAAGAAGTGATCCTGAACTCCTACTTACGTCAAACATAACACAGAAACCGTGTTCACTTCCCGGACTCTACCGAGAAGAGACCATCACGGTTACACACGCGGTTGTTGCGTTTTAATTCGTATCTGGTGTCAAGTTATCTACAACCGGACATTAACAAATTCCCATCTGCCAATAACCGCAGGCACGGCTTTCGAAAGATTATACCCTGCAGGGGTGTCCCAACTTAGCCCATGACAAGCTCTCGCGATCAACGAAGGAATAGACCTTCTCCCAGGAAGACCCGATCAGACTCGGAATCCCGGTTTACAAGACATTTCGACAATGGTAAAACAAGACCAGCAAGACCGCCCGATGCGCTGACAATCCCGATAGGAGCTGCACATATCTCGTTCTCAGGGCAACACCGGATGAACACTACGTACAACTAAAACCAGCCCTCGAGTTTCCCCGAGGTGGCGCTGCAAGTGGCTCTGGTTCGGACCAACACTTAGACAGGCACTGGCCCGGCGGGGTGGCTGTAATAAAGATGACCCTTGGGTTAATTACTCCCAAGGGAAATATAGGTGGTGGTGAGGCAAATGGTAAAACCAAGGTTGGGCCTTGCTGGAGGAGTTTTATTCAAAGCGAACTGTCAAGGGGGTCCCATAAATCACCCGACCGCGTAAGGAACGCAAAATCCGGAAACATAACACCGGTATGACGGAAACTAGGACGGCAAGAGTGGAACAAAACACCAGGCATAAGGCCGAGCCTTCCACCCTTTACCAAGTATATAGATGCATTAATAATATAAGAGATATTGTGATATCCCAACCAAAATCCTGTCCACCATGGAGCAATCTTCAACTTCACCTGCAACTAGCAACGCTATAAGAGGGCTGAGCAAAGCGGTAACATAGCCAAGCAACGGTTTGCTAGGAAGGGTGTCAAAGGTTAGAGGTTCATGGCAATTTGGGAGGCTTGAGGAACAAAAGATAGGTAACGCAGCATAGTGATAGAACGAAGCAACTAGCATAGCAATGATAGTAGTGAGATCCAGGGTAGCGGTCATCTTGCCTGAAATCCCGCTAGGAAGAAGAACGAGTCCATGAAGAAGATGAACGGATGTAGTCGAACGAATCCTCACATTCGCAACATTACCGGAACTAAGAAGCAACACCGGAAAGAAACAAACAACATGGTAAACAACCATCACATAGACATGGCACGATGCACAACCAAGTATGATGCATGTACGGTTTAATGAGGCATGGCATGGCAAACTGCAACACACAATACTACAAATTAAGTGGAGCTCAATAGGCAACGAGTTGCATATTGACAAAACACCACATGCAATTATTTAGTTTGATCTCGGTTATGTACCCAACAATATTAAATGTTATTAGCATGGCAAGGGGTGAAGCACAAGAAAACTACCTATCTAGACAAGTTTAAATGAGGCTGGAACAACAAACAACAATTCCGGAAAATCCTCATGTCCATATTTTAGATTCGGTACTGTTCTGCCCTAAACACAATTTTAATGTTGTTAAACAGGAAAATAAAGTGCACCATGTTAAACTAGGCATTTTTCCACCCCATTTACATATAAAGTTTATTAAATTCAGAGCTACAGTTATTTAGTTATGAAATAAAGCATTTTAGCATGGCATTATGCAAAATAAACACAAACAGCATGTTAAACATTTTAACATGGGATGAAAATGGCATATTAATAATCTACACAATTTTCTGAGCATTTTACATATATAAATCATTTTAATCCGATGCACCATTTGTGAGTTTTTATGTGCATGAAATCTAGGGGGTTTTCTGTAAAATAGGTAAATCACTGGTTGAAAGGCTAAATTCGCAGATCTACAAAAAAAACATATGCGGGCTAAATCTGCAGTTGGGGCCAACAGTGCACAGGGGCGGGGCTGCTCACCAGGCCTCATGGGCCGGTCGGTGGAGGAGGTCGAAGCAGGCCGGATCTGGCGCGACTGGGCCTTGCTGGAAGCTGGGCCAGCCGGAAGGGGCGCTGGGCCTGGGGGCGATGCGGCTGGGCCTGGAGGCCTGCGAATCTGGAGCTAGGCTAGATCGGTTCGACGGGAAGCAGGGGAGGCAGCAGGCGCGGCGGCGCTGAGGACCCCGGCGGCGAGGCAGCAGCGGAGGGTGGTTCTGGCCGGCGACGAGGGACCACGGGAACCGGCCGGATCCGAGGCCAGGGTGGCGGAGTGCTGCTGGGACGGCGACGGGAGCCAAAGGCGCAAGGGGAGACCAAGGACGGGCAGACCCGCGCCAGATCTGGTGGGGGAAACCGGTTCCCGGCGACGGCGAGGACTACCGACGACGGGCGGAGCTCCATGGCGTCCTGCAGAGTGGGAGGGAGATGGAGATCGGGTCAGGGAGAGAGGAAGGAGAGGAAGAGGGGTGACAGGGCAGCGACCTGCGGGGGAGGCACGTCGAGGCAGAGGAAGGAGGAGGCCGGGGCGATGCGACGGGCGCCGGCGACGAGGGCTCGGGGTCGAGGGGCTCCTCCCCTCGATCCAGATCGGGAGCGAGAGACGCGGGGGCGCTCGGGAGGGTGGCGGCGCACGGGCTCCCTCCGGGACCAGATCTGGCCCGGGGCAGGCCGTGGATGGGCTGGAGCGGGCCAGCGGCGGAGGAGGCTGAGGGGGAGGCAACGTTGCTCGCAGGGAGAGGTGGAGGGCGACGGCGCGGTGGCGGCTGACCTCTAGGGCAGCGCCAAGTGGTGGAGGGAGGCTAGTTAGCGCCGGAAATCAAGGAGGAGGCGGCGGCTGATGATTGGGGGCGCGATTTTCAAGGAGGGGGCGGAGGCTGCGAGGTGGGAGAAGGCTAGGGGTAGGTGGAGGCTAGGAAATTCCCAAAAATGGACTAGGGGTTGATTATATAGGGTAGGTGGCTAGGGTTAGGGGGCTTAGGAGGGGTTTTCGGATGGCTCCGGATCGAGGGGAAGTGTAGGAGGGCTAGACGGGCTGTGATGAGAGGCCTCGGGCTGAGAGGAGAGGAGATAAGAGAGGCCCGGCAACAGCTTCCGGATACCGAAAACGTCCGACGCTAGACCGACTATATCGCGGTTATATATATTTAATGGTTGGGCAGTCAAATGAACTCCGAATGCGATGAAACTTGGCAGGCGCTCTGTCTACACTATAATAATACCGCACGACAAGTTGCAACCCATTCCGAGGACATTTTTATGCCGCTTATAAAATAATATTACGGAGGTGCCGCGGGCGCGTGCGAGTGTGTCCGGACTCGGAACGGACAACGGAGAGAACGGCGGAACCCCAACGGATGCAAGTTTTGGAAAAAATGCAGATGATGACATGAGACGAGATGCATAACAAGAACAAAATGCAAAACAACAGACAAAAACCCAACCACGGAGGAAATAATAAATCACATAGCCGGAAATGGCAAGAGTCGGAGTTACGAATATGGAAAGTTGTATCCGGGGCGTTACAAGGGGTACCACGGGCATTTCACGTGTCGGGATTTTATAGGAGGTGGGAGTTTTCGCGCGCGTTGTAATTTCGGAATAGCAAGGCGCGTGTTGAGATGGAGGGAGTTGTCAGAGCACAACGAGACAAAGATATATCTTAAATATTTTGGGCTAACAAGGTGCGGGTTGAAATTTTCGGACAAGCCTAACGTGTACTGTACCAAATCAATGCGCACAACAAATGTCATTCAAATCTTTGAATTCATGTTATGTTCAATTTAAATATTTTGGTACGTGTATAATGCATGCAACCTACTACTCAAATGAACGTTTTAGTGCATTCCAAACGTATATACTACCACTTCAATATGAACTAAATTTGAATAAGATCTATAGTAATGATTGTTGTGAAGTCAAAGCATTTGAATTCGTTTCTCTGTTTTAATAAGATCTACAATCATCATTATTGTCAAGTTAAACCATCGTTTGTGTATTATCTTCACAGCACACCACATGATTAGTCTCGAGTTACATATGAACTATGTGTACTATATGAACTCGAACTAGATTTTTTGAATCCACTTTATTTTGATTTCAAATCACATTACATTTCTATCTCTAGCTAAATCTTCATAATCTAAACCATGTCTCATATGTATAATGTGTTTATCACATTATGTATGGTGCCCCACCCCCTACGCCTATAAGTATTTAGATGTGAGTTGCAAACACCACACATTACCACAAATTCAAATAAAATGTGAGAATGTTCGATATATAGTATTGTTTAGATTGCTCGATATTTAGTTGTAAGCCGCAAATGCCGCACATTATCACAAATTCAAATAAAATGTGAGATTGTTTGATGTATAGTATGGTTTAGATTGTTCGACATTTAGCTGTGAGTTGCAAACGCCATGCATTATCACATTATGGTATAACATGTGCACAACATGCATATCACCACTATATTCATGCATGCAATGTTTAAAACACTATGATCTCCTATTCAAATATATAAATCCGCTTTCATATCAAATTATGATCTTTGTTAGTCTCTTGCACCCACACAATCCTCTAACCTTTGTAGCTACCACTAACTTTCTCTCGTGCATGCACACGCCCTCCTCGCCCTCCCCCTCCCTCGGCATTCTATCCATCGGGCACATTCATTTTTTTCTTTAGGTCGTTCTCCCAGAGTCTTCACAACTCCTTTCCGACACACACCAACCGATAAACCTCTCTAGCGATGCCTGCCTACAGCATACACACACAGCTTCAATCTCCTCCTTTATGTGTCCTTGCCTCGTGTCTCTCATATGGTCAGACACACGTGTAAACTCTCGCCCCTCTTTTCATCGATCTCACAACCGCACACTCCTCCCCCTATCTAGCTAGTAGTTGGGCCTCTCGCACCACCTCCTAGCTCCATTCTCTCTGTCTATCCGTCTCGCTGGGCCTTATTTGCCTCTAACAAATGGACGTACACCGACCGATCTCTCGCTATACATATAGCCAGCTAGGTCCTTATAACTCGTTTTTACCCACACATCGATCGATCTACCTCATTAGTTGTGTCTCTCCCTTCCTCCGACAAACAACAATTGATCTACCGATCTAGTTAGGTTTGCTTACCAAACACATGGTTCCCCTTCATCATCCATGGATGCGTCCCGACAGATCTATCATGCATAGGCACACACAGAAACACATCCCCACTCTTATTGATAACATTGCAGTTCCACCCTCAGTTTGTCTAGTAGGCCTCTCCCAACATCTCCAGGAAGCAACTCCATCACCCATCCAGCACTCTACCCCTCTCCATCCCTCTCCCTCCCACTCTCTCTCCTCTCTCTCTCTCTGTCCCATCATATTTCCCGTCCTTCAGTTATGTATGGATGTCGACCGATCTCCCTCAAGACATAGCCGGGTCTCTCCTTCTCAACACATATACGAGTCATTCTACCTCTATAGTTAGGCCTCTGCCTACCCCTCCCCCACCCCCTCCCCCCCACACACCGATACATCAAGCACTCTAGTCATGTCTCCCTGCCACACACAAACTTGACATGTGCTCTCTAACGTTCCGGTAGGCCAGTCGCCCTATATCTTTGACTTGCACACACACACACACACACACACACACACAATTTCGATGGCTCTCTTCATCGATCTCGCACCCACCCACTTGATCCTCTCTTCGACTCTATCGATAGCTATGACCCCTCCCTCTCTTCTCGTGGATTGCCAGACCCTCTATGTATGATATGGATAGGCCTCCATTTCACACACATTGCATGCAAAAATTTGTTTGAGATGTCATCGACACATATTCCCACAAATAATGCACAAAATCAACCCCCACCCCGCCCCTACCCCCACCACAAAACAAAAAACACTCACGAACGCGGTTTGTATCTCTCACACACACCCACGTAGGTGGGGGACGTGCACGAAGAGAAGAGGTGCATGCACGACGCAGGTACTCCCGTCTCTTTCCCAACCACACCCGCGCGGGTACACGATGGAGCTCATTTCTGTATGAAAAAGGCAGCCCATGTGGTAATTTGGCACGTGTACTGGTTGTCCACTTGGTGGAGGGAGGATAGTCTACCACGGGTGAACAAACAAATTGCAACTTGACGCGTTATTTTAAATTAAAAAAATAGGAAAACCATGTGGGGCCTACCTTAGAGGCAAGGCTCTATACACTGGAGTACTTTTGATGTGTCCCGTCAACTCGCAGAACAAGGAGAAACTTGCTTAGTATGCCGCCTCCCCCGCCCACGGGCTCGGTGGCTCGCAGGATGAGGTGAAGCTTGCTCCTCCCTCGCCCATGCGCGCGGTGGCTCGCAGGACGAGGAGAAAAATTTACTACTCCCTCCGTTTAATCCTCGTCCCTACTACCTTGGTTATAGAGATTATATCATATTGTTTGGAATATATATGTCCTTTAGTAGATTTCAATATGAATTACTAGTACATACTCCAAACACTGATGTATAGACGTATTTTAGAGTGTACATTCACTCATTTTGCTCCGTATGTAGTAGCACTCAGTTTGGGTGTTTGGTAGAGTGCATGGAGGGTGCATGAGTCCACACTAGTTTAGCACAAATACACTAGAAGCGTGCATGAAGAGAGCATGCGTGAAGAGGGGTGTTGAGTTGAGCTGCATGAAGAGGGAACATCTATGCTGAGACGAGAACGCAACCAAACACACCCAGTATGCCACACATGTTCATACCATTTGTGCCTTTCTACTTCACTTACTGCGCTACATTACTCAGGTTCGTATGTCCACTCCTGGGTACATGTCCGTATCGTAGTTCCAGTGCCACTTGTTCTTCATATAGATGGAACGATCGTTGCATAACACGTGCACCTTGATGCTAGATGTCTCGCGTGTTGGCAAAAGGATGAACAAAGCTCATGTAAAAAAATAGAGTGGAAGAACATAGATTCCGGACGACCGAGACGGAGCAAGGAACCTCGTGGTGGAGCGTCTGCACTCATAATATTTAATATTATTCAGTGATATAAAATTAACCAATCATCTCCACAGTGGACTGGAAGAGTACGAAACACTTCAGCCCAGTGTAGTTACATCATACTAGTACATGGCTAACCCACACTATCACCATATTTCTTGGCTTCCGTGCGACACCTATCTCTAGTAATCCAGCGGCCTGTATCGCTTCTCCCTCCTCGTCTCTATCAAAGTGTGGCGGGCTGGCGTTTCTACCATCCATTGAGGTCGGTTAACTATCACATGTTAGCGACATGCCAAGAGCATTCTAAAAAAAATTCCTTTCACGTTCCGTTTTCAAAAAGAAAAAAAATCCTTTCACGTACGAATTTGCGTGTATGCTTTGAGCAACTTGCATGTCCTATATTGCTCCTGTTTGATACTCTAACTTAGCTAGAGGTTAGACTAACTCATGACTAACCCTGAAGTAACTGTAGCCAAAGAGGTGTTTGGGTGACAGGGTTAGATTGAGAATAAATGCACTTCATGGAGAGAGAAGAGTGATTTTTCAGTGGTCCCAATGAGAACTATCTCCAGTTACCTCTTGGGTGGGATAGTTTTTTTTGGTGGGTTCGATGCAACTTGCTCCAATTTAAACCCTCATGATTGGATACTTTAGGGCTATTTGAGCCCCAACTAGCTCAAACTAACTCTAACCCATGGATCCAAACAGGGCCTATGGCCAGTCTTGACGCGGAGCAGTCGCGTGCACCGGGAAGTAGCGCTCTCTCGGCCGTCATGCCACTTCAAAGCCGGCGCTGGTGAGAGGTCGCTTCCGCTCTGGCCGGGCATTAATGCGGCACTAACGCTCCAGGACGACGCTGACCGTTTTACGCGGGAAGCGCGCGCTGGCAAGGGAGTATAGGTTTTGAACCGTTTCAGACGTATTTTAGAGTGTACATTCACTCATTTTGCTCCGTATGTAGTAGCACTCTCCCTCGCCCCTCGACCCTCGCCCACGTGGTGGACGTGCAGCAATTCATTCTGTCTCATATAGCCAGAACGATATATACTGCACTACCATTATTGCTCGACTTCCTGAAGAGGCGAAGAGCCAATCTCAAGGTTAATATTTTGGAGATGCCAAGCGCAAGGTTAGAGGAGAATGAGTAGTAGGTGCCGCGTCATTTATAAATAATGTTTTTCTTCAGTGGCACGTATGCAATATGATAGGTTCATATGGAGAGAAAAGGAAACCGCTCCATTATATACATAGTCAGGACGGGCTAGCCTACACGGTTGCTTGTTGGGGTTGCTCTCTTCACACTCTCTCACACAAAACGGCTGTGGCCACATCTCTAACATCTCGGCGGATCACGTCTGCTTGGGGAAGGGGTGGATGCTTAGTGTAGATGTGGTGGCCGTCACCGACGGCGAAAACCCACTGTCGGCACGTCCCGATCAGGGTCCCCGTTGTTCTCTCTCACAAAGCCGGTGAGGTTGCCTTCGTCCCTTGCTCACTGCCGCGACGTGGGCAGTTGCCGCCTCCCGCCGCCCTCCTCAAGGTTGAGCTACGTCCCTCAGGTACAACTCCCTTTACAACCGGCTTGCACCACTACTCCAACTACCCACATCACTCACTGTGGATATTTCTCTACTTCTTTGCCCCGCACATACCTGATACCTCTACTGGCTTCTACGTACTATATTTGTGATGAGTTTATGTCTCATCAACTAGTCCTAGCAATCTTATTCTAATCACGCTTCTTCAATTTCTTTGCCACAGGGATGCTCATCTCGATTTTGGTGAAACTGCACAAAATGAACCGATGGTCAAAAGGTTGCAAACTTCATTTATTAGGCAGCTCGAACGTTGCCAGCAAATTGAAGCCTGGTCAGGGTTCACGGTTCAAGGCATAGGGACTGCATGGATCGTTTTTTTATTTAGCTGCCTCTGTTCCAAAATAAGTGTCAACTTTAGTAGTAGTACAACTTTGTACTAAAGTTTGCACAAAGTTGAGACACTTATTTTGGAACGGAGGGAGTACATATTTGCTATGATCTGTCAATCATTGAGATGCAATAGCATGCATGTTAGTCTCCTTTGTATTTGATGAAATGTTGCAACGGGCAACCTTGGACGCAAGATACATGTAACAGGAGCTGGAAGCTTCATAGCATTGCACATATTTATCTCGCTGATAAATTACAGTACGTACTAGTACTATACTAGTACTTCCTCCATTCCTAAATATAAGTCTTTGTAGAGATTTCACCATTAACCACATGCAGATGTATATAGATGCATTTTATGTGTAGATTCATTCATTTTGTTCCTTATGTAGTTCACCTAGTGGAATCTCTACAAAGACTTATCTACTAGTAATAGCTAGTCCCCACTACTAGGAATTCTCTATCCTCTCCTTGAGCCACATCATCAAAATTGACGTAGCCGTTAGATGAAGTAAATCAGTCATAATAGCCGTCTGATCTAGACGTTGAGAGGCTCCACACTAAGCCACATGCAAGCATGCAGAAATACCGTGGCACATGCATGTGAGTGGGTTTTAAATCACGTCAACATGTCTGCATGCAAGCATGCACCAGTAGCATGCATGTAAGTGAGCTTTTAAGTCCCATTAACATGTCAAAAATAAAAATATAATCCCATTATGCAGTAGGAGTTGGCTGATCTTTTTTCCTTACGTGGGATGGTCTAAATGATGATGGGAGTTTATTTAGTTTGGCTACCACATTTGTCATGCGGTTATAGATTTTTTTAGTTCTATGAAATCGATAATTTTGCGCAGAGAGATATACCGTTGTTCCATGGCAACGCGCGGGGACTCATCTAGTAATATTTAGGAACGGAGGGAGTACTATGTAAAGAGTTAGGTGTCGCACGGTGATAGTGTGAGGTGGGCCATGTAATCACTGAGCCTGCGTGTTTTCACTACTCTTGCACTCCTCCGCTGTAAGAATGGAGAAAATTGTAATCTACTACCTCCTTTCGCCGAAAGCGTGGGACATCCAGCAGTCCTACCACCTCAGTAATAAAGATCAATGAGCCGTCAAATCACATAGACTCAGCAGTAAGTTGGACGGACGAAGCAACCATCACTCTTGCGCCAGTGAGCTCTTCCCGGGCATGAATGCGACACCGATTCTTTGGAGTGACGCTGACTGTTTCAGGCGGGAAGCGCGCACGGGCGATGGAGGGGCTTTGGGTGGGCTAGGCTGGTTAGGAGCGGGCGTGGCAGCTGTCCGCATGTCCCTACCGGACACGCCCGGAAACGAGAGGATGCATCAACTCTCGCGGCTAAAATCATACACTACACACCATATCTCTGTAGGAGTATGTCGATCTGTCGCACTCTCTAACAAACACATGCTATTAAACACACACACGCACACGCACGCACGTTGGTCCCATTGCACCTTCTAACGTGACTTATTACACCTAGACGGAGGGAGTAGTAAGTATATGAGATACGGTGGCACACTGACTTAAGTCGAATACAAGTGCCCAAAATTTGTGTGCATGTTATAATAAGGACTCACTTAAAATAGTACATGAGCGAATAGAGGGATCAATTGGACAGTGTTCCTGAGCAGTAGCGAGGAGGTAGTAAGATACACCGCTGGCGCTTTTAATTTTTCTTATTAATTTGTTTGTTTCACCCTCTGACTGGTGGGACCCAATGTACTACGTGGAGAGAGGTAAGGTGACTAAGGCTGCATTATTTCTACATCACTGTGGATAGTCTTACCACCAAAGCCACATGACACGATTATGATTGAAATCCTAATGACTCCCACACACACACACACAAAAACACGGCATGCCTGCCACACAAATGTAGGAATGTATAAAAGGTTATTTTCCTCTCGTTGAACATAACGGGAGGGTTGTGTAGCTGGTTAGCCTGTTCGCTCATCAAACTTGAGGTCTCGGGTTCGATAACTACACTTGAGCATAATTTTTGCCAGGAGGATTCTTTGACTGGTCAAAATGTTTTCTAGGGTTTGCATGCTTCACACTCTCTCTCCAGTATATATATACACGCTGGAGCCTCAGCACTTGTAGTTGCTCTCTTCACACTCTCTCGCTGTCACACCCTAGCTAGTCATGCATCAGAGTGTGTGCATCATGTTTAAATTTCCATTTAACTTGAAATGGGGATCTGTGAAACCCTCAGAATCATTTTGAAAATGACCCAAATAAAAATTTCTCCAAAAGGGTCCAAGAAAATGCTCATGTTGCTCTCTGAAAATATTGGACAGAGATAAAAATCAAACCAATATTTTTAGTGGCTCATGGACATTTATTTTGGGCATTTGGAATTAATGCATAAATATTTGCATTGGAAATATATTCTATATATATTAATATATGTCCAAATATTATGCCAATTATAAAGGAGCTCTGGAATAATATATCTAGCCCCTGCAAAAATTGGCATAAGTTAAATAAATGATTTAATATATTATTTAAATCAAAACAAATGTCAGAAATTAGAAAACAGAAAAAAATAAAAGGGAGAAGCTTACCTGGGCTCCTCCCTGTGCAGCCCATCCACCTGGCCGGCCCAGCCAGCAGGCGGCCCAGCCCGTCTCCCTCCTCTGTCGTCTTCGTCCCGACAGAGGGAGGGGAGTGTGGCCGGCGCGCGCGCGCCACCGCGCCACGCCACCTCTCTCCCTGCCTGCCTGCCCTCCCCTCCTCGCCTCGATGCCCCTGGACGATGCCACGCCTTCCCCCGGCTCTCTCTCACTCGCCCTCGGCTCTTCCCTCCTCTCCCTCGCTCTCTCTCTCACACAGCCGAACACCACCGTCGCCGACGTTCGCCATAGCAGCCGTCTCCGGCCACCCCTCACTCCCCCGACTAGCTCAGAAGCTCCGCCACAACCCCCTCTTCCTCCCCACCGCTTCACGGGCCTCCGGAAGCCCTGCATCGCCGCCACGTCGCCGTTCCCCTCTTCGGGCTCCGACCATCATCGCTGTCGAATTCACCGTCTCCAGCGCGTCTCCGAGCCCGCTTCGACGCCCACTGCAACCGCGGTGAGCCCCCGAGTCGTTTCCCCCTTCTCCCCTGGTCTCTTTAGACCTCTAGGCCTTAGCCCCACCTTGGCCGAGAGCTCCACGCCGCCGGCGATGTCGCCCTCGTGGCCACGGTCACCGTAGCGCCCAACCAAGCACACTATCGTGCTCCACGCCTCACTAGGAGCACGCAGCACGCACCAACGCCTCCCCAAACCCCCTGCAACGCCGACTCCGACCGCACCCGAACTCCGGCCGCCGCTCACGAGCTCGCCGTCGACGATACCGGCCACCCCAGGCTCGGCCGCCACCACCGTTCGACGCGCGGGAGCAAGAGCTCTCCAACGAGCCCAAGAACGGCCTCGCCCGTGCCCTGTAGCGTGATCCCGCATCGCGCCGCCGTCTCGGGCCTCGCCGGCGTCACGTCACCGGTGGGTTTGACCCACTTTGACCACGGCAGGACCCCCTGAGTCCCTGACAGGTGGGCCTAGCCCTATAGCTAATTAGGATTAGCGCTAACCACTGTTAGTTAACCCCCTGACACTGACCAGTGGGCCCCAGCGCCACTAATCCCTAATTAGGATTAATTTAATCCTGTTTAACCCCCCTGTCACTGACGTGTGGGCCCCACACGTCAGGTTTGACCTCAGCCAGCGGCAGTTGACCACTGACGTCATGCTGACGTCATGCTGGCGCAATAACTATATTTCTGGATTTAATTTTAATCAGGAAATTCCAGAATATTATTTAAACTTCAAAAATTCATAACTTTTATTCTGTAACTCCAAATTAGACAAATTATATATGAAAAATGATCAGAAAAATCCAATCTATCCATCTGTACTATTTTCATGCATGATCAAACAAGTTAAATTGATGTTTTAAGAAGAACAAGAAAAAAAGCACTTTAAATGGCCATATTTGAGTTTGAAATTTGAATCTTTGATTCAAATTTGTTCAAACCCTTCTGGTTTTAGTTGCATTAGCCCAACACACTCATATTGCCATGTTTCATGCATGCATCATATTGTTGCACATTGTTTGGTGATGGTTGTGTATCGGTGTCCTTTGCGACAGGTTCTGCCTCCGAGGAGTACCGTGATTACACTAACGAAGAACCGTATCCGTGCATCGAACCATCAGGCAAGCAACCAACCATTTGATCATATCGATACAATCCCATGTTCTCGCTCCTGCTCTCTTTTACTGCATTAAGACAACACGTTTCAAACTGCTGTGTGCTATGGTAGTTGAACCCATTTCCTCTGCACGACCTGTCATTGCCACAGTAACTAGATGAAACCCACTAGCATGTGTAGGAGTTGATTGAGCCATATGTATGTGTTGTTCCTACCTTGCTATGCCTGCTATGCTTAGAGTCGTGTCAGGTCTGGTTCATCTGGGTGATGGGCTGGAGTGAAATGTTTATGTCGGTAATGAGAGTGGCGTGGTGAACACGATTTGGTAAAGGTATCGATGAGAGGCCATGTAGGAGTACATGGTGGGTTGTTTCATTGAAGCCGACCTTAAGCACTGAGATCTGTATGTGTGATTTAAGATACAACTACTACCATGCATTGGGCCCTGAAATATGACCCCGCTCGACTTCTTATTCACCCTAGCTCTCTGTCCAGGAGTTGCAAGTAGTTTCTGGTGTTTGTAGCCTACTGGAGGCCGTGGACAGCGCTGACCGTAGGGGTGGGCTGTGATGCGGTAGGTACGTGGCCGGGTGTACCGAATACCCGTTAGGTATCTCGGGAACCCTGTTCACATCGTTCGGGGCCGTATGGGAAACCTCGGCCGGACTCCCTGCGGATGGAACCTGGATAGGCGATAAACCTGGACTAGAGGCTTAAGTGTTTAGGTAGGTCGTGGTCTACACCCACGTCGGCTTTCGCTTGAAGTCTGCCGAGCACATGTCGTGTGCAGACGCTAAGTGGTGGAAACATGTATGAAGAAGTACACCCCTGCAGGGTTATCATAATCTATTCGAATAGCCGCGTCCGCGGTAAAGGACTACTTGGTTGCCTATACAGTTCATAGACAAGTAAATGGAAACTACTAAAAGCCTCAAGATAAGTGTGAGTGCCGAGGATGGCTCTTCCGTAGGAAGACGGAGGCGGATCCTCGGTGGTGTATTGAAGTGGTGAGTAGTGGACTCGTGTGCGCAAAACCATTTCAAGTTGGAGTATCGTAGGATAGCCTAGCCAAGAGTCAAAGCTGGCTTGCTGCAATAACTCCACCAACCCTTCTTGATAACATGCATGTATGTAGGATCTGATGTAAGACTTGCTGAGTACCCTTGTACTCATGTTGCTATAATCTACATTTTTACAGAAGACGCTGCAACCCCTTCTGATGGGTTCTATGTAGACGTTGACATCAACGAGTAGGCTAAAGACCCAGGTGGTGATCTTGAGCTTGTGAAGGACCACGTAGTATAGCTAGGCTTTCCAAGCCTCTTTTATTTTACTAGCTGTCTGTACTCAGACAAGTTACTTCCGCTGCTGGTTTGTATGACTGTATGACTTGTATGTTGGGTCGTGAGACCCGTACCTTTGTGTATGTTATGTATGGCTCCCTGAGCCTTAAATAAAGTACTTGTGTCGTAGAGTCATGTTGTGATGCTTCGTTGTATTTGCACATATCGAGCATATTGTGTGTATGATTGAAATGCTTGGTATGTGTGGGATCTGACTATCTAGTTGTTTATCTTTAGTAGCCTCTCTTACCGGGAAATGTCTCCTAGTGTTACCGCTGAGCCATGGTAGCTTGCTACTGCTCTGGAACACTTAGGCTGGCCGGCATGTGTCCTTCCTCGTTCCTGTGTCTGTCCCTTCGGGGAAATGTCACGCATTGAGTACCGGAGTCCTGTTAGCCCGCTACAGCCCGGTTTACCGGAGTCCTGCTAGCCCAGTGCTACAGCCCGGACCCACTTGCTGATGACCGACACGTTCGAAGCTGGGTCATGGATGCCTGTCCCTGTAAGTCTGTGCCACTTTGGGTTTACAACTAGTCATGTCAGCCCGGGCTCTTTATCATATGGATGCTAGCGACACTATCATATACGTGAGCCAAAAGGCGCAAACGGTCCCGGGCAAAGGTAAGGCGACACCCGTGGGGATACCGTGCGTGAGGCCGCAAAGTGATATGAGGTGTTACCGGCTAGATCGATGTGACATCGAGTCGGGGTCCTGACAGCGTTGGCATCAGAGCCGGACTGCCTGTAGGTTCTCCAAGCCAAACTGGTCGATGTTGAGTCTAGAAATTCTTTAGTTATATGTAGGGGAATTGATTGTGGGTTGGAACGTAAGGCTCTTTTTACTCCTTTATCTAATGACATTCTGATCTGAGTCAGTCCATTCTTCTACCGGGGGATAAGGAATTAGGATCTGTTCTCTCTATCAGGATCACGTGTTACTAATCAGTAGTACCTTATAAGTTTGATGGATCCAAGCCTAGTTCAGTTCCACTACCCCATTATGTTGCTAGGATGGTCTCAGAACTTGATATGATGATGATGAGTGTGTATGTAATCCTTTGTCAAATGTCTCAAAATCCTTCTTGAGCATTTACAGCTGTTATGCTGCCGAAATTTTGCTAGAAATTCTAATGCCTTGCATTATGATTGTACTTTCAGATGGCCACTCGCGACCTCAATCAAGTGGTTCGCCTGACTCGATGCCTAGATGTACCCGGCCATACTGCCAAGTTGGTCAGGGTAATGACTGAGGCTGGATACCGCTGGTATCCTGAGTACACGGTCGAAGAGCAATTTCGAGATTTTAATCAAAGCCAGTATCTCTGCACTGTCAGGATATTTCCATCTTATCCTGGATCCACCGAGCCTCTTCATTGCTCCTATGGACTCGGGGTTACTATTGAGATGGCTGTGCAGGACGCCGCCTACTCTATGATGACCATTATGCGAGTCAGATCTGGTCTATTTCGGGACTCTGATTTCCGGTATATGCCAGGATCACTTCCGGGAGCACAAGGGTATCTCCAGGCTATCTATGCTGACCCCACCCAGGAGGATTCACGGACTCGCACCACTGCTGAGATGCTCGAGGATAAGGACCGTGAAAATCGGGCCTTGAGGTTAGAGCTCTTCAATACCCGTGCTGACCACTGGGCCACTTTGACTCGGTTCGCACCGGCGGTGCAAGCTGGATATTCAGATATGCGCGATCTCTATCCTGTGAGATCTGCTCTGCCAGACGTGATGGTTTGGCGTGATGTAGGAGGCATCACCCCACCTCGCGGTCCCCGCAGACCACCGTTTGTTGGTCCAAGACCTCATCCTAGCCCCTATGGTCCACAAGCTCCGCGAGATCGTCTGTTTCCGGATGAACATGTTGAGCTTCCAGGCTATGGAGGTGACTTCTACGAGGACTACTACGGGTCGGTCTGAGTTAGTGGTAGTATCACTAGTTCGCACTAGCTGTGTCGTCTATCGTTCCGCGTGACTCGTGGGATATGACCTAGTTTGTACTCCTTCCGGAGGTGTAGAAAAATAATGTATAGGAGCTTGGGATGCCTCCGATGAGATGTAATCCTCTTTTCACCGTAATAGTACTTTGTTTGGTCTTGTACTAAACCCTGTATGGTGTGTATGACGATGGAATAAAGAAGCAGTTTCTGTATCTACCATGTCATACGGATGATCATCTTGCATTTGAGTTATTCCTTACATTTGTATCCTATGTCAGAATTTTATCATCCTGACTAAATCATTGTCTTGTTTACCTAGGATGGTCAACACGCGCACTAACCCTGCTCCTCAAGAGCAGGCCGAAGGCAGTGAAGTCAGGGATGCAAATCTGCCTCATCCTCCTTCCCTAGCCGAGGTTATGATGGAAGCTGAGAAAAACAAGCGGGAGACCAACCGTTTGTTGGAGCGTATTGAACAGAACACAGCACACCATCAGAGGACTAACGTGGTGTCACTCAGTGATTTTATCAAATTACACCCACCCACGTTCCACCACTCCGTCGAGCCTCTCGACGCTGATGACTGGCTTCGCAGTATCTCTCACAAGCTGCGTTCCGCGCTAGTAGCTGAGGCTGACAAGGTCACCTTTGCTGCATATCATCTTGAAGGCCCCGCCAGTCTATGGTGGGAGAATTATGGAGCTATGCGCCCAGCGGGCCATGTCACTACTTGGGCTGAATTCAGCGAGGCTTTCCGTGAACATCACATTCCGGAGGGTCTCATGGACCGTAAACGTGAAGAATTTTGCAGTTTCACCCAAGGCCGACTTTCTGTGGATGCTTACAGCAGGGAGTTTGGTAATCTCGCACGATATGCAACTGAGGAAGTGTCTACTGATGCCAAGAAGCAAGCAAGGTTCCGTAAGGGCCTTAGTCCTGAGCTTCGCCGTGACCTCCGTCTGCATGAGTGCACATCTTTCCAGAAACTTGTCAACAAAGCCATCAGTGCTGAAACTGGTCAGACTGACTATGACGCAACACGCAAGCATGGCCGTGACATGGGTTCCTCATCCGGTGCTGGTCCTCAGAAGCGCCGCGTGTGGGTACCCAACACCGCCCTGCCACCCAGGTTCACACCGAGGCCATCTTTCCAGGCGCCTCGCCCTGTTCAACAGTCTGCTTCAGCCAAGCCCTATGGGGGTCCAACCAACAATGCTCCTCCACGTACCAGTTCCGTGACTTGTTTCAAGTGTGGGGAATCTGGTCACTATATGCGTGAGTGTCCCCAGACCAACCCCAACCAGTCTGCTAAAGCTGTTGGCCGTGGCAAGCCGGCAGGAAAAATATTCCACGCCAAGCCGGTCACCGCTTCACGTGGCCATGTCAACTGTATCTCTGCCGAAGAAGCTCAAGAGGATCCCAACGTCGTTCTCGGTACGCTTCTTGTTAACTGCCACCCGGCATCTGTTCTTTTCGATACAGGAGCCTCTCATTCTTTTATATCCGAAAATTATGCTCGTTTGCATAACGTTGCATTCTGTGACATGCCATCCACTATGGAAATTTCTACCCCTGGTTCTAGATGGCAGACCTCTAGGGTAAGTTATGGAAATGAAATCCAAGTCGACAGACTTGTTTTCCTCGCATCTTTGATAGCCCTTAAATCTTCAGATATTAATATCATTTTGGGTATGGACTGGATGTCAGCTCATCAAGCCAAAATTGATTGCTTCTCTAGGACTGTTCAACTCACCCATCCTTCGGGGAAGATAGTCAATGTCTTGACCCGAATAGCCAAGCGACAATTATATTCTCTTAACGCCAGCCCTTTGCCAGACCTTGAGGACGTTCCGGTAGTCCGTGACTTCCCGGATGTCTTTCCAGAGGAATTGCCAGGTGTTCCACCTGACAGGGATGTTGAGTTCGTAATAGACCTCATTCCAGGAACCGTTCCGATTGCTAGAAGACCTTATAAGATGGCACCCTAGAACTAGCCGAGCTTAAGAAACAACTCGATGAGTCCTTGAAAAAGGGTTTCATCCGACCTAGCTCATCTCCGTGGGCTTGCCCCGTCCTATTCGTCAAGAAGAAGGATGGTACGGACCGGATGGTTGTAGATTACCGACCTGTCAATTTGGTCACAATCAAAAACAAATATCCACTTCCCAGGATCAACGATCTGTATGATCAGCTCGCTGGATCCTCAGTCTTCTCCAAGATGGATTTGAGGTTGGGCTACCATCAAATCAAAATCAGAAACGGGGACATTCCTAAAACGGCCTTTGTTACTCGTTATGGCCAATACGAGTACACCGTCATGTCCTTCGGATTAACCAACGCTCCAGCCACCTTTTCTCGGTTAATGAACTCAATCTTCATGGAGTATTTGGATAAATTCGTCGTGGTCTACCTCGATGATATACTCATCTACTCCAAGAACGAGGAAGAACATGCCGAACATCTAAGGCTAGTGTTGAAGAAACTTCGAGAGCATCGCCTTTATGCCAAATTTTCCAAATGTGAATTCTGGTTGTCAGAAGTGACCTATCTGGGTCATGTAATATCTGGTAAAGGTATTGCTGTTAACCCTGAGCGAGTTCAAGCCGTCCTTAATTGGACTCCACCTGAATCGGTCAAGCAAGTTCGGAGTTTTCTGGGCTTAGCGAGCTATTGTCGTCGCTTTGTCGAGAACTTCTCCAAAGTTGCCAAACCTCTAACCGAACTCCTCAAGAAAGATAAGAAGTTCGAATGGACTCCACAATGTGAGCACAGCTTTCAGGAACTGAAAAGACGCCTGACTTCTGCTCCCGTACTGGTACCGCCAGACTTCTCCAAGGACTTTGTTATCTACTGCGACGCCTCGCGACAAGGACTAGGTTGCATTCTCATGCAAGATCGACACGTAATTGCCTACGCTTCACGGCAATTGCACCCACATGAGGAGAATTATCCTACTCATGATCTAGAGCTTGCAGCCGTAGTCTATGCACTTAAGACCTGGCGACATTACCTCCTCGGTAACCGTTGCGAAATATTCACTGATCACCAAAGTCTGAAGTACATTTTCACCCAACCGGATCTGAATCTCAGGCAAAGACGTTGGGTTGAATTGATCACATACTTCGACTTAGGAATAACCTACACCCCAGGGAAAGCCAACGTCATGGCTGATGCGCTAAGTCGTAAATCTTATTGTAACAACCTGATGTTACAACAAAGTCAACCGCTTCTCCATGAGGAATTTCGGAAGCTTAACCTTCACATTGCACCTCAAGGTTTTCTTTCCACCTTGGTAGCAAAACCTACTCTTACGGATCAAATCATCGCTGCCCAAAAGCGAGATAAGGGAATATCTAAAATCAAAGAGAACATTGCTAGCGGAGGTGCTAGTTGTTTCTCCACAAATGATCATGGTGTTGTGTACTTTGAGAACCGTCTAGTGGTTCCCAAGAACCAGCATCTACGGCAGTTGATCCTTAAGGAGGCTCATGAATCTCCTCTCACTATTCATCCCGGTAGTACTAAGATGTATCAGGACCTACGCCAGAGGTTCTGGTGGACTAGGATGAAGAGAGAAATTGCTCAGTATATTGCTAATTGCGACGTCTGTCGTCGTGTGAAAGCAGAGCACCAACGGCCTGCTGGCACCCTTCAACCCTTAGCTATTCCTGAATGGAAATGGGATAAAATTAGTATGGATTTCATTACCGGTTTTCCCAGGACCAAGAGAGGGAATAATGCTATTTTCGTCGTGGTCGATCGTCTTTCCAAAGTAGCCCATTTCCTACCTGTTCGTGAGAGTATAACCGCTAGTCAGCTGGCAGACTTATACATCTCCCGAATAGTGTCCCTCCATGGTGTTCCTTTGGAAATTAACTCGGATCGAGGAAGTCTTTTCACCTCTCGATTTTGGGAAAGTTTCCAAAATGCTATGGGGACTCGTCTCTCCTTTAGCACCGCTTTCCACCCTCAGTCAAGTGGTCAAGTGGAACGCGTCAACCAAATTCTAGAAGACATGCTTCGAGCCTCTGTTATCTCATTCGGAATGGATTGGGAGAAGTGCCTTCCATTTGCCGAATTCGCTTACAACAACAGCTATCAATCTAGCTTGGGTAAAGCCCCTTTTGAAGTTCTCTATGGACGACGGTGTCGAACGCCCCTTAACTGGTCAGAGACCGGGGAAAGACAATTCTTTGGCCCGGATATGATTCAGGAAGCAGAAGAACAAGTTCGCATCGTTCGTGAAAAGTTGAAAACAGCCCAATCTCGTCAAAAGAGTCAATATGACCGAAAACATAAGGCTATGACCTTCGAGGTTGACGAGAAGGCTTATCTTCGGGTCACCCCTCTGAAGGGAACCCATCGTTTCGGTATCAAAGGCAAATTGGCTCCTCGCTACATTGGACCTTTTCGCATTCTCGCCAAACGAGGAGAAGTTGCCTACCAGTTGGAACTACCTCCGCATCTCTCCAGAGTCCATGATGTCTTCCACGTTTCTCAACTCAGGCGTTGCTTCTCGGATCCTATCCGTGGAGTGGACCACGAAACGCTTGATCTCCAAGATAATCTTACATATCGAGAGTACCCCATTCGTATCCTCGATCAGGCCGAGCGTACCACTCGACGTCAGAACATCAAGTTCCTCAAAGTTCAGTGGTCTCATCATTCTGAGGATGAAGCAACTTGGGAAAGGGAGGATCGTCTTCGACTTGAGTATCCCGCCTTCTTCCCGGAGGAACCCAAATCTCGGGACGAGATTCTTTTGAGTGGGGGTGAGTTGTCACACCCTAGCTAGTCATGCATCAGAGTGTGTGCATCATGTTTAAATTTCCATTTAACTTGAAATGGGGATCTGTGAAACCCTCAGAATCATTTTGAAAATGACCCAAATAAAAATTTCTCCAAAAGGGTCCAAGAAAATGCTCATGTTGCTCTCTGAAAATATTGGACAGAGATAAAAATCAAACCAATATTTTTAGTGGCTCATGGACATTTATTTTGGGCATTTGGAATTAATGCATAAATATTTGCATTGGAAATATATTCTATATATATTAATATATGTCCAAATATTATGCCAATTATAAAGGAGCTCTGGAATAATATATCTAGCCCCTGCAAAAATTGGCATAAGTTAAATAAATGATTTAATATATTATTTAAATCAAAACAAATGTCAGAAATTAGAAAACAGAAAAAAAAAATAAAAGGGAGAAGCTTACCTGGGCTCCTCCCTGTGCAGCCCATCCAGCTGGCCGGCCCAGCCAGCAGGCGGCCCAGCCCGTCTCCCTCCTCTGTCGTCTTCGTCCCGACAGAGGGAGGGGAGTGTGGCCGGCGCGCGCGCGCGCCACCGCGCCACGCCACCTCTCTCCCTGCCTGCCTGCCCTCCCCTCCTCGCCTCGATGCCCCTGGACGACGCCACGCCTTCCCCCGGCTCTCTCTCACTCGCCCTCGGCTCTTCCCTCCTCTCCCTCGCTCTCTCTCTCACACCGCCGAACACCACCGTCGCCGACGTTCGCCATAGCAGCCGTCTCCGGCCACCCCTCGCTCCCCCGACTAGCTCAGAAGCTCCGCCACAACCCCCTCTTCCTCCCCACCGCTTCACGGGCCTCCGGAAGCCCTGCATCGCCGCCACGTCGCCGTTCCCCTCTTCGGGCTCCGACCATCATCGCCGTCGAATTCACCGTCTCCAGCGCGTCTCCGAGCCCGCTTCGACGCCTACTGCAACCGCGGTGAGCCCTCGAGTCGTTTCCCCCTTCTCCCCTGGTCTCTTTCGACCTCTAGGCCTTAGCCCCACCTTGGCCGAGAGCTCCACGCCGCCGGCGATGTCGCCGTCGTGGCCACGGTCACCGTAGCGCCCAACCGAGCACACTATCGTGCTCCACGCCTCACTAGGAGCACGCAGCACGCACCAACGCCTCCCCAAACCCCCTGCAACGCCGACTCCGACCGCACCCGAACTCCGGCCGCCGCTCACGAGCTCGCCGTCGACGATACCGGCCACCCCAGGCTCGGCCGCCACCACCGTTCGACGCGCGGGAGCAAGAGCTCTCCAACGAGCCCAAGAACGGCCTCGCCCGTGCCCTGTAGCGCGATCCCGCATCGCGCCGCCGTCTCGGGCCTCGCCGGCGTCACGTCGCCGGTGGGTTTGACCCACTTTGACCACGGCAGGACCCCCTGAGTCCCTGACAGGTGGGCCCAGCCCTGTAGCTAATTAGGATTAGCGCTAACCACTGTTAGTTAACCCCCTGACACTGACCAGTGGGCCCCAGCGCCACTAATCCCTAATTAGGATTAATTTAATCCTGTTTAACCCCCTGTCACTGACGTGTGGGCCCCACACGTCAGGTTTGACCTCAGCCAGCCGCAGTTGACCACTGACGTCATGCTGACGTCATGCTGGCGCAATAACTATATTTCTGGATTTAATTTTAATCAGGAAATTCCAGAATATTATTTAAACTTCAAAAATTCATAACTTTTATTCTGTAACTCCAAATTAGACAAATTATATATGAAAAATGATCAGAAAAATCCAATCTATCCATCTGTACTATTTTCATGCATGATCAAACAAGTTAAATTGATGTTTTAAGCAGAACAAGAAAAAGCACTTTAAAAGGCCATATTTGAGTTTGAAATTTGAATCTTTGATTCAAATTTGTTCAAACCCTTCTGGTTTTAGTTGCATTAGCCCAACACACTCATATTGCCATGTTTCATGCATGCATCATATTGTTGCACATTGTTTGGTGATGGTTGTATATCGGTGTCCTTTGCGACAGGTTCTGCCTCCGAGGAGTACCGTGATTACCCTAACGAAGAACCGTATCCGTGCATCGAACCATCAGGCAAGCAACCAACCATTTGATCATATCGATACAATCCCATGTTCTCGCTCCTGCTCTCTTTTACTGCATTAAGACAACGCGTTTCAAACTGCTGTGTGCTACGGTAGTTGAACCCATTTCCTCTGCATGACCTGTCATTGCCACAGTAACTAGGTGAAACCCACTAGCATGTGTAGGAGTTGATTGAGCCATATGTATGTGTTGTTCCTACCTTGCTATGCCTGCTATGCTTAGAGTCGTGTCAGGTCTGGTTCATCTAGGTGATGGGCTGGAGTGAAATGTTTATGTCGGTAATGAGAGTGGCGTGGTGAACACGATTTGGTAAAGGTATCGATGAGAGGCCATGTAGGAGTACATGGTGGGTTGTTTCATTGAAGCCGACCTTAAGCACTGAGATCTGTATGTGTGATTTAAGATACAGCTACTACCATGCATTGGGCCCTGAAATATGACCCCGCTCGACTTCTTATTCACCCTAGCTCTCTGTCCAGGAGTTGCAAGTAGTTTCTGGTGTTTGTAGCCTACTGGAGGCCGTGGACAGCGCTGACCGTAGGGGTGGGCTGTGATGCGGTAGGTACGTGGCCGGGTGTACCGAATACCCGTTAGGTATCTCGGGAACCCTGTTCACATCGTTCGGGGCCGTATGGGAAACCTCGGCCGGACTCCCTGCGGATGGAACCTGGATAGGCGATAAACCTGGACTAGAGGCTTAAGTGTTTAGGTAGGTCGTGGTCTACACCCACGTCGGCTTTCGCTTGAAGTCTGCCGAGCACATGTCGTGTGCAGACGCTAAGTGGTGGAAACATGTATGAAGAAGTACACCCCTGCAGGGTTATCATAATCTATTCGAATAGCCGCGTCCGCGGTAAAGGACTACTTGGTTGCCTATACAGTTCATAGACAAGTAAATGGAAACTACTAAAAGCCTCAAGATAAGTGTGAGTGCCGAGGATGGCTCTTCCGTAGGAAGACGGAGGCGGATCCTCGGTGGTGTATTGAAGTGGTGAGTAGTGGACTCGTGTGCGCAAAACCATTTCAAGTTGGAGTATCGTAGGATAGCCTAGCCAAGAGTCAAAGCTGGCTTGCTGCAATAACTCCACCAACCCTTCTTGATAACATGCATGTATGTAGGATCTGATGTAAGACTTGCTGAGTACCCTTGTACTCATGTTGCTATAATCTACATTTTTACAGAAGACGCTGCAACCCCTTCTGATGGGTTCTATGTAGACGTTGACATCAACGAGTAGGCTAAAGACCCAGGTGGTGATCTTGAGCTTGTGAAGGACCACGTAGTATAGCTAGGCTTTCCAAGCCTCTTTTATTTTACTAGCTGTCTGTACTCAGACAAGTTACTTCCGCTGCTGGTTTGTATGACTGTATGACTTGTATGTTGGGTCGTGAGACCCGTACCTTTGTGTATGTTATGTATGGCTCCCTGAGCCTTAAATAAAGTACTTGTGTCGTAGAGTCATGTTGTGATGCTTCGTTGTATTTGCACATATCGAGCATATTGTGTGTATGATTGAAATGCTTGGTATGTGTGGGATCTGACTATCTAGTTGTTTATCTTTAGTAGCCTCTCTTACCGGGAAATGTCTCCTAGTGTTACCGCTGAGCCATGGTAGCTTGCTACTGCTCTGGAACACTTAGGCTGGCCGGCATGTGTCCTTCTTCGTTCCTGTGTCTGTCCCTTCGGGGAAATGTCACGCATTGAGTACCGGAGTCCTGTTAGCCCGCTACAGCCCGGTTTACCGGAGTCCTGCTAGCCCAGTGCTACAGCCCGGACCCACTTGCTGATGACCGACACGTTCGAAGCTGGGTCATGGATGCCTGTCCCTGTAAGTCTGTGCCACTTTGGGTTTACGACTAGTCATGTCAGCCCGGGCTCTTTATCATATGGATGCTAGCGACACTATCATATACGTGAGCCAAAAGGCGCAAACGGTCCTGGGCAAAGGTAAGGCGACACCCGTGGGGATACCGTGCGTGAGGCCGCAAAGTGATATGAGGTGTTACCGGCTAGATCGATGTGACATCGAGTCGGGTCCTGACACTCGCACAACTCTCCAGACTAACACACGTCGCAAAGCACTTGGTCCCTGCACTTGTTGGCTTATAACCTCGGAGGGTAGAAGTATCGAATACGGTCCTGACCGATCAGTGGCACAAATTTGTGCTAAGGATACTCAAAGAGCCGACATGGATCATTGGTTGTTCCCAGTAGCGAGATTTAGGGTAAGATACACGCTGCGCTTTAATTCTATATGTGTTTCGCCGTGGACCAGTACTACGTGGAGAGGGTAAGGTGACTAAGTGCTATTTGCCACTTGGATAGCTACCCAAGCCACATGACCGTATGTTGAACAATACTCCCACCAAAAAACGGCATGCTGCACCGAATGCGGTATAAAGGTTATTCTCCGTTGAACATAACGGAGGGTTTGTAGGGTTAGCCGTTCGACATCCTCGCTCCTCCGCTGGAGCGCCGCTCTCTCACCTTCTTCTTCAAAACTTGTGCCTCGCTCCCATCACGCTCCAAGAGCGCAGATCCTCGCCGGAAGGAAGGAGGAACCTGGGAGGACTACGGCAGCTGTTCACTTCACCAGCGCGGGCGGTGAGGCCCGACCCCTTCTCTTACCGCCCTCGAACAAGAACCTTAAGGTATATTCTACTCCACCATTGCTCTAGCCATGTATACCATGAATCTAGGACGTGGTTCAAAGAGGAAAGGAGTGGGGGAAAGTAGTGGGAAAAGTTGTATATAGCATGAATCTAGGACGTGGTTCAAAGAGGAAATGAAGGGGGAAAGTTGTATAGCATGAATCTAGGACGTGGTTCAAAGAGGAAAGGAATGGGGGAAAGTAGTGGGGAAAGTTGTATCGCATAAATCTAGGACATGGTTCAAAGAGGAAAGGAAGGAGCGAAAGTACTAGTTCAAAAAGGAAAGGAAGGGACAAGGCTGTAGAGTTTGAGCAGGACTAGATTTGCTGCGCTCACATAGGGAAAGGTGTCTAAAGATAACAAAACTGGGACCAACACAAATATGCTCCTTGGTTGTTTGTTCTTTGTTGCAATAGACTGTACATGACCATAGTACATCGGTAGATGCACATGGTGCTGGTGCGTCCACTGTCCCATGCAACTCATTAGCTGTTGTTAATCTAAGGCCCTGTTTGGTTAAAAACTCCCTAGTCCCTACCTGCTTGGTTCCAGGGACTAAATATGGACTAGAGGTTATTAAATGACATGATAAAAGACCATGTTACCCCTACTAATGAACTAATAGAAACAAGGTGCGATGCGTGGCAGGGGCAACTGTTGGAAAAATTCCCAAAAAGACTCCCTCGGGGTCTTCTTTCTTTAGTCCCAAATGCCCACTTTTAGTCCCGAAAAGTCCCTCCTGTTTGGTTTAGATGTGACTGACACGGAGTTTTTTTAGTCCCTACACCAAAATGTCCCTGTAAACAAACACCCTCTAATAATGCCGCTGGAAAATTGATGCAATGCCACAGTTAAAAGCAAATTACATGTTTAACAAATTTTATTGTTAATATAATCTCTATGTTAATATTAATCAATGCCACTGTTTGAGAAATGCTATTGTCTTGCTTTCTTTCCCATTTAGATAAGGTAGATGCTTCTTTTTGTTGGCTTCTGTGTCATCCACCGTTATTGACCACTAATTGTTTCCTTTGCACCACTCTGTAAACAGGATTATGTACTTCACCTCGTTGCCATTGTGACCTTTTGTTGCACTGCACAAAACACTTTTGTTTTAAGAGTGTTTTCTGCAGTTCAACCAAAATGTCACACCGACAACGTTGCTTGATTGCTTGATCTTAGTGGAACTTCACAAGAGGAGATCTTACTTCCTATCCGTTAAGGCGAATTCGGTTCAGATCTTCTTCTTGTGAGTTGTTTGAATTCCGCATCATGAGAGGTCAGTACTAGCCTTCTTTCACATGATTCTGCAGTGTGCTCTCATATGTTGTGCTACTTGTACGATAATGTTGCTTGATTTTAGTGAACTGCACAAATGGAGACAAGACTTCCAATCTGTATGTGCACCGTAATATCCCATTGAGGTAAGATAAGGATATTTCACAACTGGTGGCCTGTATTTTGCCACTTTCATCAGAAAATTAAGTTTAGTACTATACTTGTGCTCCCTAATTGACATGCCAAATCTTACATTGAAGGCGAAGCTTGTCTGTTATTGAACCAAGTGATGAAGGGGAAGGACAAGCAGAAGAAAAACAAAAATCAAATCCCGATGCTGTAATGAAGCACTGGAACTGTGATGACACAAGTAATGATATAGTTTTCCATCTTAATTTATTGCTATGGCTGGAACGAACAATTGTTTTGCCACTGATTAGATGCCATACGTAATTATCTCTACTTGTGCAAACAGGGATCTTCTTTGAAGATACCATATATTTTAGTGGAACTGCACAAAAAGATGTTGGAAACATTAAACTAATCGAGGAGTATATAGTAAGCATGGCCACCATAGTAGATAGCAACAGATGGTTCCGGAGAAGTGTTTGATCTATATGCTCTACACAATAAGCCTCCTGACAAAGGTTGGTACTCGCCCACTAATTCGTCCATATGATTGAGCTTTGTCATCTCTATTGGCGTTGTGCTACTATTTAGATAATGTCATGAAAAAGTGGTATTGTCCTTGAGAAGTGCTTCATCTGTGCTGTTTTAAATATTTCCTTTCCTTTTTTTCGAGCAAACAGGGATGCTAGCATTTAGTAGTCCTCTTGTCTTCGCACAACAGGATCATCTTCCTATGAAGAAGAATATGGAGTACGTGAAGTGACTAGTTCCGATTATGCCAGGATGAAGAAGCCCTGTCTATCTTCTCATCAGAAGGAGCAGTTGAAGGATGGTTACATTACTCCCCACAAGACCAAACTAACTTTAGCTCAGAAGGACTGACAAATCTCCATCTTTTTGCTGTGATGCGCGAGTACAATGTTGTTCTAGGATTCTTTCTGGTGAGTTCCATTTTTCTAAAAGTGTGCTCTACATGGACCATGTATGTGCCTGTTGAAAACTGTCAATTCATAGTACATTTTGCTTTATACTAATCACTTTTTTGTATTTGTGCAAACAGGGGTGCTCAGCTTGATTTCAATGGGAACTGCACAAAATGTTCATGAATACATCGAATCATTCATTTCCACCACAAGAAAGGAGGTGCCGATAAGTTCAAGGCGTTGCAACATATAAGGGCGAAATCATACAAGCGCGTGAATTTGGTTGATTTTGGTGGAACTGCACAAAAAGAATAGTTGGTTTATTTAGCACGAGGTGCCATGTCAATGTCCGAACTGATGGCAAACCCTGCCCATTCCACAATTGTAGGCATTTGATATTTTGGAATGGGACAACCTTGTCAAATTTTTCTCATTGATTTTAAGACATGTGTTTGATATTTTCGAATGGGACGCCCTTGCTGTCAGCAGCGTCGATCAATTTTTTCTTTATTCATTAGTTGTGAAGTAAATATTGCCTCTAACATGTGAGTCGTTGAGATGCATAATCATCGATTGTTTTGAATGTTCTCTATGAATTGACAGCCTTGTGTGTTTGATTGCAATGTACAGAAACACTAAAAAGCTGCTCAAACTCTTTGTACCCCTTCTGTTCCTTTTTACTTTGCACATTGTGAAAGTGCATAATTTTTTGTATAAGATTGGTCAAAGAAGAGATACTTTGACTGCAGACAAAACTTGTATAGAAAGGACCGGAGGGAGTACATGTGAAACTGCTGCAAACGAGGTGATCACCCTGGGAATAATGCTAGTACGTATTGTTTTGCATGTTCATCCAATGCCAGTGATACAGGAATTCGAACTAATCGAAATAATTCATTCATACACGGTCGGATTTCATATAAACATGTCGGATTTAATTACATTTCATACATTCTTCAACTAAAAAAGGGTGTTTGTGGCCGCATGCATCTCCCAGATGCAAAGGCCGGGGGTCATCCTCCTTTTCTAAAAAAGAAATTAAAAAGGGGTGCGCTAGAGGTATAATTAATTAACCGAAGCTACCCACATGTGTCCCGCTGAGCTGAACAGAAGCTTCAGTGACTTAAATGCACGTGCAGTTGCGTAACTGACATGTGGCCTGTTGGGCCCACGTGTCAGTCAGCCAACTGCACCAGCAGTTAAGTAGAAGCATCGTTCTTCTCCAGCGCAGCTCTCCGACTCCATGTCGCCGCCAAGAAGCTAACCGGCCGTCAATGGTCAACCCGCCTAGCTAGCTTGGCTTCAATCGGAGGGTAGTAGCGGTGGCCTTACTTGGACCCGAGCGGCGGCGACCTACCGTACCCTTCCTCGTTTTCTGTGTGGCGCGGCCTCGTTGGCAGTGGGGCGGGGCCTTAGGGAGCCGGCGATGTCCTCTATCTCATTGCCGGCGGGCGGCGCCTCAGCGGAGCGGTGGAAATCCTCCCCCACGTTGCCGGCAGGGTGGGGCCTTGGCTGAGCCGGCGATGTCCTCTGCCTCGTTGTTGGCGGGGCGGGGCCTCGGTAGAGCCGGTGGTGTCCTCTGCCTCGTTGTTGGCGCCACGGGGCCTCGGTGGAGCAGGGCATCATCGACGCCAGCGGAGCGGGGACTCATCGGAGCCGGCATTGTCCTCTGCCTCGTCCTCAGTCTCATGAAACAGCGCCTCGCCTGCTTCATCGCCCTCTTTACTAGCCTCTTTGTAGGCACCGGAGCCTCCGCCACCCGCATGCGGTACTGCCAGCGCTCGAGGCGGCCGTTGCGGGCGAAGCGGTACGAGTCGAATAGCGCCTCCTGCTCCGCCCGCTCCGCGGCGATCTGCTCCTCCGCCTGCAAGTGCTCCTGGAGGAGATGGTGGTTGTAGGCAGCGTCGGCCTGCGCCTCCCGAAACTGCTCCTCACGCATCTGCCTCACCTTGTCCATATATTGGGCACGGGCCTCGACGATGTTCATGGTGCAATGCACCAGTGAGGATGGCGCGGAGGAGGGGGTTGGTGCCGGATCGTCGACTACCATGTTCTCCATTGGGACGTCATCGTCCTCCGGCTGCCTGCCAGCCAGCCGGTCGACAGCAATGGCTGCCATCTCCTTGTGGTCCGTCGTCCGCCCGTCCCGAAGAGCACTGGAGTGCGAGGAAGCCATGGTGGTCAGTAGTGGTGTGGACAGGAGAAAGGGAACGGATGCGGATGACTGCGGCTATGGCCGGCGCAGCAGTTTATATAGCAATGGTGGGCGGGCGGAGGGACGGATGTGTGGCGCCGGAGTAGCGGCCTCGGCAACCGCGTATCATTAATGTGTGCGGCAGATGGACGGACGGACGACACTTGTGTTGTTTGAAGGCGGAGCAATCGCCTGCACCAGGAAGCGGGCGGTCGGCGCTAACTGTTTCGGGCGGAAAGCGCGTGCGGGCGAGGAGATGACTTTACTTGGATAGGATGACAATGGGGACCCACCGGGTCCATAGACTCACATACGCAAGTGCCTCCTTATTATATATATATATATATATATATATATAACTATAATTTATTTTGCTTCCTCCTGGTTTCCTGACATCAGGGTCCCACACCATTAATTGTGAACCTATGTACTCCCTCCTTTCTGGTTTATAGGGCTTATCTCAAAATTTTAGTTTTTCCATTTTATAAGGCTCAATTTGGTTGTTTTCCATCATATGTTCAGATTCCAAGGTGCATTAAATCATTGCATGCAAGTATTAAGAGAAAATTGACCAATGCATGTACTTTATGCATGCATGCATTGCAATTAATGCATTGATAAACATAATTTTTTGAGGATAACAAGAGCATTAATTAGGTGCTTTTGCAAAACTACAAAAAGTATTCCACCACTCGCCATCTACCTTGATTGGTGAGATTTTTGAATTGAGCATTATAAACCGGAAAGGAGGGAGTAGTCAATAAACGAGAGAATTGCACAAGAAGCGGCCGACAGCTAGGACCAAGCAGCTCGAGCAGTATTTGTGTTTTTGAGGTGTGAGCACTGCAGAGTTTTTCGATGTTTACCCCAGATATTATTTTTTCTCCTCTAAACAACAACGAAAACATCGCTGCAGGTATTAAGTGGGTGGGCTGTGGCCCGTCTAGCCCAGGCCAGATATCCAGCCCAGATATTAATTTTTTTCAAGCTGAAAATAGCTAGCCCAGCTATACTTTTTTTTGAGGAATACCCAGGCAAGGTCAAGTTGTTATTCTCCGCCCCGCTGGGCTGCAAATCTTTCCTAGGAGGGATGCATTAGGCTTAACAAGAAAATGGGCTTTAATAAATAATAAATGGGATGTAATTATAAAAACTGGGTAGTAACTATAAAAAAGGCACCAAATAGTGATTACTTTATAAAATATTATTTTTGGAATATTGAAAATTTTAATTTCATTAATTGTTGCGAGCGCAATGTTTTGTTGGATTTTTACCTAATATAAATTTATATTAAAATTGTATTTAATCTGACTAGAAATTTCGGGGTAAAAATATTTGGATCCCATCAAAATGTGGGAAATTTTATTGAATTCTGTTTTGAATGGTTGGTTGAAATGGGTTGTACTTTTAACAAACTGTAAATGGGTTGTAGTAAATTCCATTAGAATTCAAAAATGGGCTACACATTCTTACAAATCTCAAATGGGCTATAAGTTCTCTGCCACACACTTCTGGCCTTACTAAGTTGGCGTGTCCCCTAAAAAATCAGAGTTGACGCGTATGCAAGGCTTTGTCAACTTGTAGTCAACACACGGTTCTAGTAGTAGTGGTTGTTGGATGTCCATCCAACGGATGCCATGCTTCTTCTTCAATCTCGGCTTTTCTAGCTTCACCCACCCAAAAAATGATTCCTCCCCCTGACATATGGGGTGCACCGTTTCGGAAGCTGATCTGTGGGCCTACTAAGTTGACGTACCAAGGGCTTTGTCAACTTAGTCAATAATAAATGGTTCTAGCTGCAGTGACCGTACGATGTCCATCCAACGGCCATCATGCTTCTTCAACCTCTGGTCTTCTTGCTCCAGCCGCCCAAAGCAGCGCCGGTCGTGCCGCCTGCTCCTGCCTCCCGTGGCCGACTGTGCTGCCGCGGAGGCCTCACCACCCCCTACTACTCCCACTACTGGCCAGGCCATCCCTCCACTCACCCACACCCCCTATTATTCTGTGGCGATGGCAGCGCAGCCGAACCAGTGAACCCTCATACTCCTCTCTGCGTGTGCATCCACTGCCGCGTCTTCCCCGGCTCCGTGTCGTCCCCTTCCTAGGCCTCGCCGTCGTCCACCGCCGTGGTTCTCTCGGTGCGGCATGGTCAACATGGTAAAGGAACGACTTCCATCGGACATGGACTATACGTGGAGAGGCTGACAGCTGGGTCCACGGCAGCTGCAAGAAAGTGCCTCCTTATTACGTGCAAAATAATTATTCCTCCACCTGACAGCATGGACCCACCAGACGGGCCACCGTATTTCGTGAAAAAATGATTTCCCCCCTGACTGCTGGGACCCACGAGCTACATCTTCGCACGCAAGGAAGTGCGTCAGAAAAAAAAACGATTCAGCCCCCTGACTGCTGGGACCCACCAGCTACATCTTCGCACGCAAGGAAGTGCGTCCGAAAAGAAAACGATTCGCCCCCCGACTGCTGGGACCCACCAGCTACACCTTCACACACAAGGAAGTGCGTCCGGGCAAAAAAAACGATTCGCCCCCTAACAGCAGGGAGCCAGCAGCAACACCTTCGCACGCAAGGAAGTGCGTCCGGGCAAAAAAAAACGATTTGCCCCCCTAACTGTTGTGACCCAGCAGCTACACCTTCGCATGCAAGGAAGTGTGTCCGAAAAAAAAAGATTCGCCCCCCCGACTGCTGGGACCCACCAGCTACACCTTCGCACACAAGGAAGTGCGTCCGGGCAAAAAAACGATTTGCCCCCCTGACTGCTGGGACCCAGCAGCAACACCTTCGCACGCAAGGAAGTGCGTCCGGGCAAAAAAACGATTCGCCCCCCTGACTACTGGGACCCAGCAGCTACACATTCGCACGCAAGGAAGTGCGTCTGGGCAAAAAAAAATAAAAACAAAACGATTCGCCCCCCTGACTGCTGGGATCCACCAGCTACATCTTCGTAGGCAAGGAAGTGCCTGACAATCGGGACCCACCTGGTCGAAGCGTACGTAGCATTGTCATCCTGGTCAAGAACGTGTACGTACATACTGGTCGATGTAGAGGTGTGCACGTGTCGTAGTAGAGGCGCACACGTAGCATGTACACGAACGTACATCGGCCAGGGTGCAAGAAAGAAAATACGGCCACGTATGTGTACATACGGGCGGGGTCTCAAACGCTTAGTCGCGCATACGTACGGCGAGGGCTCGTGTTCATGGGGTGGAAACGGAATGCGTCCTGTTCATTGGGAGGCAACGGAATGCGTCGTGTTCATCGGGAGGCAACGGAACGCGTGGGAGCCAACCGGCTTGGATGGAACAGGCAATGGAAACGAGGCCTGGCGTACCACAGAACGGAGGATATGGCCTTGTGTTCGACAGGCCACGTTCGAAACGGGGTCCTTTTGATCGGGAGGGGTGTGGCGTATCGCAAAATGGAGGAAACGGACCTCCTACGGTCGAAACAGGGGTCTTGTTGATCGGGAGGGGTGTGGCGTACCGCAAAATGTAGGAATCGGACCTCCTACGGTCGAAATGGGGGTCCTGTTCATCGGGAGGGGTGTGGCGTACCGCAAAACGGAGGAAACGGACCTCCTACGGTCGAAACGGGGGTCCTGTTCATCGGGAGGGGTGTGGCGTACCGCAAAACGGAGGAAACGGACCTCCTAAGGTCGAAACGGGGGTCCTGTTCATCGGGAGGTGTGGCGTACCGCAAAACAGAGGAAATTGACCTCCTATGGTCGAAACGGGGGTCCTGTTCATCGGGAGGTGTGAGGCGTACTGCAAAACGGGACTCCACGGGACATTGTTCATCTCCACCATCGACCTCCTCCAGCCTCCACGGGCTACCGTCGACCTCCTCCAGCCTCCACGGGCTCCTGTTCATCCAGCCTCCACCGCGTGCTACTCCACCGGCTACTGTTCAACCACCCCTCCACTGTTTACTGTTCATCCAGCCCTCCACCATCTACTGTTCATCCAGCCCTCCACACCACGGGGTCCTGTTCAACCACCCCTCCACGGCCACCCCTCCACCATCTACTATTCATCCAGCCCTCCACACCACGGGGTCCTGTTCATCCAGAGGCAACACCACTGCTCACTGTTAATCCAACCCCCCCCCCCCCGCAGCGCTCACTGTTCATCCAATCGATCAGCTTCAGTTAGCAGCAGTAGCGAAGGAATCGCTCCATCAGGTTCAGTTAATAGCCATCGATTGACCGCTCGGGTTCAGTAACGCGTAGCCTGCAGTGCAATCGCTCGGGTTCAGTTAGAGCCCAACGCCTCGCTCGGGTTCAGTTAGAGCCAACGCCTTGCACACACACGCGTACGTGTACGAGAGAAACGCGCATCGCTCGGCCCCCAACCTCCCACCGTAACCGGTAACTCCTCAAAACTTTCCTCCCCCTCGCTTCTACCACGGTTTTTTCCGTCATGTACGGCCCAAAGAATGTCATGCAGCTGCATCTCTGGGCCGCCCAAGACGAAAAGCCCATTTTCTGTCATGATTTTTGTCATAGAAGTAGGATCCCACCACATCTATGATGATACCGGGTTTTGTCACAATTATCTTCATAGAAGTGTCATATGTATGATAGAAAAAAAATTCATTCGGCCCAAAATGTCACGGATGTGTCTTTTTTTTGTAGTGCGCCTTGCAATGCTGAAGACAATCTGCGCGCCGGACTCATCGTCATTGAAACCTGGTTCAGGGGCTACTGAGGGAGTCCTAGACTAAGGGGTCCTCTGACAGCCGGACTATATACTTTGGCTGGACTGTTGGACTATTAAGATATAAGATAGAAGACTTCGTCTCATGTTCGGATGGGACTCTCCTTGGCGTGGAAGGCAAGCTTGGCGATTCAGATATGTAGATTCCTTTCTCTATAACCGACTTTGTACAACCCTAGCCCCCCTAGTGTCTATATAAACCGGAGGGTTTAGACTTCTAGGGTTTAGCCACAACAATCATAATCTCATAGGCTAGGATTCTAGGGTTTAGCCATTACGATCTCATGGTAGATCAACTATTGTAATACTCATATTCATCAAGATCAATCAAGCAGGAAGTAGGGTCTTACCTCCATAGAGAGGGCCCGAACCTGGGTAAACATCGTGTCCCCCGCCTCCTATTATCATGAGCCTTAGACGCATAGTTCTGGGACCCCCTACTCGAGATCCGTCGGTTTTGACACTAACAATGTGAACCAGGTGTATATAAAGTTTGAGAGAGATAGAGGAGCCCCGATACGGCTGAGTGGTGCGTCAGTCAGTTGAGAGGGGGAAAGAGATATTCCATCCGCTCGGTAATGCAGTGCATATAAATTTTGTAGAAGTCAAACATTGGAAACTTTGACCAGGTTTACGCAAATATTATTTATATCTACAATACCAAAGATACATCATACGAAACTACATATCATGATGAATCTAATGATATATGTTTGTCGTTCTAGATGTAATTGTTTTTCTCCACGTACATGGTCAAACTTTGTGATGTTTGACTTTTCAATAAATCTATATGCTATGGACCGAAGAGAGTGCCTAAGTCGAGAGAGATCAAGTGTGTGTGAAGGAGAATGAGTGAGTGTGCAAAGAGAGAGAGTGTGTGAAATAGAAAGGAACAACAAACAATAAATTAGAGAGAGAGAGAGTGTGTGTGTTCATTTCTTATGCAAACATATCACGCATGAATCTCCGAGATAGAAAAGCCAGGTGAGGAGATACACGAAGATAGCTAGGGTGTGATTGTTTGCAACGTAGAGAGAGACCCCTATATCACATGTCCAGCAGAGATATGGCCAACAAGGGACAAAGGTCGAGAGGGGCGCATGGAGGAGATGGACGCATGGGGAGAGAGAGAGGGTGTGTTTGTGATAGAGTGATCCCTCGAGATTGTGAGGGGACTATATGGGTGGGAGATCGAGGGACGAGGTGTGATACGTCTCCAACGTATCTATAATTTTTTATTGTTCCATGCTATTATATTATCTATTTTGGATGTTTAATAGGCATTTATATGCTATTTTATATTATTATGGGGACTAACCTATTAACCGAGAGCCCAGTAGCAGTTTCTGTTTTTTTGCCTGTTTTAGAGTTTCGCAGAAAAGGAATACCAAACGGAGTCCAAACTGAATGAAACTTTCGCAATGATCTTTCTTGGACCAGAAGCAAACATGGAGACTTGGAGATGAAGTCGAAGACGCAACGAGGCGGCCACAAGGGTGGAGGGTGCGCCCAAGGGGTAGGGCGTGCCCCTGCCTCATGGGCCCCTCAAGGGTCTCCTGACCTAGTTCCTTCGCCTATATATACTCTTATACCCTGAAAACATTCAGGGAGCGACAAAACCACTTTTCCACCGCCGCAAACTTCTGTACCCGTGAGATCCCATCTAGGGACCTTTTCCGGCGTCCTGCCGGAGGGGGATTCGATCACGGAGAGCTTCTACATCAACACCATTGCCTCTCCGATGAAGCATGAGTAGGTTACCACAAACCTAAGGGTCCATAGCCAGTAGCTAGATGGCTTCTTCTCTCTCTTTGATTCTCAATACCATGTTCTCCTCGATGTTCTTGGAGATCTATTGGATGTAATATTCTTTTGCGGTGTGTTTGCCGAGATCCGATGAACTATGGATTTATCATCAGATTATATATGAATATTATTTGAGTCTTCTCTGAATTCTTATATGCATGATTTGATATCATTGCAAGTCACTTCGAATTATTGGTTTAGTTTGGCCTACTAGATTAGTTTTTCTTGCAATGGGAGAAGTGCTTAGCTTTGGGTTCAATTTTGTGGTGTCCTTTCCCAGTGACAGCAGGGGTAGCAAGGCACATATTGCATTGTTGCCATCGAGGATAAAAAGATGGGGTCTTCATCATATTGCTTGAGTTAATTCCTCTATAGCATGTAATGTTACTTAATGTGTTACTACGTTCTTTATGAACTTAATACTCTAGATGCATGCATGCTGGATAGCGGTCAATGTGTGGAGTAACAGTAGTAGATGCATAATCATTTCGGTCTACTTGACACGGACGTGATGCCTATGTTCATGATCATTGCCTTAGATATCTCATAACTATGTGCTCTTCTATCAATTGCTCGGCAGTAATTTGTTCACCCACCGTATTATTTGCTATCTTGAGAGAAGCCACTAGTGAAACCTATGGCCTCCGGGTCTCTTCTCCATCATATAATTTCTCTTTTACATCATACTAGTTTCCAATCTACTATTTTGCAATCTTCTATTTTCCAATCTATAAACCAAAAATACGAAAAATATTTACTTTACCGTTTATCTATCTCTATCAAATCTCACTTTTGCAAGTAACTGTGAAGGGATTGACAACCCCTTTATCGTGTTGGGTGCAAGTTGTTGATTGTTTGTGAAGGTATTCGGTGACTTGTGTGTTGTCTCCAACTGGATTGATACCTTGGTTCTCAAACTAAGGGAAATGCTTACTATACTTTGTTGCATCACCCTTTTCTCTTCAAGGGGAAAACCAACGCAAGCTCAAGAGGTAGCAGGAAGAATTTCTGGCGCCATTGCCGGGGAGATCTACGTCAAGTCAAGCCATACCAGGTACCCATCATAAAATCTTCTCTCTTGCATTACATTATTCGACATTCGCCTCTCATTTTCCTCTCACCTACTTCTAAAATGATTTTTGAAAAGATTTTCCTTTTCTTCACCTCTCTTCCGTTCGTCTTCTTTCTGGTTGCTCGTTTGCTGGATTGGTTTGTTGCCATCATGTCTGAAACTAGGGAAGTTATCATTGAAAATCTTGAGGAAACACTCCAATCTTGTTCTTTGAATCATGAAACTGGAACTCCTCCTAATTACAAAACAAAAATGTTTTGTGTGGGGGACAGTAATGTTATTGGAAAAAGTGTTATCCAAGAAATCTTTGACTGCACGTGATCCATGCCTATTAATAGAAAGTCTATTCTTCTAGAGACCAACTGCTATGCAGATGCCATTGTTATGTTTGTTGATAAATTAGAAAGAAAATTTGTGCATATTCATCCTGCTTTGCAAAAGGTGTTTTATGGTCTTCCCAATATTAATCACCCAATAGCTAAAAAGATTGCCACCATTATCCTTATGCGTGAATTAGATTTTATAATACAAGAAGCTAGGGATATTTTTTCTTTCTATAAAAAGGATGTTGAACACCCTCCGACTATATATATTCTCTATGATAAAGAAACCATGCGTAGTGTGGAAACTAGACATTATCAATCTTACAATGAAAATCTTAGGAAGAGAGTTCCCTATTCAGAAATCTCTCAATCTTTGTACCTTGAGGATTTTGAGGAGTTTGATTGGATTACTAGGGGAATTTATGTAGGATTCAATAGGGATTGGTTGAATAAAATGATGAAGGAACCTGTTAAAAATGAGCTATGCATTTTATATGATGACATATATGGTGATGATCCCGACTATGGGTTTCTGAATGTTAAAATTACCAATCATAGTCATTTCCATGATTTAATTTCATCTTCTAAGAGGGAAATAAGGAAAGGATAGACTTGGTAAGACGAGTTTTGGATGATTTTATGAGAAAAGAATTGCATACCAAAGATGACAATACTTAGATCTATTCGTGTCTTTATGCCTAGCTAAGGGCGTTGAACAATAGCGCTTGTTGGGAGGCAACCCAATTTTATTTTTGTTCTTTGATTTTTGTTCCTGTTTTTTTTGACAAAAACAGTGGGGGAAATCCCCACTGTGATTCTCTTTTTCATTAAAATAGGGGGACAATTACATATGGATTTACATGATGGATATAATACATGACATTGAAGAGTCTACAAATGATCTAGCCAGCTTTGCATGCCCTCTTTCAATCCTGGTTTTGCCTTCTTTATAATCATGCAAATGTGCTCCTTGAAAGTGGCAATACAGAATGTCATATTTTTGACCCTGTTGTCAAAAATTATGCTATTTCTGTGTTTCCATAGACTCCAGCATCCAGCAATCAGACATTCTTTAAAGCATCCAAGTGTATCTTGCTTCCTTCCCTCCAGGAGCATTTCTATGAGGTTATGGTCAGTGTTCCATTGGTAGCCAATGTTCATCCAGAAGTTTTGGCTGAAATCACAGCTAAAAAACAGATTCATTAGATGTTCATTTGGTTCATCATCACATAATTCACACTTACTAGTCTCAATGTAGAAATTCTTCCTTTTTAATAGATCTCTAGTGTTTAATCTGTCTTGTAACAAGAGCCAGAAGAAGAATTTCTACTTTGGTAAAGAGCATGATTTCCATATCCATTGATAGGGTTTAGGTGCATCAACAAGGTTTCCCATAAGTTCAAGGTATATTCTCTTGTTAGAGTACCTTGTGGCACCCCAATAAAATTTCCAAGAATCTGGCAGGTGCTGATTCTCTCTGTTGTTAATCAGCTCTATAAGGTTGATACTCTGTTGTACAGCAATAGAGGACATGGGCAGGTGGAACAAATCATAAAATTCACTATCATCCATATTGCTGACAGTTGCAAGAGTTATGTCAGCATTCTTTGCATAGGAAAATAGCTGAGGCATTGACTGTGAAATTGTATAAGAACACCACTTATCTGGCAATAGCTTAATTGTATCACCTCTCCCAGCATAGCATATAGTCATGTTTTAAAAGTCTTGCAAATTCGACCAACAGTCTTTCCACCAAAAGGATCCCATCATTGTAGGGAAACAAGGTATCTCATCATTATCATAGTAATTGTTCCATATAAGGTTAACCAAGGGGATATCCTGCTTATTGAAGAATTTGTAAAGAAATTTTATAAGCAGAGTTTTGTTTTGTGTTCTCAGATCTAACACACCCAATTCCCCAGCCTTTTTTGGCAAGCAAACATTATCCCATTTAACAAGGCAATTTCCTTTTTTATTGATATCCTTACCATACCAAAGGAAGTTCCTGCCAGATTTTTCAAAGTGATCCAGTATGGTGAAAGGTACTCTGATGCAACACATAGCAAAAATTAGCAGAGCAGCAACTATGGATTTGAGATGTACAAGTCTCCCAAAATATGACATTAATGAGGCAATGCCAGAAAGTCTATGATCAAGTCTTGATACCATGGGCATCAAATCTGCCACTTTACGTCTTGTAGATCCCATTGGTAGACCAAGATATGTGAAAGGCATAGATTCTTTTTTGCAATTGAAGGAATTTGCCAGCTCTTGAGCTTTATCATCAGACATGTTGATTGGTACCATGGATGATTTACTATAATTTACAACAAGTCCAGTGAATTTTGAGAAGTTGTCAAGTATCTCAATGAAGCTTCTAATTTGAACCTCATCAACAGGCAAGATAACCAGGGTGTCATCAGCATATTGTATGATGGGATAACTTTCAGTAAAGTTAGTCTCAATGGGCAGAGATAGTGTTCCATTTCTCCAGGCATCATTAACCATGATTTGCAATAATTCTCCAACCATAACATATAGAAGAGGGGAAAATGGATCTCCTTGTCTGACACCACACTTACATTGAATGCATTTACCTGGAACACTATTAAGGATGACAGATATGGAAGCAGTAGATAGGATAGATGAGACCCATCTAATCCATTTCTTGGTAAATCCCAGATGCTTCATCATGTATAAGATAGCCTTGTATCTCACTTTATCAAAAGCCTTAACAAAGTCAATCTTAAAAATAATGATCTCTTTCCTGGATTTGTAACACATATGTATGTATTCAAAACTCCATGCAAGGCAATCCTGAATATTCCTTGTCTTTATAAACCCATATTGATTCTTGCTAATTCTGGATATAATAATCTGCTGCACTCTATTAGCAATGAGTTTAGTAAGGATTTTGATAGGCATACTTACAAGTGAGATGGGCCTATAATCATCAGGAATTTCAGGATTGTCATTTTTGGGTATCAAAGTAATGTAGGCAGTGTTAACAGGAGCCAGGGAAACAGCTTCATTGTAGAAATCATTGATGAATTTGTAGAAATAATGCTTGATTATGTGCCAGCATTTCTTCATAAACAGGCCATTAAAACCATCAGGTCCAGGAGATTTGTCATTGGGCATTTTATTGATGATATCATCAATCTCATCAGTACTGAAGGGCCTGTCAAGATCATAAAGATCCTCCTCCATAGCAAGGTGTGATATGTCAAAGTTTTGTGTGCAGATTGTCTCAGTACCAATCCTATCTTTGAAAGATTCCCATAGTATAGCAGCTTTATGATCATGATCAAATACTTGTTGTCCATCCATAGTCATAAGATATGTGATGTAGTTGTGCCTAAAAACATAAGTAGCAATTGCATGAAAGAATTTGGTATTTTCATTACCCAAATTTGCCCATATGATGTTTGCCCTAATTCTCTAGTAGATTCTCTTAGCCTCCAGCAACTTGTTTGTATGCTTGATGAGAAATTTCCTGAAATTCTTTTCCACCCTAGCTAGTGGTCTTTGTTCCTCAATGCCATGAAATAGTTTCACATAGAAACAACAGTTATCAATGATTTTGTTCAATTGGGAGTATTGCTTGCTCCAAGATTTCAAACCTCTTCTGATAGATTTAAACTTGGAATTTAAATTCTTAGCAGAATCAGAGAAATGAGTGGAATTTAACCAATGCTTCTCCACAGTTTCAATAAACCCACTGAATTCAGTTCAATACTCTTCAAATCTGAATATCTGGCTTCTGGGAATATTGCTATCAATCTGGATTTTGATAGGTACATGGTCAGATGAAATTCTAGCTAATGGAGTAGCCATAGTAGATGGATGGATAGTAGTCCAGTGGGGACTGGTAAAAATCCAATCTAACTTTTCCAATAAAGGTTGATCTTGTTTATTGGTCCATGTGAAAGCTCTTCCTTTGAGAGGGATTTCTGCCAGATCCAGGTTAACAATGATATTATTAAAAGTCATCATACTAGCAGGATCACCACCAGGTTTGTTTCTATTATCAGGGCTTCTTATGTAATTAAAATCACCCAGGATCATCCATAACTTAGACTGGCTCATATTCAGACCCATAAGCCAATCAGTAAATTCCTGTTTACCTTCAGTGCTGTTAGGACCATAAACATTAGTGAGATACCAGCAGGTACTATCCAGATTAGAAGTAAACTCAATGGTGATCGGATAATAATTTTGGGATATCACTTTGCCCTTCATTAAATTGCCATTCCAAATAGTAATTAGACCTCCAGAGTTGCCATTGGAAGGTGAAAAACAGAATTGGTTGAACCTCTTGGGGCAAAAATTCTTGATATAAGCAATATCAAAATTATCCCTCTTGGTTTCTTGAAAAGTCATAATACAGCAAGCACTTTCATCAATTTTCTTTCTAATGTCATTCCACCTAGTTGTGGAGTTTATACCTCTAACATTCCAATTTAGGATATTCCAACTTCTATTCATGGCAGAAGTATATGAGGTAATATTGTGACATATTATGAATAGCATAATATGTGCTCCTACATGCTCTGTGGGTCTTGCTATAGCAGCCAATATCTGGGGTAAGTGAATAGTCATAGACTAAAGCTCGTTGGAGTAGATACATGCAGTAGATAATCATACTACATAAACATTTAAAACAACATAAGCAACTGACAGGCAAACTCCAGTAGAAACTGTAGCACAAAGTATACTTATTACACATCATACTGATAGTTGATGCACGCAGGCATCCAAATGACATGGTAGAGGAAGCAAAAGGAACTGGAATCATAGCAAGATGGCAGTTAGGGGAGCCATCAAAGCCCACATCATAGCAGTGAGACCTAATCATCAGAGCTATCATAGTGCCATCTTACATGGACCTGTGCCAATAGCCTGCAGGGTCTTCATAGGAAACTCAGGTGGTGGAGGTGCCTGCTTATTAATAATCACAGCATCAAACTGAGGTCCCAGGTTAACAGATATATCTTTCTTCAGTTTCTTAGCATCCTGTTTATTACTATGATCAATCTTAGCTTCATTATTGATGGCATTATCTGCAGCAGCCTGGTCCTTGAAGCCACTGGTGAGCTTGGCAATCCCGTTGCTCCTCCTGCAGAAGGTGTCATCTATGATCTTCTTCTTTTTCTGCCTGTTATAAGGTTTCTGAACTTCAGCAAACTCCTGGCCTGTGATCTCCTCAATGCTGACAGAGCTGGCATTCATAGGTGGTTCATTCTGGATGGTTTGGATCTGCAGATAACATCTTTTATTGTTACCATTGGTGCCCACAACATCGACCACATTGCAGGAAGCATTGACAATCTGGCTGCCACCCAGTTTGGGAATGATGTCCTGAGCATTTGTCACCAAGTTACCAATAAGTTCCTTAAGAACATTAATGTGCTCAGTAGCACCCTCAACAGCAATGTTCCTAGTCTGCAAAGGCTGGGAACTGCTAGTGGATGGTATGTCATTGTAGCTCATGCTGCAGTTATTGGGGATAAACACAGGACTAGGAACTTTCTGAGAACTGGGTTGTGAGGCAACAGGATTAATTGGGATGAAATCAGGCCCAAGAGTCTCATGAGGTTCAGCATAGATTGTACTGGAGTGTATCTGAATGGGAGATCTTACTTCCTCCAAAACAGGTGCCTCAACATGATCAGCATTAATATGTTCAGAAGCAGCAGTCATGTGGGCATCATCATGGTTCACATTGTCATTATGGACCACATGAACATCCTCATATGGTGCACCAAGGTTCTCATTATGAGGATTAATAACAACTTGATCCATAGATATATTCCCTAATACCTCATCATGCCAGAAACCTCCATGTACATGAGGGAGGGGATGTGGGTTTCCACCATCAGGTGGCAATGGGTCCTCATCACCCCCTTGCTGACCAATTAGGTCCCTCGACAGTATATATGTTGGGCAAGTCCATGAGTCACCATATCCAACATCATCTAGATTCCTCAGAACAACTAGACTAATAGGAATATTGTCAACATTCATGACCCTGAGTTTAACAATAACCCTTGCTTTGTCCCTTGGATCCTTGTTCCAGATCAGAAAGCGACCATATGGTGACACAGTGCGACTAATCACCCCAACATCCCAGCATTCTAATGGATAATTCATAAGTAGGATCCATACATCATGTGTGAAAGTAATGTTGCGGTAATTTAGACCTCTATCCTGCTTGCTAATCCTAAGAAAAGAGTCACCAATGTGGAACGGGCTCAGACTGACAGCAGTATCACGCGAACAGGCAGTAGTAAACTGAACCAAAGTAGTACCCATACCACAGCGGGAAGTGTAGTTGATGCGCCATCCACGTCCCTCCACGTAGTTCGTGATCAGAGCAATGGCACCATGGAACTCCTCAGCTGATACCTCGGGTACGAGCGTGGCGATTGCCCACTCATCGCAGACCATCGGTAGGTCACCTCCAAGAACCACATATCCACGGCGAGCACGGAGAGGACCGGGGGGGGGGGGATGATCGTCGTACCAGGAGGAAGGTGGGGGAGCGAGTTGCAAGGGTAGCATGCCATCTCGGTGTTTGCAGTTGTGGCCGGTGGAGCAGAGGGAGAAGAACCAAGGGGAGAAGCCGAGGGGACTAGTTGAGCTTCAGTTATATTAAGGGGAGGATCCTTTTTCTGTTTGACCCGATAAGCATTAAGTCTGGTATTCTTGTTGAAACAAAATCTGGCGATATGATTGTATCGGTAACAAACACGGCACCTGATTCTATTGTTGCGTTGATTACGCGCGTGCCCAGCACGAAGGCATTTTTGGCATATAGTATAATTGGATATGTCAGTATAAATCCTCCCTGACGATACATCTTCCGAGGAGTTGGGCTGCTCCATACTTGTCGGTCTGATGGGCTCCGCGGACAAGTTTTGGGTCCATCGATTAAAACTAGTACTGGTGCATGCAACGGCTGATCCGCTATGCATGTGGGTCGTTGGAGCAACCGGCGGCGAGCGAAGAACACGATCATTAGGAATCGGCAATCCATGTGGCGTAGATCCGAGGGGAATTACATACGCCCCCGATAAAGGATTGTTATCATGCGTATCAACTCTCATGTGCGAGGTAGAAAGATGACCCATGATTCTACGGTAAACATGATTGGTGGGAACAAGATTTGTGCGCTTACCTTTATGACGTCGTGTGACAATAGTCCATTCAGAATCTTGTTCTCTATACCACTTCTTCTCTTCAAAAATCCAATTAGGGCCACCACCGCTCCATAAGTGGAAATAGCATTTGAATGCATCACAATTGAAATATGATTTACGTACCAAGAAGAAACCCACGGCCTTGGAGCAAACTTTGAACATAAAAACATTACCCTTGATATGAGATACCTCAAATAAGTCATAGGATCCACCAGTGCAAGATGATAGTACCAAACTCACACTGTGGGTATTCAGTTGAAAACCAAATCTTGCAAATGAGACCACGAGGGAGAAACCATACGAAGAGGAGATGGGGTTTACCGAGGTTTGGAATAACTTACGGATCTAACCTCTGAAATGGTGACCAAAAGAAAAATCCAGTTGGTGGGCGATGGAGTGTGGATCACTGAAGGGATCCATCGGCCAGGAAAGGGATTTTGATGGTGGGATCAGTGGAGATCTTTGACGGTGCCATGGTCGCCATGGGAGGGGTGGGAGGTGGGGTGGGGTGGGTGGTGCACCATGAAAGGCTGTTCTGGTCGCCTCTGGTTAGATGTGGTTTTATGTTTTAATTAGTGTTTGTGACAAGTTGAACCTTTAGGATAGCTTACGGTGATAGTTGTGTTGATCCTGCTGAAGAAGAGAAACTTTTGTGCCCAGTAAATTAGTTTTACTAATTCACAGAAACGTGCTTTTGATCTGACTATTTTTGATATTGATTGATACACATATTTCTTAGGTTTTCCTAATTTTCCAGGATTTTTGGAGTTACATAAGTGTTCGAGAGTTACAGATTACTACAGAATGTTCTATTTTTGACAGATTGTATTTTTCGCATGTTGTTTTCTTATTTTGATGAATCTATGGGTAGTATCAGGGGATATGAACCACAAAAAAGTTGGAATACAGTAGATATTACACCAATATAAATAAATAATGAGTTTGCAATAGTACCTTAAAGTGGTGATTTATTTTCTTATACTAACAGAGCTCATGAGATTTTCTTTTGAGTTTTGTGTTGTGAAGTTTTCAAGTTTTGGGTAAGGACTTGATGGACTATGGAATAAGGAGTGGCAATATCCTAAGCTTGGGCATGCCCAAGGCATCCCAAGGTAATATTAAAGGACAACCAAAAGCCTAAGCTTGGGGATGCCCCGGAAGGCATCCCCTCTTTCATCTTCGTCTATCGGTAACTTTACTTGAGGCTATATTTTTATTCACCATACGATATGTGTTTTTCTTGGAGCGTCTTGTATGATTTGAGTCTTTGCTTTTTAGTTTACCACAATCATCCTTGCTGTACACACCTTTTTGGAGAGACACGCATGAATCATGATTTATTAGAATACTCTATGTGCTTCACTTATATCTTTTGAGTTAGGCAATATTGCTCTAGTACTTCACCTATACCTTTTTAGAGCACGGCATGGCTTTATTTTGTAGAAATTAATGAACTCTCATGCTTCACTTATATTATTTTGAGAGTCTTTTAGAACAGCATGGTAATTTCCTTTGGTTATAAAATTGGTCCTAATATGATAGGTATCCAAGGGGGGTATAATAAAAACTTCCATAAAAAGTGCATTGGATACTATGAGAAGTTTGATTCTTTATGATTGTTTTGAGATATGAAGATGGTGATATGAGAGTCATGCTAGTGGAGTAATTGTGAATTTAAGAAATACTTGTGTTGAGGTTTATAAGTCCCATAGCATGCATGTATGGTGAACCGTTGTGTAACAAATTTGGAGCGTGAAGTATCTCCTTGATTGTCATCCTTTGTGTGGAGGTCGGGATTGCGCGATGGTTAACTCTTACCAACCCTTCCCCTAGGAGCATGCGCGTAGTGCTTGGTTTTGGTGACTTATAGATTTTTGCAATAAGTATGTGAGTTCTTTATGACTAATGTTGAGTCCATGGATTATACGCACTCTCACCCTTCCATCATTGCTAGCATCTCTTGTGTTGTGTAACTTCCGCCGGTACCATACACCCATCATATACCTTCCTCAAAACAGCCACCATACCTACCTATTATGTCATTTCCCTAGCAATTCCGAGATATATTTCCATGCAACTTTCCACCGTTCCGTTTATTATGACACGCTTCATCATTGTCATATTGCTTTGCATGATCATGTAGTTGACATCGTATTTGTGGCAAGGCCACCTTTCATAATTATTTCATACATGTCAATCATGATTCATTGCACATCCTGGTACACTGCCGGAGGCATTCACATAGAGTCATATTTTGTTCTAAGCATTGAGTTGTAATTTTTCAAGTTGTAATTAAATAGAAGTGGGATGATCATCATTATTAGAGCATTGTCCCATGTGAGTAAATAAAAATAAAAGAGGCTAAAGAAGCCCAAATAAAAAAAGAGGCTAAAGAAACCCAAACAAAAAAGAGAGAGAAAAAGAGATAAGGGGCAATGTTACTATCCTTTTTCCACACTTGTGCTTCAAAGTAGCACCATGATCATCATGATAGAGAGTCTCTTATTTTGTCAATTTCATATACTAGTGGGAACTTTTCATTATAGAACTTGGCCTGTATATTCCAACGATGGGCTTCCTTAAATGCCCTAGGTCTTCATGAGCAAGCAAGTTGTATGCACACCCACTTAGTTTACTTTTTGAGCTTTCATACACTTATAGCTCTAGTGCATCCATTGCATGGAAATCCCTAGTCACTCATATTAATATTTATTGATGGCCATCTCCATAGTCCGTTGATACGCCTAGTTGATGTGGGACTATCTCCCTCTCTTTGTCTTCTCCACAACCACCATTCTATTCCACCTATAGTGCTATGTCCATGGCTCACGCTCATGTATTGCATGAAAGTTGAAAAAGTTTGAGAATACTAAAGTATGAAACAATTGCTTGGCTGAAACCGAGGTTGTGCATGATTTGAATATTTTGTGTGACGAAGATGGAGCATGGCCAGACTATATGATTTTGTAGGGACAAGCTTTCTTTGGACATGTTATTTTGAGAAGACATAATTGCCCTGTTAGTATGCTTGAAGTATTATTGTTTTTATGTCAATATTACACTTTTGTTTTGAATCTTTCGGATTTGAACATTCATGCCACAATAAAGAGAATTACATGGATAAATATGTTAGGTAGCATTCCACGTTAAAAATTCTGTTTTTATCATTTACCTACTCGAGGACGAGCAGGAATTAAGCTCGAGGATGCTTGATACGTCTCCAACGTATCTATAATTTTTTATTATTCCATGCTATTATATTATCTGTTTTGGATGTTTACTAGGCATTTATATGCTATTTTATATTATTTTTGGGACTAACCTATTAACCGAGAGCCCAGTGCCAGTTTTTGTTTTTTTGCCTGTTTTAGAGTTTTGCAGAAAATGAATACCAAACAGAGTCCAAACGGAATGAAACTTTCTCGATGATCTTTCTTGGACCAGAAGCAAACCAGGAGACTTGGAGATGAAGTCACAGACACAACAAGGTGACCACGAGGGTGGAGGGCGCGCCCTAGGGGTAGGGCACGCCCCTGCCTCGTGGGCCCCTCATGGGTCTCCTGACCTAGTTCCTTCGCCTAGATATACTCTTATACCCTAAAAACATCCATGGGAGCCACGAAACCACTTTTCCACTGCCGCAACCTTCTGTACCCATGAGATCCCATCTAGGGACCTTTTCCGGCATCCGGTTGGAGGGGGATTCGATCACCGAGGGCTTCTACATCAACACCATTGCCTCTCCGATGAAGCGTGTGTAGTTTACCATAGACCTACGGGTCCACAACTAGTAGCTAGAGGGATTCTTCTCTCTCTCTCTCTGATTCTCAATAACATGCTCTCCTCGATGTTCTTAGAGATCTATTCGATGTAATATTCTTTTGCGGTGTGTTTTCCGAGATCCGATGAACTATGGATTTATGATCAGATAATCTATGAATACTATTTGAGTCTGCTCTGAATTCTTTTATGCATGATTTGATATCTTTGCAAGTCTCTTCGAATTATCGATTTAGTTTGGCCTACTAGATTGTTTTTTCTTACAATGGGAGAAGTGCTTAGCTTTGGGTTCAATCTTGCGGTGTCCTTTCCCAATGACAGTAGGGGCAGCAAGGCACGTATTGTATTGTTGCCATCGAGGATAAAAAGATGGGGTTTTCATCATATTGCTTGAGTTAATTCCTCTACATCATGTAATCTTACATAATGCGTTACTCCATTATTTATGAACTTAATACTCTAGATGCATGTTGGATAGCGGTCGATGTGTGGAGTAATAGTAGTAGATGCAGAATCATTTCAATCTTCTTGACACAGACGTGATGCATATGTTCATGATCATTCCCTTAGATATCATCATAACTATGCGCTCTTCTATCAATTGCGCGGCAGTAATTTGTTCACCTACCATATTATTTGCTATCTTGAGAGAAGCCACTAGTGAAACCTATGGCCCCCGGGTCAATTTTCCATCATATAACTTCTCTTTTACATCATACTAGTTTCCATCTACTATTTTGCAATCTTTTATTTTCTGATCTATAAACCAAAAATACCAAAAATATTTACTTTACCGTTTATCTATCTCTACCAGATCTCACATTTACAAGTAATCGTGAAGGGATTGACAACCCCTTTATCACATTGGGTGCAAGTTGTTGATTGTTTGTGCAGTTATTCGGTGACTTGTGCATTGTCTCCTACTGGATTGATACCTTGGTTCTCAAATTGAGGGAAATACTTACTCTACTTTGTTGTTTCACCCTTTCCTCTTCAAGGGAAAAACCAACGCAAGCTCAAGAGGTGGCAAGGTGCATGAGCGATAGAAAGATGCCCTGAGAGAAATCGAGATAGACCATGCACATGTCTGTGATGGAGACTAAGAATTATCTAGTCATATACATATAGGGGGGACTGCGTGTGCCCACAATTGAGTGAGAGACCATCATACTTGGCTAGGCGTGAGATTGTGTGTGTGCGTGCGTGTGAGATAGAGAGAGAGAGAGGGAGTTTTATATGGGTCTATCGAGTGCGAGTCTGATATGCATGTGTATGTGCGACCCAGGGAGATGGAGAGTGTTGGTGTCAAAACCGGCGGATCTCGGGTAGGGGGTCCCGAACTGTGCGTCTAGGCGGATGGTAACATGAGACGAGGGACACGATGTTTTACCCAGGTTCGGGCCCTCTTGATGGAGGTAAAACCCTACGTCCTGCTTGATTGATATTGATATTATGGATGTTTACAAGAGTGGATCTACCACGAGATCAAGGAGGTAAACCCTAGAAGCTAGCCTATGGTATGATTGTAATGGTTGTTGTCCTACGGACTAGAGCCATCCGGTTTATATAGACACCGGAGAGGGCTAGGGTTACATAGAGTCGGTTACAATGGTAGGAGATCTATGTATCCGTATCGCCAAGCTTGCCTTCCACGCCAAGGAAAGTCCCATCCGGACATGGGACGAAGTCTTCAATCTTGTATCTTCATAGTCTTGGAGTCCAGTCGATTATGATAGTCCGGCCGATGATAGTTCGGCCGATGATGGTAGTCCGGCTATCCGGACACCCCCTAATCCGGGACTCCCTCAGTAGCCCCCGAACCAGGCTTCAATGACGATAAGTCCAGCATGTGTGTAGTCTTCGGCGTTGCAAGGCAGGTTCTCCTTCAAGTTCTACGTACCTGCCGAACAGTGTCCGGCTTCCTCATCAATGTTGCGCATCTTGGCTTCCACGCCCAATAATGGCCTTCTTCCACGCGTCGCGCGAATGTGAAAAGCCAGGGTGTCTTTTATGTTTTACCCCCTAGTTGTGCGAATAATCTGCCTATAAGGGAGGCAAGAATCCAGATACAAACCACCATCTTCCTCCCGCAAATACTCATCGGAGCGCTTTCGACCAAGAATCCATTCCATCATGGACCGTTAACGCGGCTCCTCTTCTCGCGCTCCCAGCCCTTTGCCAGGAGATTGGAGGAGATGCTCTGTTCTGCACAATGAGATTTTGAAGCTCCAAGCGGGGGGATATCTCCCTCCGGCCTTCATGGTTCCGGTTCGAGCCGGGCTGGCCACCTACAAAGGTGGGAAGCAAGCGGAGGTTACCCCAAGTCCCAACAAAGGGGAGCGGGTATGCTTCGTCCCCTATCTGATAAGGGGGCTCGGATTTCCTGTACATCCATTCCTCCGCGGGCTCCTGGAGTTCTACGGACTCCAGCTTCATCACCTCACGCCCGCCTCAATCCTGCATATTGCGGGTTACGTAGCTCTTTGCGAGCTATTCCTGGGCGTCGAGCCCCATTTTGCGCTGTGGAAGAGGTTGTTCTGCCTTGTACCCCGCTGTCACGAGGGGTCCATATATCAAGTGGGCAGCGCCGAAATATGGCGCATTGCCGGGACCGGATATCCATCCGGAACCCCTAAGAAGGCGTCCGAAGACTGGCCTTCGGAATGGTTTTATATAGAAGACACTCCGCTGCCGGACCCTGTTCGGATCGGCCTCCCGGAGTTCAGCAATGCTCCTCTGAAGAAACGCCTTAGTTGGCGTCCGCGGAGCCCCCAACTGGAGGAAGACAAGAGCGTCCATTATTTGATGGGCCGAATAAGGTTACTGGCCCATTCCGGGTTGACCATGATTGGAGTCATGGCAACATGCATTATGCGGGGGGTGCAGCCACTACAATACAGGGGCCACCCCATGTGGGATTTCAACGGGGAGGACGATGCCACCCGTCATGGCCACAAAGGGCCGGATTCGGTCGAAGACCTGGTGACGATCCTGTCCGGCCTGTATAAGGGGGAGAAGGAGGATTTCCTTCGGACGAACCCGTTAAATGGGTTCTCCATGAATAATCCCCGGCCTTGGGTAAGCGAACACTCTGCGTGCCCGGCCCATGCTTTTTGAAACTTAAGTTTCTTATATTGTGTTCTTCTTTCAACGCAGGAGCTACGCCGGATCGTGGAGGACATGCTAAGTCCAGCTCTGCAACCCGAGGATCCAGGGAGATCCCGGGATCCAGCCTCCGAAGAGGATCCGGACATAAAGGTGGAGCTAATCGATGGGGTGTTCCAGCAGCTCAGCAAGGACAATGCTTTAGTCGCCATCATGGCCGACTATCCCGAACTATATTCGGCTTCCGAGGTGATTGCGACCGAAGTCCTGACACCGTCATTCCTTCCTTGCTTATTTCTGACCACCGTATATGAGGGCGTTGTGCAGGAGGCGCCCCTAGGGTGAGAAGCCGAGCCCGCGGTGGCTGACCAACAAAGGCCAGTCTGGACCAGTAGGCGGAAGAGGAGCGCGGCGCAGACTGAAACGTCGCCACCAAGGTGTAGCTCACAATTCATTATTTAGAGCAACGTTCCTAGGAAGCGTTTGAGTGCTCATGACTTTTGTAGGAAAAAAAGCGCCCGCCGGACTGCGGGCATGGAGGTTGCCAATCCAACCTCTACCAGCCAGGCTCCAGCACCTGGTCTGGAGGGGGAGGTGAGCGCAAGGCGTGAGCCGGACGTTCCTCCGACGGAGGATGCCGACAGACTGTCCGCCACCAAGTCTGAGGTGGAGAGTGCCACGAATCACAGGCGCCGCCGGACAGTATTTCGTGACGCGTGCTTCTCTCTCGAGGCGTTGAATGCCTTTAACGCGGGGGACGTGCACCTTCGTGCTGCTCAAGATGGTTTTACCAGAGCCACGAAGCAGTATGTAAAAGACATACGGGTAAGAGAATTTAATAGTTATATATGCCAGTAGCCCCCGAGACTTAAAGTAGTTATATTAACTGATTTAAGGATCATATGAAACGTAGGATCTTACCGTGAAGAATACCCAACTGTCTCAGGAGCTGCAAGAGTGCAAGACCCAACTTGAGGCCGCACTCTCTGGCGCAGGAGGAAACACAGGGACCTCTCCTGGTAACGCATTATTTTAGAAAGATAAGTAGCGTTTGGCCTTTGCGCAATTCTAAGAAATGAGGTTGCAGGTGCTGCCGGACAAGATCCGGACAGGCAAGAACTTCTGCGCCAACTAAAGGCCGGCGAGAGGGTGCTGCATAAGGTGCAGCATGAAAGGAACAAGCTCAAGGATGCCCATACCCAGCTTGGAGAAGAGCTGAAAGGCGTTCGAGCCGAGCTGCTGGGCTCTGTTAAGGAGAATCAGCGGCTTCGTCGCGGCATCTATAGTAAGTGCTTGAGCGAACTCCTTTGAAAAGAAGAGTTCGGCGAGGAAGTCAATTTGACAAAATATGTCTGCAGGTATGCTCACAGGTCACCCTGCGGAGGAGATGCCCGTATCAACGGGTGATCAACTTCTCGAATTGTTGCAACTGATCGAACGAGTTCGGCGGGCAATGAGCGGCATCATCCAGGCTTTATGGCCAGCCTTCTCCTTACCCGAGGGTCTTGGGGAGCTTGCGGAGAAACTTCAGGGAGTGCGGCAGCGCTTCCATTTATGGAAGATTTCGGCCTGCCGCCAAGGTGTCAGGGAGGCCAGGGCCATGGTAAAGACGCAGTACAAGAAGGAGGATCCCAACCACATGGCCGAAGTCGGACCTGTGGGGCCCGATGGGAAGGAGATCCCTGTGAGTTTAGTATACGGCCAAGTAGAGTTGGACGCAAAATTTTCCCAACAGGACTGTAAATTAGACAACCTGTTAGACGGGATTGAGGAAGAATACAATCAGTCGATTTGACAATGTATTATAAAATGACATGTAAAATGCCTTCTAGCCGGATTGTAGATCGTTTGTCTTTGCCGACCTTTTCGCTTCGACCTCGGGACCCTAGAGTCCGGAGTGTGTCCGAATACCTTCTCGGTTATGAAACAACCGGGGTATGCATGGAGACCAGGCGTAGGGGTCATTAGTGCTTTATCAGACAAGTGCCCAACTAGTTATGTTATATTACATGGGTAGTAAGAAACATCTTCCAGGGAGAATAGTTCCGTTAAGGGTTCCTTTCCTCTGGGGGTGGCATGCCCTAAAGTGCATGTCCGGACTGCGAAAAAAGCAGAAAAACATCTGGGGGCAGATAAATAAGTAGATAAAAAATCATCTTTTAAGTCACCGACCGAATATTCCCTTAAGAACGCTATCTTTCGGCTTCACCCAGTCTGAGGTACACATCCGGCTGACCCGGCAGTAATAATCGCAGAGGTGCTCCCTTTACCTCCTAGCCGAACAATCGGGAACGTAGGGGTAAGCACAGGAGCCAAGCAACCCAGCTTGGCCAAAACTTAAGTCATATCGATGCATATAATGGTGAATAAAAGGTACATGTGGAGGCTTGACACATGTGCTGGGCATGAAGCCCTTATAATTAAGCTTCTGGTAAAGAAGCCCCCAGGTATAATGAGTGCGGATAGCACATCAATTGCGTGCGAATGATGCGCAAGTAGGCCTTTTAAGGCTTTGATGAATAGGGTTGAGAAGAAAAAGATAAACAAAAGGCAGCTGAAGTAAAAAAAATTGGACGGGGGGAAAGGGACGAACTCTTAGTCCGGCGCTAGGCATAGAATCTTCGGAGGCGGGCTGCGTTCCATGGGTTCGACTCGAGTCGGTTATCCGACGCATTTCGTAGACGGTACGCTCCGCCGGTCAAGACTTTATCGATGATGAAGGGGCCTTCCCATTTGGGCTTGAGCTTGTCCTTTTTCTTGTCCGGCAGGCGTAGAACCAGTTCGCCAACGTTGTAAGTCTTGGACCGTACTTCTCTGCTTTGGTATCTTCGAGCCTGCTGCTGATAGAATGCAGAACGAGCCTTGGCGACGTCGCGTTCTTCCTCCAATGCGTCCAAGCTGTCCGGCCGATCCAACTTGGCTTCTCTTTCTTCGTACATGCGCACTCGATGTGAGTTATGAATGATGTCGTAGGGCAAAACTGCTTCTGCGCCGTATACCATAAAAATGGTGTGAATCCGGTAGTATGGTTAGGCGTTGTCTGCAGCCCCTAGATTTCGGAGTCGAGCTCCTCTACCCAGTGCGTGTCAGATTTGGTAAGGGACCGCACTAGTCTGGGTTTGATGCCGCTCATTATTAGACCATTTGCTCGTTCCACTTGACTGTTGGTTTGAGGATGATAGACTGAAGCGTAATCGAGCTTGATGCCCATATTTTTGCACCATGATTTAACCTCATCGGCCGTGAAGTTCGTGCCATTATCGGTGATGATGCTGTGGGGGACACCATAACGGTGTACTACCCCGGATATAAAGTCTATCACTGGTCCGGACTCTGCCGTTTTAACTGGCTTGGCCTCTATCCATTTGGTGAATTTATCCACCATGACCAATAGGTACCTTTGCTTGTGGGTTCCCCCTTTAAGTGGTCCAACCATGTCAAGCCCCCAGACCACGAACGGCCAGGTAATGGGTATAGTTTTGAGGGCGGTGGGTGGCATGTGGCTCTGATTAGCAAAGAGCTGACAACCGACACATCTTTGGACTAAGTCCTGAGCATCTGCCCGGGCCGTCGGCAAATAAAATCTTGTACGGAATGCCTTTCCTACAAGGGCCCGGGCTGCGGCGTGGTGTCCGCCTAGTCCGGCGTGAATTTCAGCCAGAAGGTCTCGCCCTTCCTCTTCGGAGATACACCTTTGAAGGACTCCGGTTGTGCTTTTCTTATAGAGTTCTCCCTCATGGACCTTGTAGGCTTTAGATCGCCAGACTACGCAGCGGGCCTCATTATGGTCTTCGAGGAGTTCCTGCCTAAGCAAGTAGGCTAGGAACGGCTCTGTCCATGGGGCGATTACTGCCATTATGTCATGAGCTGAGGGTGTTGTTTCGTCGGCTGGATCGCCGGTTATGTCAGATTGCTCTGCGGCTGCCTCTGGTTTGTTATTTCCGGACTCCTCTTCCCATAGTACGGATGGCTTGAACAGCCGTTCTAGGAAGATATTAGGAGGGACAACGTCACGTTTTGCGCCGAGGCGTGCCAATACGTCGGCCTCTTGGTTATTATCTCTGGCTACGTGGTGGAATTCAAGTCCTTCGAACCGAGATGAAATTTTAAGGACAGCGTTGCGATAGGCTGCCATTTTTGGATCCTTGGCGTCAAAGTCTCCATTTACTTAGGATATTGCGAGGTTTGAGTCCCCGCGCACCTCTAGGCGTTGGACGCCCATGGAGATTGCCATCCGGAGGCCATGTAAGAGGGCCTCGTATTCGGCTACGTTGTTGGAGTCCGTGTACATTATCTGAAGTACGTATTGGACTCTATCCCCGGTTGGGGACGTTAGTACGATGCCAGCCCCCAATCCAGCCAACATTTTTGAGCCGTCGAAATGCATAATCCAATTGGAGTATGCGCCGTACTCTTTAGGGAGTTCGGCTTCAGTCCACTCAGCGACAAAGTCAGCCAAAACTTGCGACTTTATAGCTCGCCGGGGTTTGTAAGTTATATCGAATGGTAAGAGCTCATTGGCCCATTTTGCAATCCTGCCCGTTGCGTCGCGGTTATTTATAATGTCATTTAGGGGTACTTCGGAGGCCACTGTTATCGAACACTCTTGAAAGTAGTGTCGGAGCTTCCGGGATGCCATGAACACCGCATACGCTATCTTTTGGTAGTGCGGGTAACAGGACTTGCAGGGGGTTAAAACAGCGGATACGTAGTACACTGGTCTTTGAAGAGGGAATTTATGCCCTTCTGTCTCTCGTTCTACGACGAGCACCGCGCTTACTACTTGATGTGTTGCCGCGATGTATAACAACATAGGTTCGCCCAGGTTGGGCACAGCCAGGACCGGATTCGTTGCCAATATGGCCTTTATTTCTTCGAGTCCGGCAGTGGCAGCATCCATCCACTCGAAGTGTTCAGTGTGCCTGAGGAGGCGATAGAGAGGCAATGCCTTTTCTCCTAGGCGGGAGATAAAGCAGCTGAGAGCCGCCATGCATCCAGTCAATTTCTGGATCTGTTTGAGGTTTTTTGGAATATCCAGCTGTGATAGGGCTCGGATTTTTGCCGGATTTGCTTCAATTCCTCTACCGGATACAATGAAGCCCAAGAGCTTTCCGGCTGGTACGCCGAAAACGCATTTTTCCGGATTCAGCTTGATGTCATATGCTCGGAGGTTGTCGAATGTGACCCTCAAGTCATCTACTAGAGTTTCGACGTGTTTGGTTTTGATGACTACGTCGTCTACGTATGCCTCTACTATTTTGCCGATCTGGGTAGCCAGACATGTCTGAATCATGCGCTGATATGTTGTGTCGGCGTTTTTATGTCCGAAGGGCATCGTGTTGAAGCAGAATGGTCCATATGGAGTAATGAACGCCGTTGCGGCTTGATCCGCTTCTGCCATCTTGATTTGATGATAGCCGGAGTATGCGTCCAAGAAGCACAATGAATCGTGCCCTGCAGTGGCATCGATGATTTGGTCGATGCGGGGGAGGGGGAAGGGATCCTTTGGGCAGGCTTTATTTAGGTCTTTGAAATCGACACATAGGCGCCAGGATCTGTCCTTCTTTGGTACCATTACCAGGTTTGCTAGCCAATCCGGGTGTTTGATGTCTCTGATGAATCTGGCTTCCAATAGTTTGGCTAGTTCTTCTCCCATTGCCTGTCTTTTGGGTTCAGAAAATCGTCGAAGAGCCTGTTTGACTGGCTTGAACCCTTTTAGGATGTTTAAGCTATGCTCTGCCAACCTGCGAGGGATTCCTGGCATATCTGAAGGATGCCAGGCGAAAATGTCCCAATTTTCCCGAAGGAATTCTTGCAGCGCGGCGTCTACATCAGGGTTCAACTCTGCCCCGATGGAGGCCGTCTTTGTCGGGTCCGTTGGGTGGACCTGAAATTTTATAATTTCGTCCGCTGGTTTAGAGGAGGTGGACTTGGATCTCTTATCGAGTATCACGTCGTCTCTGTGCACCGTAGCACGCAGCGCGGTGAGTTCCTCTATCGCTAGGGCTTCGGATAGTGCCTCCAGGGCTAATGCGGCTGTTTTGTTTTCGGCGCGGAGTGTTATGTCCGGATCACTAACAAGAGTGATTATCTCGCCGGGCCCAGGCATTTTGAGCTTCATGTACCCGTAATGGGGTACGGCTTGGAAAATTGTGAACGCCTCTCGTCCTAATATAGCGTGGTATCCGCTGCTGAGCGGGGCCACTTGGAACGTGATTTCTTCGGACCTGTAATTGTCCGGTGAGCTGAACACCACATCGAGTGTGATTTTTCCGGTGCAGCGTGCTTCCCGGCTAGGGATTATTCCTCTGAAGGTTGTGCTGCTTCGCTCAATGCGGCTCCAGTCTATTTCCATTTTTTGAAGAGTTTCCTCGTAAATGAGGTTCAATCCGCTGCCGCCATCCATGAGTACCTTGGTAAGCCGAAAGCCGTCCACTATTGGACTGAGGACCAATGCGACTGGTGCTCGGGCTGTTCGGAATTTAGGTTCATCGCTGGCGTTGAAGGTGATGGCCGCGTCGCTCCAAGGATTTGTTGTTGCTACTTGGTAGACTTCGGCAAGGCTGTGGACTGTTCGTTTCCGCATATTGTTTGATGCGAAAGTCTTGAAGACTGTTGATACCGTACCGGTATTGTTGGTGTGGTCTCGCAGGGCTAGAAGCTCCTCGCCACTTTTGGCCACCTGCCGTAATATCCAACATGCACGAAGGCTATGTGTTGGGGTGGCGCCCTTGGTACTGTGAATTGTACAGGGTTTGCTAAGCCATCCCTCCAGTACGGTTCTGTTCCCTTTAAGGGGCTTCTGTTTTTTGGTTCTTGTACCTAGTGCCTGAGTGTAGTGCACCCTTTTGTTGCGGACTGGGGCTATATTCGGGGTCGGATTATCCCAAAACCTATCTTCGGTTTTCCGGAAACTTTCTATGGCAGAGTACTTTCGCACTATGGATGCCAAGTCGGCGAAACGTGTGATTTCATGATGGCTGACGGCGTTCAAGATTCCCCTATTCGTGCAATTGTTGCAAAAGATCAAGATTGCATTTTCCTCTCGGCAGTCCTTTATCCGGTCCATGACCAGGAGGAATCTGGCCCAGTAATGATGTACTGTTTCGGCTGGCTCTTGCCGGATTAGAGATAGATCGCATATATCAGGACGGGTGGGCCTAATTGAGTCCGGGACCCTGCCCATCTCGAGGCTCAAGGGCCGAGAAGTTTCCGAATTTGGAAGCTTGGAAAGTGGAACGTTGTCCAACGAGTCCGGTCTGATGCCTGACTTTATGTTCAGTGCTTGATCGGAATCCGCTCCTCCGCGGGAATCCGGCATGGAGGGTTCGGTAGCCCGGACACGACTAGTTTTCAATATGGGAGAAGGATCGTCGCGATGTTCCTCTACCACCGTGACGTGGTGGGTAACCTGGGGAGAGTTAATCTCTCTCAGATCGGTTTTAAGCCCGATCCGATTGTAGTCTGTAGCGACTCCCAGGGCGGCGATCTGATCCAAGAGTTCGTTTACAGATGAGAGCTCCGCTGGATCTAACTGCTCGGCGAATTCCGAGTTGACGTGAAGATTGCTCTCGATGACACGAGAGGTCATCGTTGAAGCGGTGGCCGGACAGGCGGTCATAAGAAAACCTCCTAGCCGGATAGTTTTGCCGGCGGCCAAGGCTCCATCGGCGAAGATGCCGTCCTTGAAGATGGGAAGAGGCATCCTTCCTATCGGTGACGGCACAGAGGAACTCTCAATGAAAGCACCAATGTCGGTGTCAAAACCGGTGGATCTCGGGTAGGGGGTCCCAAACTGTGCGTCTAGGCGGATGGTAACAGGAGACAAGGGACACGATGTTTTACCCAGGTTCGGGCCCTCTTGATGGAGGTAAAACCCTACGTCCTGCTTGATTGATATTGATATTGTGGATGTTTACAAGAGTGGATCTACCACGAGATCAAGGAGGCTAAACCCTAGAAGCTAGCCTATGGTATGATTGTAATGGTTGTTGTCCTATGGACTAGAGCCATCCGGTTTATATAGACACCGGAGAGGGCTAGGGTTACATAGAGTTGGTTACAATGGTAGGAGATCTATGTATCCGTATCGCCAAGCTTGCCTTCCACGCCAAGGAAAGTCCCATACGGACACGGGACAAAGTCTTCAATCTTGTATCTTCATAGTCTTGGAGTCCGGTCGATGATGATAGTCCGGCCGATGATAGTTCGGCCGATGATGGTAGTCCGGCTATCCGGACACCCCCTAATCCGGGACTCCCTCAGAGAGTTTGAAAGAGAGAGGGAAGAGCTCCGAGACGGCAGAGTGGTGCGTGAGAGAGTTACAGGCAACAATCCAGGGAATTTTTGTGTGTGCGATGAGTGCACCCAAGATATTTAGCTTGGACTAGACAATCATACATAGTGTGCGAGAGAGACCTATACATGGAGTGTGCATGCCAACTAGGAAGCCCCCCTCCCCCCCACACACACACAAAGAGAGAGAGAGAGGGAGGGGGAGAGAGAGGGAGAGAGAGAGAGAGAGAGACAGAAAGAGAGAGAGAGAGAGGTTGCAGATTGTGACGTTGTAGATCGTTAGGTTCTGTTCATTTATTTGCACTGGCATCAATCTTTGATTACCCAGTGGATGTAATATGTGCAAGGTTTTTCCTTGTATGATGTACCTTTCCTTAGCGCGCCTCGCATTCCAGCTAATTGGTCGCTAGGAAGCTAAAAAAGCAGTGAAATTAATAGTTAGCACCAACAGTCATGGGCCCTATATGAAGGAAGCAGCCCACTGCCTTTAATGGGCTTCCCTAATGGGCTCTCAGGGGCCAAAATTCTCCCTATGCATAATTTCTCGTCGTAATGGGCTCAAATTATCTAATTGGGCCTACAGAGATGTTTGAACTTTAGTGGGCCCATTAAGTTAATGGGTCGTTGTAGGTGTCAAAACCGGCGAATCTCGGGTAGGGGGTCTCGAACTGTGCATCTAAGGTCGATGGTAACAGGAGACGGGGGACACGATGTTTACCCAGGTTCGGGCCCTCTCTATGGAGGAAATACCCTACTTCCTGCTTGATTGATCTTTATGAATATGAGTATTACAAGAGTTGATCTACGACAGATCGTAATGGGTAAAACCCTAGAAGTCTTTGTCACGGACGTAACCAGTTGTCCTCGCTCGCGCAAAAACGGGCCATGAGTGCAGTTAGGGCTACCATTGTCCTTGGCTTTTCTTGGCCAAGGTTTCAAGCTAGCCATTCATCCCGGACACTGTGTTTGAAAGTTGCTAAGGCTTCGGCGTCCGGACAATCAACGATTTGGTTCTTCTTAGTGAGAAACTGATTCCAAAGCTTACAGGCTGATTCCCTAGGTTGTTGGATTACGTGACTTAGATTGTCAGCATCCGGGGGGGGACGGACATAGGTCCCTCGAAAATTGGCCCGAAAAGCATCATCAAGTTCTTCCCAATTTCCAATGGAATTTTCAGGGAGGCTTTTTAGCCAGTGCCGAGCTGGTCCTTTCAGGTTGAGGGGTAAGTATTTGATGGCGTGGAGATCATCTCCATGAGCCATGTGGATGTGAAGAATAAAGTCTTCTATCCAGACCGCAGGATCCACTGTTCCATCATATGCCTCGATGTTTATGGGTTGAAACCCTTCTGGAAATTCGTGATCCAGCACCTCATGGGTGAAGCACAAGGGGTGCATAGCACCCCTGTATTCGACTGTGTCGTGGCGTGGGTTTGACGGTTGTGATGTTCGGTATTGACTTCGAACTGGTATATGACCGGCGTATTTGGCTTGATAGCCACAATCCCGTGTGGCGGCATGGTCCCTAGATCCATAGATGGATCTGGCTTTACTGGCCTTTTTGTCCCGGTCCTCACGTAGATCGTGTTTCTGGTGCCAGGCCGCAACCTCCCTTCCTTTATATGGGGAGGAGGTGCGGGCTTGTGTACGACATTGCTGGCCAGTCTGTCTCGTCCACGAGGTGGTCGGTCCGGCTTGTTGGCCGTATTGTTTTTCGGTGGTATAGGCGCAATAGCCTCGTCGTCGAATTCGGGCAGCAGTTTATGCTTAGGATAGCCCCTTGTTTGGCAATTACAACCGTGCTTTTCCTCAACGTCTAACACTTCGTTCCATCTGTCATTGAGCATATCCTGTGCGGCTTTAAGCCGCTGCTTCTGCTTCTTCAGGCTCCTTGCAGTGGCGATAAGCCTTTAATGGTGGCGTTCTTGTTCTAAGGGTTCTTCTGGGACAATGAAGTTGTTGTCGCCTAGGCTGATCTCCTCTTCTAAGACAGGTTGATAATTGCTATCTTCGGCATCGCTGTGCTCAGATGACATCCCCGGACTGTGCTCGCCTTACTCTCGCACGTCCTGCTTCAATGCTGGGTCTGCGGGGTCCTTGGCTTGGTCCGGATTATCACTGTCGTCCGTGAAAATGTGCTAGATCGAGGTTGGTGCTTCTGACGCCGATGCTTGGGAGGTTCATCGACGGGCTTATCATTATCACCGTCGGCCTCCTTCTCGTTAAGTGTGTCCACCATGTATATATCGTATGAGGATGTAGCGGTCCACCACCCTATGAGCGGTGATTTTTGTGCCTGCTCCTCTTTGGCATCGTCATCCATACCGTCGATGTATTCAGAGCCGTAATCCAGCGTGTCGGTTAAGCCTTCGATAGTGGCTATGAAGTGGGTGGTGGGTGGGAAGCAAAATTCTTTGTCGTCAGCTTCCCATTCAAACCGGATATAGTTCGACTGTGAGTCCCCTGACAAGGAGAGGGCTTTTAGTGAGTTTAGCACATCGCCTAAGGGTGAGTGTCGGAAGATGTCCGCGGAGCTGAACTCGATGATCGGCGCCTGATCAAATTCCATGGGCGCGGATGCACACGGTTCGAAACTTATGGCCAGAGACAAATCCGAGGTTCCGATGACACATGCCCCGCTCGAGGTTGGACCTGTGTGCGGCTCCACCGCCGCTGAGTCTGCGGCTTCCGTGGCGGGGTTGAGCATCCCGTCCTCGGATGGCACAATCTGCTCCGGATCTAGGGACAAAGCGGTTATAGGTGCTATCTCCTGCGCACGGTCCGATGACAGATTTAGGTCATGTTCATCGTGGTGGTGGGGAGTAGCCATCATGGGCTCGAATCCGTCGAAGATCAAGTCTCCGCTGGTATCGGCCACGTAATTCAAGCTTCCAAATCTGACCCGATGGCCAGGGGTGTAGCTTTCGATCTGTTCTACATGTCCAAGCGAGTTGGCTCGTAGTGCGAAGCCGCCGAATATGGAGATCTGTCTGGGGAGGGAGACCTCCCCCTGGGATGTATTGTTATAAATGATTGACGGAGCCATCAAACCTTTTGGTGATGATGCAGCGGAACTCTTAATGAAAGCACCAATGTCGGTGTCAAAACCGGCGGATCTCGGGTAGGGGCTCCCGAACTGTGCGTCTAAGGCCGATGGTACCAGGAGACGGGGGACACGATGTTTACCCAGGTTTGGGCCCTCTCTATGGAGGTAATACCCTACTTCCTTCTTGATTGATCTTGATGAATATGAGTATTACAAGAGTTGATCTACCACGAGATTGTAATGGCTAAAACCCTAGAAGTCTAGCCTATGATTATGATTCTGCCCAATGTACTAAACCCTCCGGTTTATATGGACACCATAGGGGACTAGGGTTATACAAAGTCGGTTACACAGAAAGGAAACTACATATCTGAATCACCAAGCTTGCCATCCACGCAAAGGAGAGTCCCATCCGGACATGGGAAGAAGTCTTCTGTCTTGTATCTTCATAGCCCAACAGTCCAGCCCATGTTAATAGTCCGGCTGTCTGAGGACCCCTTAATCCGGGACTCCCTCAGCCATAACCGGGCCGAAGGCTCTATCGGGCCAACAGTTAATGCTTAGCCATGTTACCTCTCGGGTTGTTAACAGGACGACATCGAAGCGGGCAATAGGTAGGCCCATTTGATTTCACGGGCCATTAACAGGCCGATACTAAGGTCGGCCTACATATGGCCCAACTATACTGTGGGCCTTTAGGAGGCTGAAAGAGTAAGCGGACTCGTACTGGACCACGAAGAGCATGGGCTGTTAAGAGGCCGAAAGTTAGGTCGTACTGTATACGGCCCAACTATGTTGTGGGTCTTTAGCAGGCCGAAAGAGAAACCGGGCTAGTTTTGGACCATGAAGAGCATGGGCCATTAAAAGGACAAAACTCATGTCCAACTGCAAGTGGCCCAGCTCATTTATGGGCCGCTAACAGGCTGAAAGACACACCGGGCCGGAAATTGGCCCAACACTTAAATAGGTTGCTAAAAGGCCGAAAGTCATACATCCTGAAAATTTGCCTGTCCCTTGGATGGGCCATTAACAGGCCGAAACCACATCGGGCCAATATTGAGCCCAAATATATAGCAGGATGTTAACAGGCTCGAACTGATGATGGGCTGCAATGGTGTCAAATCGTTAACGGGCCGTTGACGGGCCGAATTGGTACTTCTCATATGGGTTGTGGGCTAAAATGGACTTGATACAAGTATGCCTTATATGGCCAGCCTGCAACTTTTTACTGGGCTAGCCTTTTTCACCGGAATGGGCCACTGGTGGGCCTTGCCACGTGCCGATGTATCATAGGTGCCTCCCGTACTATGGGTTCATGACATATGTCCCAACGCTGAGCCGACGCATGGATCCTCCCACGAATGAGAATTTTACACGTGGAAAATCCCCATTGGTCGGGGCTGTTAACGGGTTACCTGATCCAAACAGGAACCCGATATCTTAACGGCGACCCGTTATGGTGGATGCCACATGTCGGTCACCCTTGACGAAAGCACTTCTATGACGTGCGATTTATCGTCATGGATGTGGACACTTCCATGATAATAATTTTGGTAATGTCATGGACCACTTCTATGACAGCACATGTATGACTATCTTGATTCTGTCATAAAATCGCCATGGATGTACATGCATGACAAAAAATGTGACCTAATGTGACAAACACGTATTATCACGGAAGTGTATTTTTTGTAGTGTGGGTTGTGCCCACCTCCGGCGCCTCCTCCACCGCCTCTTTGTTCTATAAATACCCCAATATTCCAAAATCCCTAGGGGAGTCTACGAAAATCAATTCCAGCCGCCACAAGTTCCAGAAACCACAGAGCCAATCTAGGCACCATCATGGAGGGGTTCATCATCCTCATTGGTGCCTCTTCAATGATGCGTGAGTAGTTCATTGTAGACCTACGGGTCCATAGTTAGTAGCTAGATGGCTTCCTCTCTCTTTTGATTCTCAATACAGTGGTCTCTTGGAGATCTATTTGTTGTAACTCTTTTTGAGGTGTGTTTGTTGGGATCCGATGAACTCTGGGTCTATGATCAGATCTATGTTCTTATCCATGAAAGTTATTTGAGTCTTTTGATCTCTTATATGCATGATTGCTTATTGCCTCGTATTTCTTCTTCGAATCTTTGGTTTAGTTAGGCCGACTAGATCGATTTTTCTTGCCATGGGAAGAGGTGCTTTGTGATGGGTCCGATCTTACGATGCTTGATCCCAGTGATAGAAGGGTATGTATCATTGCCATTAAGGATAAAAAGATTGGGGTCTATTTCTACATAAATAGATCTTGTCTACATCATGTCATCATTCTTATTGCATTACCATGTTTCTCCATGAACTTAATACACTAGATGCATGCTGGATAGTGGTCGATGTGTGGAGTAATAGTCGTAGATGCAGGCAGGAGTTGGTCTACTAATCTTGGATGTGATGCCTATATAATGATCATTGCCTGGATATCATCATCACTATTTGAAGTTCTATCAATTTCCCAATAGTAATTTGTTTACCCACTGTATGCTATTTTTCTCGAGAGAAGCCACTAGTGAAATCTACAGCCCCGGGGTCTCTTCTTTATTATATTTACCTTAGAGATCTATTTTCATTCTCTTTTATTTTCAGATCTATATTTCCAAAAACTTAAAAGTACCTTGCTGCAATTTTTATTTATTTATTCAATCTCGTGTTCCCGCGAGATCTATTTATCCAATCTACTACAATTTTATCTATCTTTTTACCCGTGAGGGGTTAACAACCCCTCTATTACGTCGGGTTGCAAGTATTTGTTCTTTGTGTGCAGGAGTTGTTTACGTGTTGTTGCGTGGTTCTCCTACTGGTTCGATAACCTTGATCTCATCACTGAGGGAAATACGTACCGTTGTAGTGCTGAATCATCCCTTCCTCTTTGGGGAAATACTAACGTAGTTCAAGCAAACATCAAAAGGAATTTCTTGCGCCGTTGCCGGGGAGGATCAAGTCATGATAGTCTCCCGACCACGTGCCAATTTCTGGCGCCATTGCTGGGGAGACATCATCAACATACACCAGGTTCCTAATCACAAATCTCATCTCCTTGCAATTTACATTATTTGCCATTTGCCTCTTCTTTTCCTCTCCCCCACTTCACAACGTTTTATTCACCCTCTTTTTTGCTCATCGTTTTCTCGTCAAATGTGTTTCTGGGTGCAATCTTGTTGCGTAGTCACAATGACTCAAGAGAACACCAAATTGTGTGATTTCTCCAATACCAACAACAATGATTTTATTAGCACTCTGATTGCTCCTCCCGCTTTGCTGAATCTTGTTATGAAAGATCAATTTTCTGGTACACCTAATGAGGATGCCACATCCCATCTCAACACATTCATGGAATTATGCGATGTGCAAAAGAAAAAAGATGTGGACAATGAGGTTGTGAAGTTGAAATTATTCCCGTTTTCTTTGCGAGATCATGCAAAAAATTGGTTTTCTTCTTTGCCTTGCAATAGTATAGATTCTTTGGATCAGTGCAAAGATGCCTTTATTACTAAGTATTTTCCGGCAGCAAAAATTATTTCCCTTAGAACCCAGATCATGAATTTCAAGCAACTTGAAACTAAGCATGTTGCACAATCTTGGGAAAGGATAAAATTAATGCTAAGGAATTTCCCAACTCATGGGTTAAATCTTCTGCGGGGTTGAATTTTGTTTCTCGAAATCTTTTGGACTCCGCCGCGGCTGGTACTTTTTATGGAAATTAATTTGGGTGAAACCACCAAATTGCTTGATAATATTATGGCAAATTATTCACAATGGCATACCAAAAGAGCTCCTAATAGTAAAAAAAGTTAATTCTGTTGAAGACATTTCTTCTTTGAGTGAAAAAGTTGATGCTTTTATGAAATTGGTTGCTAATAAAAGTGCTCCTATTGATTTTAATGATGTTCCTTTGTCTACTTTGATTGAGCAAAATAGTGAAGCCAAAGATGTGAATTTTATCTCGTGAAACAATTTCAATAACAATGCTTATAGAGGTAATTTTAATCCTAGGCCTTTTCCTAGTAATTCCTCTAATAATTATGGTAATTCCTATAGTAATACTTCTTACAATAATAATAGGACTCCTCTGATCTTGAGAGTAATATTAAAGAATTTATAAATACTAAAAAAGTTTTTAGTGCTACAATAGAAGAAAAGTTGAATAAGGTTGATGATATGTCTAGAAGTATTGATAAAATTTATCATGATGTAGAAAATCTCAAGATGAAAATTTTTGTGCCTAAATTTGAAGAATCAATTAAGGCTCTTTATGTTTCTATGGATGAAAGCAAGAAAAGAACAGCTCTGCTTAGAGCTAGAGGAGAATTTTTAGAAAAAGCATTTTCTAGTGATTGCTTTCATAAAAGTGATGAAGATCTTAAAATGATTGGTATTTGTTCTATTGATTCTTTGTTTAGTAAAATTAAGATTGATAATAAAGGGACTGAAGAAGAGTCAACTTTAGCTAGAAGGCGTTCCAATAATTCGGAGGCTGAAAATCTTGTTGAGAAAATTAATAAAAGTGAGTTTGAATAGGTCAAGACTTTAACTAGTGATGTGCCCACTCTTTTGGATTACAAAGACATTAATTATGATAGTTTCTCTATGATTTATTTTATTTCTTTGTTGCAATCCATGATAAATTCACCCCATGCTTATGAACAAAATAAAGCTTTTACTAAACATATTGTTGATGCTATGATGAAAGCTATAGAAGAAAAGTTGGAATTAGAGGTTTCATTTCCTAGAAAATTACATGATGAATGGGAACCTACTGTCAAAGTGAAGATTAAAAATTATGAGTGCTTTTATTTATGTGACTTGGGTGATAGTGTTTCTACAATTCCGAAATCTTTATGTGATGTGCTTGGTCTTACCGATATTGAAGAATGTTCTCTAAATTTGCACTTGGCGGATTCTACTATTAAAAAGCCTATGGGAAGAATTAATGATGTTCTTATTCTTTCAAATAGGAATTATGTGCCCATAGATTTTATTGTTCTTGATATTGATTGCAATTCGTCTTGTCCAATTATTCTTGGTAGACCGTTTTTACGTACTATTGGTGTCGTGATTGATATGAAAGAAGGCAATATTAAGTTTCAATTTCCACTAAGGAAGGGTATGGAACACTTCCCTAGAACTAGAATTAAGCCACCATATGAATCAATAATGAGAGCCTCATATGGATCTACAAACAAACAGGACAATACTTAGACCCTTGCTTTATGTCTGGCTAGGGGCGTAAAATGATAGCGCTTGTTGGGAGGCAACCTAATGAATAAAAAAATATTGTCCTTTTCATTCTGTTCTTGAGTGTATGAACAATTATGCTACTGTTATGATTGTGTTTTTCACGTTTTGATTAGTGTTTGTGCCAAGCAAATCCTTTGGGATCATGTTCGGTGATAGTTGATTTGATCTTGTTGAAAAATAGAAACTTTTGCACTCAGAGATATAATTTTGATAAATCACAGAAATGTGCTTTTGCTTTGAATTTTGTACAAAGTATTTACATACAAATTTCTCACGTTGTCCTAATTTTTTAGAATTTTTGGAGTTACAGAAGTATTCGAAATATTCAGATTGTTACAGACTGTTCTGTTTTTGATATGTTCTGTTTTCTTTGAGTTGTGTGCTTGTTTTTATGATTCTATGGTTTTCTTTGAAGAGTTTTTGCCATACAAAAGTTGGAATACAGTAGATATAATGCAAAAATAAAATATGAATGGGTTTGCAACAGTACCTATTGTGCGATTTGCTTTCTTATACTAACGGATCTCACGAAGGTTTTGTTGAGTTTTGTGTGATTGAAGTTTTCATGTTTTGGGTGATATCGCGATGGATGAAGGAATAAGGATTAGCAAAATTCTAAGCTTGGGGATGCCGGAGGGACCCCAAGATAATATTCAATAAGTATCAAGCAACTAAGCTTGGGGATTCCTCCGAGTGGCATCCCCTCTTTCTTCTAACAACCATCGGTATTTTACTTAGAACTATATTTTTATTCGTCACATATTATGAGTTTTGCTTGGAGCGTCTTGTATGATATGAGTCTTTGATTGTTTTTATTTTTATTTTAAGTCATGAATCTTGCTGGACACACCTATTTGAGAGAGCCAAAATTATGCTATGACTTGTTAGAATTGCTCCTATGCTTCACTTAAATTTTTTAGAGCCTTGGAATTTCTCTAGTGCTACACTTATATCTTTTTGAGCACGGTGTGCTTGGTTATCTTTGAAGAAATTCTCTCATGCTTCACTTAGATTAATTTGAGAGAAGAAATTTTTTATGCTCATGTTCTTCACTTATATTTGTTTGAGCTTATTAAAAAGGCAACATATGAAACTAGTCCCAAAGTGATAGATATCCAAGGATGATATAATAAAAACTTTCATGAAGATCATTGGACAAAATAAACTTGAATCTTTGTAATAATTTTGAGATATGATGATAGTGATATGTGAGTCATGTTGATGAATAATTATGCTTTAGTAAGAATATTGGTGTTAAGGTTTGTGATTCCCTATGCAAGCACGAAAGTCAATAGTTATGCAATGAAATTACATCCTACTTGTGGTCCATTATTCGGTGTTAGTTATGCTTAACGGTCGCTTATGAGATTTTTTGTTTCTTGGTTGGATGATTCTCAATCTTTTGCTAGCCTTCATTTGCACTAAGTATGACCACTACTTGTGCATCCAAAATCGTTTAAACCAGTTTTTGCCACATGAGTCGACTATACCTACCTATATGTTGTATTTCTGTGCCGTTCTAAGCAAATTTGTATGTGCCATCTCTAATTTTCAAAATAAATTTCTATTTTGTGTGCTTGTACCGTTCGTGAAATGGTAGGGGGTGGATAATATATTTCCATGCTAGATGTGTTATTCTCAAGATGGGTGTTTATTCACTTGTCATTGCACGAGAGTACGACAAAGGTATTAGGGATGCCAGTCCCAAAATGAAAAATGAATTTACTTTATGTTGTCAAATAAAAAATTCCTTGGAAAGTGTTGGTATGGAAGGCACCCGTGGATATGGTTAGCCATGCAAAGTGAAAGTATGGTGGAAAAAAGAATAAACTTTATTTTATGTTTGGGAACCGCCTATGATATATCTAGCATGGAAAGTATTCGGAACTACTCGATCGTTTTCGTCGACAGGAAAGGCATGCCACCCAAAATGTTTGCATCTCTATCTTTCTCGCTTTGAGATCTGGCACCTATACAAATCGCTACTTCCCTCCGCGAAGGTCCTTTCTTTTACTTTATGCAATTTTTATTTTTACTTGAGTCTCCATCTTCTCTTATAAGAACCAACTAAGGGGAACTATGATTGTACTTGAGCATTGGGTATAGCTAATATGTGAGTTTGTTTCATGAGTGGATCAATGATTGAGCATAATGGGCTAGGGATAACTTGCTTTAGTGTTGATATTTTTAAAGACATGGTTGCTTGTTGATATGCTTGAGTATTTAAATCTTCATGTCAAAACTAGACTATTGCTTTGAACCATATAAAAGTCCAAATGTCCATGATACAAAGAAAATAATATGTGATGAACATGTTAGGCAGCATTAAACATCAAAAATTCTGTTTTTATCATTTACCTACTCGAGGACGAGAAGGAATTAAGCTTGGGGATGTTGATACATCTTCAATGTATCTATAATTTTTGATTGTTCCATGCTGTTACATTATCATTCTCGGTTGTTTTACAATCATTTTATACCAATTTTTTATCATTTTTTAGGACTAACCTATTGACATAGTGCCCAGTGTCAGTTGGTGTTTTTTGCTTGTTTTTTACTTCTTAGGAAATCAATACCAAACGGAGTCGAGGCGCATCAAAACTTTTTGGTGATATTTTCTGGACCAGAAGACACCTGTTGGGCCAAAGCACTACCAGAGGGGGGCTCCGAGCAGAGCATAACCCACCAAGGCGCGCCTGGGGGCCCAGGTGCGCCCTGGTGGGTTGTGCCCACCTCGGCCACCTCCCGCACCGCCTCTTTGCTCTATAAATACTCCAATATTCCAGAAACCCTAGGGGAGTCGATGAAAATCAATTCTAGCCGTCGCAAGTTCCAGAAACCATAGATCCAATCGAGACACCATCATGGAGGGGTTCATCATCCTCATTGGTGCCTCTTCAATGATGCGTGAGTAGTTCATTGTAGACCTACGGGTCCATAATTAGTAGCTAGATGGCTTCCTCTCTCTCTTTTGATTCTCAATACAATGGTATCTTGGAGATCTATTTGATGTAACTCTTATTGCGATGTCTTTGTTGGGACCCGATGAACTTTGAGTTTATGATCAGATCAATGTTTTTATCCATGAAAGTTATTTGAGTCTATTGATCTATTGTATGCATGATTGCTTATAGCCTCGTATTTCTTCTTTGAATCTTTGGTTTAGTTAGGCCAACTAGATCGATTTTTCTTGCCATGGGAAGAGGTGCTTTGTGATGGGTTAGATCTTATGGTACTTGATCCCTGTGACAGAAGGGGAACCGACACGTATGTATTGTTGCCATTAAGGATAACAAGATTGGGGTATATTTCTATATAAATAGATCTTGTCTACATCATGTCATCGTTCTTATTGCATTACTCTGTTTCTCCATGAACTTAATACACTAGATGTATGTTGGATAGGGGTCGATGTGTGGAGTAATAGTAGTAGATGCAGGCAGGAGTCGGTCTACTAATCTTGGAGGTGATGCCTATATAATGATCATTGCCTGGATATCGTCCTGATTATTTGAATTTCTATCAATTGCCCAACAGTAATTTGTTTACCCACCGTATGCTATTTTTCCCGAGAGAAGCCACTAGTGAAATCTACAACCCCCGGGTCTCTTCTTTATTACATTTGCCATCGAGATCTATTTTCATTCGCTTTTATTTTCAGATCTATATTTCCAAAAACCCAGAATACCTTGCTGCAATTTTTATTTATTTATTTAATCTCGTGTTCCTGCGAGATATATTTATCCAATCTACTACAATGTTATCTACCTTTTTACCCGTGAGGGATTGACAACCCCTCTCTTAGGTCGGGTTGCAAGTATTTGTTCTTTGTGTGCCGGAGCTATTTACGTGGTGTTGCGTGGTTCTCCTACTGGTTCGATAACCTTGGTCTCATCACTGAGGGAAATACCTGTTGGGGAACGTTGCAGAAAACAAAAATTTTCCTACTCGTTTCACCAAGATCATCTAGGAGTTCATCTAGCAACGAGTGATTAGATGCATCTACATACCTTTGTAGATCGCGAGCGGAAGCGTTCAAAAGAACGGGGATGATGTAGTCGAACACGACGTGATTCGAATCACCGATGACCAGTGCCGAACGGACGGCACCTCCGCGTTCAACACACGTACGGAAACAGCCACGTCTCCTCCTTCTTGATCCAGCAAGGAAGGGAGGAGAGGTTGAGGGAGATGGCACCAGCAGCAGCACGACGGCGTGGTGTTGATGGAGCTGCAGTACTCCGGCAGAGCTTCGCTAAGCAATAAGGAGGTGGAGGAGGTGTTGGGGAGGGAGAAGGAGGCAACCAAAGGCCAAGGACTCAAGGTGTGAAGTCCCTCCTCTCCCCCACTATATATAGGGGTGCCAAGGGGGGGTGGCCGGCCCTAGGAGATCCAATCTCCTAGGGGGTGCGGCGGCCAAGGGGGGTTTCCCTCCCCCCCCAAGGCACCTAGGAGGTGCCATCCACTAGTAGGACTCCTCCCCCTTGGAAACCCTAGGCGCATGGGCCTAGTGGGGCTGGTGCCCTTGGCCCAAGCAGGCCAAGGCGCACCCCCTACAGCCCATGTGGCCCCCGGGGATGGGTGGCCCCACCCGGTGGGCCCCCGGGACCCCTCCGGTGGTCCCGGTACAATACCGATAACCCCGAAACTTGTCCCGATGCCCGAAACAGGACTTCCCATATATAAATCTTTACCTCCGGACCATTCCGGAACTCCTCGTGACGTCCGGGATCTCATCCGGGACTCCGAACAACATTCGGGTTACTGCATATACATATCCCTACAACCCTAGCGTAACCGAACCTTAAGTGTGTAGACCCTACGGGTTCGGGAGACAAGCAGACATGACCGAGACGACTCTCCGGTCAATAACCAATAGCGAGACGACCCATGTTGGCTCCCACATGCTCCATGATGATCTCATCGGATGAACCACGATGTCGAGGATTCAATCAACCCCGTACACTATTCCCTTTGTCCATCGATATGTTACTTGCCCGAGATTCGATCGTCGGTATCCCAATACCTCGTTCAATCTCGTTACCGGCAAGTCACTTTACTCGTACCGTAATGCATGATCCCGTGACCAGACACTTGGTCACTCTGAGCTCATTATGATGATGCATTACCGAGTGGGCCCAGTGATACCTCTCCGTCATACGGAGTGACAAATCCCAGTCTTGATCCATGTCACCCAACAAACACTTTCGGAGATACCCGTAGTCTACCTTTATAGTCACCCAGTTACGTTGTGACGTTTGGCATACCCAAAGCACTCCTACGGTATCCGGGAGTTACACGATCTCATGGTCTAAGGAAAAGATACTTTGACATTGGAAAACTCTAGCAAACGAACTATACGATCTTGTGCTATGTTTAGGATTGGGTCTTGTCCATCACATCATTCTCCCAATGATGTGATCTCGTTATCAATGACATCCAGTGTCCATAGTCAGGAAACCATGACTATCTGTTGATCAACGAGCTAGTTAACTAGAGGCTCACTAGGGACATGTTGGTGTCTGTTATTCACACATGTATTACGATTTCCGGATAACACAATTATAGCATGAATAAAGACAATTATCATGAACAAGGAAATATAATAATAATGCTTTTATTATTGCCTCTAGGGCATATTTCCAACAGTCTCCCACTTGCACTAGAGTCAATAATCTAGTTACATTGTGATGAATCGAACACCCATGGAATTCTGGTGTTGATCATGTTTTGCTCTAGGGAGAGGTTTAGTCAACGGATCTGCTACATTCAGGTCCGTATGTACTTTACAAATCTCTATGTCTCCATCTTGAACATTTTCACGAATGGAGTTGAAGCGACGCTTGATGTGCCTTGTCTTCTTGTGAAACCTGGGCTCCTTGGCAAGTGCAATAGCTCCAGTGTTGTCACAGAAGAGCTTGATCGGCCCCGACGCATTGGGTATGACTCCTAGGTCGGTGATGAACTCCTTCACCCATATTGCTTCATGTGCTGCCTCCGAGGCTGCCATGTACTCCGCTTTTTCACATGTAGATCCCGCCACGACGCTTTGCTTGCAACTGCACCAGCTCACTGCCCCACCATTCAAAATATACACGTATCCGATTTGTGACTTAGAGTCATCCAGATCTGTGTCGAAGCTAGCGTCGACGTAACCCTTTACGACGAGCTCTTCGTCACCTCCATAAACGAGAAACATTTCCTTAGTCCTTTTCAGGTACTTTAGGATATTCTTGACCGCTGTCCAGTGTTCCTTGCCGGGATTACTTTGGTACCTTCCTACCAAACTTACGGCAAGGTTTACATCAGGTCTGGTACACAGCATGGCATACATAATAGAACCTATGGCTGAGGCATAGGGGATGACGCTCATCTTTTCTATATCTTCTGCCGTGGTCGGACATTGAGCTGAGCTCAATTTCATACCTTGCAACACAGGCAAGAACCCCTTCTTGGATTGATCCATATTGAACTTCTTCAATATCTTATCAAGGTATGTGCTTTGTGAAAGACCTATGAGGCGTCTTGATCTATCTCTATAGATTTTGATGCCTAATATATAAGCAGCTTCTCCAAGGTCCTTCATTGAAAAACTTTTATTCAAGTAGGCCTTGATGCTGTCCAAGAGTTCTATATCATTTCCCATCAAAAGTATGTCATCTACATATAGTATGAGAAATGCTACAGAGCTCCCACTCACTTTCTTGTAAACGCAGGCTTCTCCATAAGTCTGTGTAAACCCAAATGCTTTGATCATCTCATCAAAGCGAATGTTCCAACTCCGAGATGCTTGCACCAGCCCATAAATCGAGCGTTGGAGCTTGCACACTTTGTCAGCATTCTTAGGATCGACAAAACCTTCCGGCTGCATCATATACAATTCTTCCTTAAGGAAACCATTAAGGAATGCCGTTTTGACGTCCATTTGCCAAATTTCATAATCATAAAATGCGGCAATTGCTAACATGATTCGGACGGACTTCAGCTTCGCTACCGGTGAGAAAGTCTCATCGTAGTCAACCCCTTGAACTTGTCGATAACCCTTAGCGACAAGCCGAGCTTTATAGATGGTCACATTACCATCCGCGTCTGTCTTCCTCTTAAAGATCCATTTATTTTCTATGGCTCGCCGCTCAACGGGCAAGTCAGTCAATGTCCATACTTTGTTTTCATACATGGATCCTATCTCGGATTTCATGGCTTCCAGCCATTTGTCGGAATCTGGTCCCGCCATCGCTTCCTCATAGTTCGAAGGTTCACCGTTGTCTAACAACATGATTTCCAAGACAGGGTTGCCGTACCAATCTGGTGCGGAACGTGTCCTTGTGGACCTTTGGATTTTAGTAGGGGCTTGATCAGAAGTATCTTGATCATTATCATTAACTCCCTCTCTAGTCGGTGCTGGCACCTCAGGAACATTTTCTTGAGTTGCGCCATTTTCCGGTTCAAGAGGTAATACTTCATCAAGCTCTACTTTCCTCCCACTTACTTCTTTCGAGAGAAACTCTTTCTCCAGAAAGGACCCATTCTTGGCAACAAAGATCTTGCCTTCGGATCTGAGGTAGAAGGTGTACCCAATAGTTTCTTTTGGGTACCCTATGAAGACGCATTTTTCCGATTTGGGTTCGAGCTTTTCAGGTTGAAGTTTCTTGACATAAGCATCGCATCCCCAAACTTTTAGAAACGACAGCTTAGGTTTCTTCCCAAACCATAATTCATACGGTGTCGTCTCAACGGATTTCGACGGAGCCCTATTTAAAGTGAATGCGGCAGTCTCTAAAGCATAGCCCCAAAAAGAAAGCGGTAAATCGGTAAGAGACATCATAGATCGCACCATATCTAACAGAGTGCGATTACGACGTTCGGACACACCATTACGCCGAGGTGTTCCAGGCGGCGTGAGTTGTGAAACTATTCCACATTTTCTTAAGTGTGCCCCAAACTCGTGACTCAAGTATTCTCCTCCACGATCTGATCGTAGAAACTTGATTTTCCTGTCACGTTGATTTTCAACCTCACTCTGAAATTCCTTGAACTTTTCAAAGGTTTCAGACTTGTGTTTCATTAAGTAGATATACCCATACCTACTTAAATCATCAGTGAGGGTGAGAACATAACGATAGCCACCGCGAGCCTCAATACTCATCGGACCGCACACATCAGTATGTATGATTTCCAATAAGTCGGTTGCTCGCTCCATTGTTCCTGAGAACGGAGTCTTGGTCATTTTACCCATAAGGCATGGTTCGCACGTGTCAAATGATTCATAATCAAGAGACTCTAAAAGTCCATCAGCATGGAGCTTCTTCATGCGTTTAACACCTATGTGACCAAGGCGGCAGTGCCACAAGTATGTGGGACTATCATTATCCACCTTACTTCTTTTGGTACTCACATTATGAATATGTGTAGCATCACGTTCGAGATTCATAAGGAATAAACCATTCACCATAGGAGCATGACCATAAAACATATATCTCATAAAAATGGAACAACCATTATTCTCAGATTTAAAAGAGTAGCCATCTCGAATTAAACGAGATCCCGATACAATGTTCATGCTCAAAGCTGGCACTAAATAACAATTATTAAGGTTTAAAACTAATCCCGAAGGGAGATGCAGAGGTAGCGTGCCGACGGCGATCACATTGACCTTGGAACCATTCCCGACGCGCATCGTCACCTCGTCCTTTGCCAGTTTCCGCTTATTCCGCAGCCCCTGCTTTGAGTTACAAATGTGAGCAACTGCACCGGTATCAAATACCCAGGAGCTACTACGGGCACTAGTAAGGTACACATCAATTACATGTATATCACATATACCTTTTGTTTTGTCGGCCTTCTTATCCGCTAAGTACTTAGGGCAGTTCCGCTTCCAGTGACCGCTTCCCTTGCAATAAAAGCACTCAGTCTCGGGCTTGGGTCCATTCTTTGGCTTCTTCCCAGCAGCTTGCTTGCCGGGCGCGGCAACCTCCTTGCCGTCCTTCTTGAAGTTCTTTTTACCCTTGCCTTTCTTGAACTTAGTGGTTTTATTGACCATCAACACTTGATGTTCCTTTCTGACTTCTACCTCTGCTGATTTCAGCATAGCAAATACTTTAGGAATGGTCTTTTCCATCCCCTGCATATTGAAGTTCATCACAAAGCTCTTGTAGCTTGGTGGAAGCGACTGGAGGATTCTGTCAATGACCGCATCATCCGGGAGATTAACTCCCAGCTGAGTCAAGCGGTTATGCAACCCAGACATAGTGAGTATGTGCTCACTGACAGAACTGTTTTCCTCCATCTTACAGCTAAAGAATTTGTCGGAGACTTCGTATCTCTCGACCCGGGCATGAGCTTGGAAAACCATTTTCAGCTCTTCAAACATCTCATATGCTCCATGTCTCTCAAAACGCTTTTGGAGCCCCGGCTCTAGGCTGTAAAGCATGCCGCACTGAACGAGGGAGTAGTCATCGAAACGTGCCTGCCAAGCGTTCATAACGTCTTGTTCTGCAGGGAGAACGGGTGCGTCACCAAGCGGTGCTTGTAGGACATAATCTTTCTTGGCAGCTATGAGGATGATCCTCAGGTTCCGGACCCAGTCCGTATAGTTGCTGCCATCGTCTTTCAGCTTGGTTTTCTCTAGGAACGCGTTGAAGTTGAGGACTACGTTGGCCATTTGATCTACAAGACATATTGTAAAATATTTAGACTAAGTTCATGATAATTAAGTTCAACTAATCAAATTATTAGTGAACTCCCACTTAGATTAGACATCCCTCTAGTCATCTAAGTATTACATGATCCGAGTTAAACTAGACCGTGTCCGATCATCACGTGAGACGGACTAGTCAACATCGGTGAACATCTTCATGTTGATCGTATCTTCTATACGACTCATGCTCGACCTTTCGGTCTTCCGTGTTCCGAGGCCATGTCTGTACATGCTAGGCTCGTCAAGTCAACCTAAGTGTTTGCATGTGTAAATCTGTCTTACACCCGTTGTATGTGAACGTCTGAATAAAACACCCGATCATCACGTGGTGTTTTGAAACAGCGAACTGTCGCAACGGTGCACAGTTAGGGGGAACACTTCTTGAAATTATTGTGAGGGATCATCTTATTTACTACCGCCGTTCTAAGTAAACAAGATGCAAAACATGATAAACATCACATGCAATCAAATAATAAACGTGACATGATATGGCCAATATCACATAGCTCCTTTGATCTCCATCTTGGGGCTCCATGATCATCTTGTCACCGGCTTGACACCATGATCTCCATCATCATGATCTCCATCATCGTGTCTCCATGAAGTTGCTCGCCAACTATTACTTCTACTACTATGGCTAACGCGTTTAGCAATAAAGTAAAGTAATTTACATGGCGTTTCTTGATGACACGCAGGTCATATAAAAGAATAAAGACAACTCCTATGGCTCCTGCCGGTTGTCATACTCATCGACATGCAAGTCGTGAATCCTATTACAATAGCATGAACATCTCATACATCACATATAGATCATTCATCATTCATCACAACTTTGGCCATATCATATCACAAACCACTTGCTGCAAAAACAAGTTAGACGTCCTCTAATTGTTGTTGCAAGTTTTACGTGGCTGAATTAGGGTTCTAGCAAGAACGTTTTCTTACCTACGTTAAAGCAACAACGTGATTTGTCAACTTCTATTTACCCTTCATAAGGACCCTGTTCATCGATTCCGCTCCAACTAAAGTAGGAGAGACAGACACCCGCCAGCCACCTTATGCAACTAGTGCATGTTAGTCGGTGGAACCGGTCTCACGTAAGCGTACGTGTAAGGTTGGTCCGGGCCGCTTCATCCCACAATACCGCTGAAGCAAGAAAGGACTAGTAACGGCAAGAAAGTTGACAAATCTACGCCCACAACAAATTGTGTTCTACTCGCGCAAGAAGAACTACGCATAGACCTAGCTCTGATACCACTGTTGGGGAACGTTGCAGAAAACAAAAATTTTCCTACTCGTTTCACCAAGATCATCTAGGAGTTCATCTAGCAACGAGTGATTAGATGCATCTACATACCTTTGTAGATCGCGAGCGGAAGCGTTCAAAAGAACGGGGATGATGTAGTCGAACACGACGTGATTCGAATCACCGATGACCAGTGCCGAACGGACGGCACCTCCGCGTTCAACACACGTACGGAAACAGCCACGTCTCCTCCTTCTTGATCCAGCAAGGAAGGGAGGAGAGGTTGAGGGAGATGGCACCAGCAGCAGCACGACGGCGTGGTGTTGATGGAGCTGCAGTACTCCGGCAGAGCTTCGCTAAGCAATAAGGAGGTGGAGGAGGTGTTGGGGAGGGAGAAGGAGGCAACCAAAGGCCAAGGACTCAAGGTGTGAAGTCCCTCCTCTCCCCCACTATATATAGGGGTGCCAAGGGGGGTGGCCGGCCCTAGGAGATCCAATCTCCTAGGGGGTGCGGCGGCCAAGGGGGGTTTCCCTCCCCCCCAAGGCACCTAGGAGGTGCCTTCCACTAGTAGGACTCCTCCCCCTTGGAAACCCTAGGCGCATGGGCCTAGTGGGGCTGGTGCCCTTGGCCCAAGAAGGCCAAGGCACACCCCCTACAGCCCATGTGGCCCCCGGGGATGGGTGGCCCCACCCGGTGGGCCCCCGGGACCCCTCCGGTGGTCCCGGTACAATACCGATAACCCCGAAACTTGTCTCGATGCCCGAAACAGGACTTCCCATATATAAATCTTTACCTCCGGACCATTCCGGAACTCCTCGTGATGTCCGGGATCTCATCCGGGACTCCGAACAACATTCGGGTTACTGCATATACATATCCCTACAACCCTAGCGTAACCGAACCTTAAGTGTGTAGACCCTACGGGTTCGGGAGACAAGCAGACATGACCGAGACGACTCTCCGGTCAATAACCAACAGCGGGATCTGGATACCCATGTTGGCTCCCACATGCTCCACGATGATCTCATCGGATGAACCATGATGTCGAGGATTCAATCAACCCCGTACACTATTCCCTTTGTCCATCGATATGTTACTTGCCCGAGATTCGATCGTCGGTATCCCAATACCTCGTTCAATCTCGTTACCGGCAAGTCACTTTACTCGTACCGTAATGCATGATCCCGTGACCAGACACTTGGTCACTCTGAGCTCATTATGATGATGCATTACCGAGTGGGCCCAGTGATACCTCTCCGTCATACGGAGTGACAAATCCCAGTCTTGATCCATGTCACCCAACAGACACTTTCGGAGATACCCGTAGTCTACCTTTATAGTCACCCAGTTACGTTGTGACGTTTGGCATACCCAAAGCACTTCTACGGTATCCGGGAGTTACACGATCTCATGGTCTAAGGAAAAGATACTTTGACATTGCAAAACTCTAGCAAACGAACTATACGATCTTGTGCTATGTTTAGGATTGGGTCTCGTCCATCACATCATTCTCCCAATGATGTGATCTCGTTATCAATGACATCCAGTGTCCATAGTCAGGAAACCATGACTATCTATTGATCAACGAGCTAGTCAACTAGAGGCTCACTAGGGACATGTTGATGTCTGTTATTCACACATGTATTACGATTTCCAGATAACACAATTATAGCATGAATAAAGACAATTATCATGAACAAGGAAATATAATAATAATGCTTTTATTATTGCCTCTAGGGCATATTTCCAACAATACCTACCGTTGTTGTGCTGCATCATCCCTTCCTCTTTTGGGAAATACCAACGTAGTTCAAGCCGACATCAATTGTGTGCTTAATATGAAATGTCAATTAGATTAATAAATGGATTGTTAATAATAGGATAATTAGCCTGCTAATTGGGTTTTTCTATTGCAAACGGTTATTGAGAAAACACCGTGGGCAATGACCTCAGGCAACATGCATAATTTCTAGGAATAAACCGTGTTGGATTAATGAACAATCACACACGACATCCACTTGAAATATGTTTGCGTTAGGCCACATGGCGCAAGCGTTTACCACATAAAAAATGTGTGTGATGGATAGCCTTTCCAACACAGTTTCTTCTATGCACCGTGTGTGATGCATTCACTAACGAACGATAAAATTGTTAATATCGTGTGCAATGGAAACGCTATCACAAACGATTTAACGGGGAAAATTGTGTGTGATGTACCTGCAAATAGAAAGGTTTTCCTTGGAGCGACTGTGTGGGATGTATATATGAACGGAAACATTTAGCGGAGACTGACTGTGTGGGATGAACTAATGATCAGAAACGATTTCGCCTGTATAATTGAATTTTTAGCACTACTATACGTATAACCGTATTTGATCGCTCGCCGATCGCACACGACATCATTTTGCCGAGCGTGTATGCTAGGAGGGCATATCCCCGATGGTTTCTGGGTCATGTGGGAAGGACCCTGTCACAGCCCCAAAATTGTGTTATCAATTTTTGTGCTATTATTCCTTCCTGGCACTCATTTTTCAAAATCTTTCTCCCGAGTCTTGCTGATGAGTCTGAGAATTCTTGTCATTTCCAACCTTTAAAAACTTGTTCATGTCTTTTCAATGGGCAAGACCTCAATTGCATCATCTTAAACCCTCTCAAACCCTAATTCCAAATTTTTGGAATTTGAATGTGGCCTTTGTGATTACAAAGGAGCCATCATTTTCCTTGATCTGTTGATCATCCCATCTGTTCCTAGAGACCTTTCTATCCTTCTAAACCTTGGATATGCAAAAATATTGCCAAGTCCCATGCAATATTTTTGAATTATGATTTATTCCTTTTCTTGCCTTTCTGAGGAATAAAATCCAAAGGCATAGCTAGACCTCTCCTAAATTCATGTGAATTGGTGGAGTTGATAATTATGCCTAATCCAATCTCTGGAAATTATATTGGCCATAATTAAATAAGGAAAATTGCCTTTTACTATTTAATACCAATATTGCATTTCTTCCATTTTCTAAAGGAACTACTATTTTTATAGCTGGGAAAATTCTCACATAAATTGTGGATCTTGCCCTTGCTATATAATCACTAGTTCCATTAGTATCTCATGTTCATCAGTTCAAAAATTGGGCACATGATCCAATGCAAGTTTCTGCCTTCTCTGAAATTTTGCAAAGGAAGTGCCTTATTCCTAATTCCATTTGAGCTGGAAATTGGTAGGGTGTTCACTATTGATAAATAACCCCTGTATACCAAAGATGAGCTCAATCCAATCATCCTAGCTCCCTGTGCAATTTTTCAAAGTTTCTGACCAGATTGTCACTTTGTGAAGGAAGTACCTTCATAGAGTTTCCAAATGAGACGAAACTTTTCCATCCTCTCAAGTATCCCAAATCATTAGACTTAACCCAAATTAAGCTCATTTCATTGAGCTATGTGAGCACAGGAGCAATTCTTGTTCTCTATCCAAATTTTGAGTTTGTGAAGCAAGTATATTTTATCTTGCTCCATTATGGATGAAAATAATTCCAAGCCTTCTCCTATCTATATAACCCGCCTACCCAAGAGGTTTGCTAATTTCCTTTAGCGAATATTTTCCTAGGATTTTCTCAAGTTTCTGGTCCAAAGTGATGCTTGTGAAGAAAGTACCAATTTGGTAATTCCATTTGGTTTGATCTTTTTACAACATCTACCTATGACCTAATCATGAGGATTTGCCAAGTTCGCTCAATCCATCACTCCTAGTAAGTGCTTCATCATGATTCAGCTTCTGGGTCAGATTTGGTGGTTGTACAACAACTATGGTAAATAGTTGTCCTAATGACCTCAAAACTACCAGCATCGTAGTCCTTGCTTACCTAAGCCCCCTAGACATCTGTTCTACCATTTACCCTCGCTGGTTTTACCTCTAGGGCTTTGACAAGTTTACTGCAGTAAACTTGTGGAGCTTGATTTACTTAGCTCACTTTGTCTCTGCCGAAGTGTTTACCATAGTAACTATCCACTCTGGAAGGACTACACGGTAGACATGGTTTAACCTCAGTAAAAACCCCAGAGTGCGCTATGCCAGTGGTGACCGAGGGAGTCCTAGATTGGGGGGTATCTGGACAGCCGAACTATATACATTGCCCGGACTATCGAAGCGTCAAGATACAAGACTCAAGACTTCAGCCCATGTCCGGATGGGACTCTCCTTTGCGTGGAAGACAAGCTTGGCGATCCGGATATTAGATTTCCTTCCTTGTAACCGAATCCATGTAAACCCTAGCCCTCTCCGGTGTCTATATAAACCGGAGAGGATGGTCCTTAGAAGGCTGATCACAATTACAGTCATACCATCATAGGCTAGCTCTTAGGGTTTAGCCTCTACGATCTCGTGGTAGATCTACTCTTGTACTATTCATATCTTCAATATTAATCAAGCAGGAAGTAGGGTTTTACCTCCATCAAGAGGGCCTGAACCTAGGTAAACATTGTGTCCCTTGCTTCCTGTTACCATCAGCCTAAGACGCACAGATCGGGACCCCCCACCCGAGATCCGCCGGTTTTGACACCGACATTGGTGCTTTCATTGAGAGTTCCTCTGTGACGTCGCTTTGAGGCTTGAGTGCGTCTTCAATCGTCAACAACACGGTCCAGGGTGAGACTTTTCTCCCCGGACAGATCTTTGTGTTTGGCGGCTTCATGCTGCGGGCCAATTCGCTTGGCCATCTGGAGCAGATCGATAGCTACGCCCCTGACCACCAGATCAGGTTCGGAAACTTGAACTACACAGCTGATATTCGCGGAGACTTGATCTTCGACGGCTTTGGCCCTGCGCCGGGAGCGCCGGACAGCCACAATGGACACGGCCTAGACCTGCTGTCGAACAATGCTTGGAATGTCATCCCTGCAATAGCCCCGGATCTAAATACGGAACGGTATGCGTTGCCCAAGGACGGAGGGATAGACCCCGCCCCGCAGGCCGCATACTCATCGGTGTTGGAGCCAAACACAGGTCTCACCTGTGTGGAGGCCTGTAACCCCGGACCCCCGAACTCGTATCTGGTCGTTGGTTCCGGTCCGCACACCCTCGAGCCAGCCGAGCCAGGTTGGGCCCTGGTGATGGAGTTTACCGTTGCAGACATCTTTCAACACTCGCCCTTTCGCGACATGTTGAACTCATTAAAGTCTCTCTCTTTGTCAGGAGACTCTGGGACGAACTATGTCCGGCTTGAGTGGGAAGCAGGCGACGAAGGAATTCACTGCCCACCCACCGCCCATTTGATTGCCACGATCGATGATTCAACCGACGCGCTTAACTTCGACTACGAAGACATCGACGGTATGGACGACGATGCAGAACACTTACAGGAGCCACCGCCCATAGGACGGTAGACATCCACCTCTTTATACAATATATATATGGTGAATTCTTCGAAGGAAACCAATGGCGATGAGGCAACAGAGGACAACCCCTCAGAGGGAAAATCAAAGTATGGGTGTCTTCGGCGCCACTCCAAGCCCCGCCACATCAATGTTGGCCCCGGATTGAAAACAATCCGGATGGTGCCGAAGAGGAATACAGCCTCGATCAGCCTACCGTTAAGCAGGCCGGATAGGCCACAGTGGGATACTTGGAGACCGACAACTATACACCCTCCCCCGAAGACGAGGTAAGCCTCGGCAATGACGAATTCAATGACGGATCCAGTAGAACAAATTCGCTTCAGGCGACGACTCATGGCCACGGCAAGGAGCCTGCAAAGGAAGCAAGAGCAGCTTAAAATTAACCAGGATTTGCTAATGGATAGGTGGACCAAGATCCTGGCCACCGAAGAGTACGGACTCGACCGCCCTAACAAGGAGTACACACGGCACAACAGGCTACCTCAACCTAAGCAAGTAATCCAAAGGCACTCAACCCAACGTCCGCACACCACCACAGTCCAAGACAACAATAAGGATACACAAAGAGGCATCCTTAAGCCTCAGCGCAACGGCCACAAACGTCAAGTCAGGAAAGCTGGTGCCAAGTTTAGCAATTCCCAGTCCGATCAACGGACAAAGAACAGCTGAAGCCTATTCGGCTCGAGCCACAGACTCGATCAACCGTGTGAAATTCACGGTACTCCAAAAAGGACGGCAAAACATACCAATAGAGAATGCCGGATCTCCAAAACAAAGCGACTGGCCACGTGCCAGAAACAATGAAGGGCGGCGTCTAGTCAAGAGACGCCCCAGGGCACAACAGTATGGCCGATCGTCCCCTATCATACAAAGCACGGCAACCTAATTGCCGTACCCCTAGACCTAGTAGTCCATGGGTCCATAACACATAAAGCCCTCGTAGGTATACACCTGCAAACAAACACCTTCTATAAGGTGTCCGGTGCAAAGGCCAAGTTCATTGTCCCACCTTCTATAAGGGATGAACTACGTTGACTAGATTCCACGTGGTAAACCACTAGACCAATGCCAGTGATATACTCACGCCTACATACAAGGCCGAAACCCTGCCCTTCGAGTGGAAATCATACAGCCGCTGGAGTAGCAAGTCGTGCATGCCTATCAATATTTTGATAGGACAACCATATATCCAGACACCCACAGAGGAGTCCGGGATACTTTCCGGTATAATGGCTAGGGTCACCAGGGTCCGATTAGGAACCTTTAGACCAACCACGGGAGGACGCCCGGCTGCCTCCGAACATTTACCTTCACAAACTAACTTTTGTGCAGAACAGGATTGGTGGCGTGGAATCGGCCCGGACACATAAGGAAAGGACCATACAGGCAGAAGGCAGTTCGGATTCACTTTCGATCCATTCACAGCCCATTCCGGTCCAGCCATCACAGGTTCCGCCAAAAACAATTCCCTTTTTATCATCATAAATCACACTCACATGCATACACATATCATCGTACTGCAGTGCGTCGACTTAAATAACACTTACCAGCCGTCATCTATCATCGACGCCTCCTCGCCGCAAACCGGCAGCCACGCTTCGTGTTGCGCCCAGCTATGCTAGGGGCTTCACAGTACGGCACTAAAGTCCGACCACCTTTTCGGTCGCTCGGCACCCTGAACTTATAGCACTATATGCATCAGCTCCGAATCATGTCTTGGGTCATTGGTTGGGTTTGCCCGGCTCCCATGTTTTGGTACCTTACGTTCCGTTCCGTCGGCTAAGGTAGTGCTAGGATAACTACTGCGATTGTGTCCCGGTTTTGTCGGACGAGCACCTCAGTAGAGAAAGCCGAAAACCGACTGTCATGATACAGCGAGAGCTGGTAAGCTGTTCGAGAGGTTGTAAAATCCTTAAAGATTTATTCCGCATAACGCCACTATAAAATGCAGACTGCGACGGATCGGTCTTCCGATCAGGCACCAATAGAGCCCCTAGTTCGGCCCTCCGAACACTAGGGGCTGCGCCGACCATACTCGAATTCCTATGGCTAAGTGAGGGTAGTAAAGCCATATATAGTCCGATTGCCTAGTTCGTGGTGAGAAACACCTCCTTAAAAGGACCCAGCCATGGGATAAAGAGTGTTCAGAAATACCCCGAACACCCCCGTACTTCTCACGTGGGGGCTGAAGCCGACGACTAGCCAACTCTCAGAATTTACATACAATAAACAGCCGCACGGGAAGAACATATCTTCACACAAAATAGGCAATACATAATAAGCATGCCATTATCCCATATTACAAATATTGGCAAGAATGCCCTCAGGGGAATATAATGTCTTTGGAGCACTTATCCGTCACCAGGCGAGCCCCCTTCAGTACACCTTCATAGTACAATTCGGGCTTGCGATGCTCCTTACCCTCCGATGGCCCCTCAGTTATCAGCTTCTCCGCATCAAGCTTCCCCCAATGCACTTTTGCATGGGCAAGTGCCATGCGTGCACCTTCTATACAGACTGATCGCTTGATTGAATCAAGCCGAGGACAGGCGCCCACAATCCGCTTTACGAGTCCAAAGTAACTGCTTGGAATTGGCTCTCCAGGCCACAGCCGGATAATCAAGTCCTTTGTGGCTAGTTCGCCCGCCTAGTGCAGTTCGACCAGCTGCTTCAGTTGATCGATAAAAGGCACCGGATAGTTCAGCGCCAAATATTGCGACCAGAAGTTCCTCCCCGCAGACTCCCTTTCCTCGGTCCGGTAAAATTGGGCAGCATCTGATATGCTGCGAGGTAGATCCGCAAATGCCCCTGTAAAATCAAGAATTCAGCTTGCCGCTTAGAGTTCTCCCCATTATCACGTAATAATGGCCATAGATACAAATGGCCTTAGCAGCCGCAACCTTCTGGGCCTCCTGAATGTCCTGTACAGCACTTCGGGCTTCTTCCCGAGCATCCTCCGCGGCTTGGAGAGCTTGGGCGAGTTCGGATTCTTTCCCTACTAGACTCTGCTCCAAGCTCTCGCTTTTCGTCACAGCTTCCTGGAGCTTTCGCTTAGCTGCGATGACCCTGGCCTCGTGTTCCTCACGAAGCGCCTGTTCGGCAGTAGCCTTCTCATGGGCATCAGCCGGCGCCTTCTTCAGTGCCTCATATTCAGCACTCGCTCCTAGGGCGTATAACATAAATTACTTTTCAATAGGCACACTTATTCATTTGTGCCCAATGCAAGACAATGTTTAAACATACCTTGCTTCTCCTCTAATTGCTTCTTCACACGGCCGAGTTCTTCTTCGGCCCATTCCAGGCTCTACTTCAGTTCGGACACTTCCACATCATGAGCGGCCGTCCTCTTCGCAGACGCCTGTTTTCAAACAAATGGTATACATTATTAACCAAAGGCTCCCATTACAACAGAGAGTTTGATCCCCTGCCCGGCTCTCTTTCACCGGACAGTGTATCAGGGGCTACTACTCATATTATGATGATTCCTCAAAGTTTCCTTGGAAACCATACCTCAAAAGCCTTTATAAGGCCAAGGCAGGACTCATTCAACCCACTTTCGGCAGACTGGATCTTTCCAACCATCGCACCCATGAGGGTCCGATGTTGATCGACGATAGACGCATTCTTCTACGCTGTCAATAGACCGCCTGATAGCCTTGTGTAGACAGAGGTTGTCGGCGAAGTAGGCAAACATCCCTCCTTGAAGGGTGGCCGCTCGCCCGATCCTGGAGCCATACAAGTCTCCAAAACCTTATCCAGCTTGGGGTATCCTCGAGACGACACCTCGGTGTCACGCCTGGACTCCGGAAAAAGAGCCTCCGGAGGCGTCTCGCTTGCCACAGCATCCGAACTCAACAAATCCTCCGATGATGACTGTCCGGCAGGAGGTCTCGCCGGGCTGTACGCGATATGACGACAGTCAAAACTACTATACCTAGACGACCTTGAATGCATAGATGCATTAGGATTTGGTCACTTACGATTTTTCCAGGGGCGGGGCTCTGGCATCCCACCTCGTGCCGTTGTCGGCAGCCGGGAGGGATGCTTCTGGACGGGAACCTCTCCCCCTCTTGGGTGATTCGGCCTCCAAGGACGGGGAAGTTGTGCGCTTCTTCCCACCTACAGAGTGAGGCTCGTCCTCCTCTGCCTCCTCCTCTTCGTCTTCGAAAGAAGGAGCGTCGCTGGAGTCTTTGGATTTGGCGTCCGAAGTCTGGCAGCGACGGAGGCCACTCCGGGCTTTCTTGACCTTCTTGGAGTCCTCCTTCTTTGGCGCCTCATAAGGCGTGGGGACTAGCATCTTCGTTAGAAGAGATCCAGCTGGTTCTTCCGGCAGTGGGGCCGGACAATGCATCCGCTCCACCTTCTTAATCCATCCCTGAGGTCACGATGAAATGCGATTAGAATGTCTCTGTCATAACTTACCAACTGAAGCATGGACGGGCGGGACGTGATTGTAACTTACTGAGCTTGGAGAATAGGATAATTGATACCCCCGATCTTCGGCGGAGTCCGATCATGATTTGCCGAACTTGAAGAGCACCTTCCAGATATCCTTGTGGGAGGAGTCATAGAGCTCCTGAAGGGTTTGGTGCTCGGTCGGTTCGAACTCCCACAAAGTGCAGGCTCGACGCTGACAAGGTAGAACCAGGCGAACTAGCATCACCTGGACTACGTCAACGAGTTTGACATCCTTGTCGACCGCGCCCTCAACGCGCGTCTGGAGCAGTGATAGCTCATCAGACGAAGACCAGTTCGGGCCCTTCTTGGGCCAGGACGTGAGCCGCAGTGGAGCTCCGGATCTGAACTCAAGAGCTGCAGCCCACTTTTTGCCGTGTGGTTCGGTGATATAAAACCACTGCTGTTGCCACTCCTTGACAGAGTCGTTGAAAGTTCCCTTCGGCCAAATGACCTTGGGCATCTTTCTCACCATGGCACTGCCACACTCGGCGTGCTCGCCGCTTACCACCTTGGGCTTCACATTGAAAATCTTCATCCATAGGACGAAGTGAGGCGGAATTCGGAGAAAGGCCTCGCACACGATGCTGAACGTCGAGATGTTGAGGAAGGAGTTGGGGGAAACATCATTGTCGGTTTCAAAACCGGCGGATCTCGAGTAGGGGGTCCCGAACTGTGCGTCTAGGCGGATGGTAACAGGAGACAAGGGACACGATGTTTTTACCCAGGTTCGGGCCCTCTCGATGGAGGTAAAACCCTACTCCTACTTGATTAATATTGATGATATGGGTAGTACAAGAGTAGATCTACCACGAGATCAGAGAGGCTAAACCCTAGAAGCTAGCCTATGGTATGATTGTTGTTCGTCCTACGGACTAAAACCCTCCAGTTTAAATAGACACCGGAGAGGGTTAGGGTTACAAAGAGTCGGTTACAATGGTAGGAGATCTACATATACGTATCGCCAAGCTTGTCTTCCACGCCAAGGAAAGTCCCATCCGGACACGGGACGAAGTCTTCAATCTTGTATCTTCATAGTCTAGGAGTCCGGCCAATGGTGATAGTTTGGCTATCCGAACACCCCCTAATCCAGGACTCCCTCAATAGCCCCTGAACCAGGCTTCAATGACGACGAGTCCGGCGCGCATATTGTCTTCGGCATTGCAAGGCGGGTTCCTCCTCCGAATACTTCATAGAAAATTTTGAACACAAGGATAGTGTCCGGCTCTGCGAAATAAATTCCACATACCACCATAGAGAGAATAATCTTTTACACAAATTCAATCCGCTGACGTATTCTGTGGCGTGACGTCACACCATGGCCAAGCTTTTATTAGAATTGCTTTTACTGTCCCACCTCAGCGTGTTCAGCGAGGCGGTTTCTTTGGCACGTCTTGTCAAAGCAGAGATCGTGTCCCCTTATTCCGGGATTCTCATTAATATGGGCATGGGTAACCCAGTCGTGCCTGTTGGCGCGCCTCATCTATTGAAGGAGAGTCCCGAACGGTCACGGGGAGGGCTCTTGGTATTCAACCTCTTTATAACGAGACCAAGGCCCGCTCCTTTCTTTCAATCTCAATCGAATCCGCCCCTCGCGTCGAGTTCCAACACCCAAATCTCTAGATTCATGCGCTTCGGACCTCCGAGGATGTCCAGCTTCGACCTGCAAGGCCGGTGGATGCCTTCCTCCGTCACGGAGGAGGACGTGCTAAAGCTAAGAGACGCTCGGTATCTGACCGGCGAAATTTCGCACAGGCTGCCTGCCCAAGGGCATGTTATTCCCACTCCTAAGCCTGGCGAGAGCGTGGTGCTCATGTCTCACTTCCTTCGGGGGTTAGGCTTCCCGGTGGACCCCTTCGTGAGGGGGCTCATGTTTTATTATGGGCTGGAAATTCATGACTTGGATCCGGAGTCCATCCACCACATCTCATCGTTTATTGTCGTATGTGAAGCCTTCCTCCGCATTACCCCTCACTTCGGGTTGTGGCTCGAAACCTTCAAAGTGGAACCGAAGATGATCAGGGGGCAGTTGACAGAGTGCGGAGGGGCTGTTATAAGCAAGAATGTTGACGCTCCATGGCCCGAGGGCTCTTTTCAAGAGGAGCTCAGACAATGGCAACAAGAGTGGTTTTATATCACCGCTCCCAGGGGCACCAGATGGGTGGCGCCACCTGCCTTTCTCTCGGGTCCTCCACCGCGGCTGGCGCCATGGGTCAACAAAGGGCTCGACTGGGGGCCGTCCAAGGATGTGCCCTTGTTGCAGGGTCGTATTCGAGACCTCCTAGAGAGGGAGATCAATCTAGCCGTAGTAGCGCAGGTCATGTTGATTTGTCGCACCCTGCCCTGCAAACGTCGCCCCCTTCGCCTGTGGGAGTTCAATCCGGAGGGACCACGAGCTCTCCAACATTTTATGGGCATCAAGCCTGTGGAGATGTACCAAATGTTCTTTGGATCACGAGGAATGTGTCCGGAATTGACCGAGGACACAGGTCTAAGCTGCAATCGCCCGGATACTCAAGTAAGTAGTCATGTACCCGACATGCTTGTGACACTCCAAAATTTTTGATTTTTCTTTTATCCAAATCCTTGTTTGATTTGGAGGAGAGTGTCCCAAAACTTTTCTTAAAACCTCTTCTTTTCAAAACCTTTATGTCAAACAATTTTTGGTGCTCCTCTCAACTTGATTTTTGGCCTTGAGAGCTCTTCACTTTATCGGGACTCTACACAAATTTTATTTTTAAATCTTTTATACTAAAAAGAAACCCTAAAGATTTTGGGTTTATCCTCCTCTCATTCAAATATTTGCCCTCTCTTGCCATGTCTCATGTTGACATTTGCCCTTCATAACCTCTCCCTCCACTTTGGGTCAAGTCTAGTATTCATCCCAACAAGTCCAACCCATTTTTAATTTTTATTCCATTTATTTTTGCCCCAAGACCAATTCTGCCTTTTATTTTGGACCTAGGTGATTTACAAAGGGAGTACCAATTTCATTTTGAGTTTTGATCTCAAACCAACTCCCCTGGCTAGTCCTTAGCACCCCCAACCTAGATCCATCAAGATCCACTCTTCCACAGTTCAAATGTTTCAAAATGTGCCCACTGCAACTTTGCACCAGATTCATCATTTTTGGTGAAATTCATATTTTCTCTTCTCCAAAAATTTTGAGAAAATTTAGGCAGCCCCCAGATGCATTGATAGGCCACCCCACCAAAGGTCAGCTCAAGGAAAATTCCCCACATGCCAAAATCATTTCATCGAACACGTGGCAGGCACTGTTGCTGTGCAAATTCAGAAAAAAAATCAGAGTCAGTGTCCAGTTTCAGAGCATCGGCGTCGTTTTCTTCAGAGATCATCGTCAATCTCACCAGTGCACGTGCTTGGCACCTTGTACACTGCACCCCTTCCTTATCCATGCGCCGCACACTCGCTTGGCCGGGCGTGGGCATCGGTGGCGACATGTGTCGCCGATGCCGACAGCTTCTGCGGCGGCAGAGCCACCCGTGGCGGCCAGCAGGGGTCAGCGCCAACTTTCGGCGCCGTCCAGCACCGCCCAAGCCACCCGAGGCCTCCGCATGGCCACCCCCTCCTCTGTGCACGCTGCGGCATCGTTGCCATGGCCTGGCGAGCACAGGGCGCGCTGCCTGCCGCCGACGAGTCCCGTGGGCCGTTCCGTCGAAGGATTGGAGTAACGCCCAAGTTTTGCCAAGTTCAGCTCCTGGATGGCACCAGTAGACCTGCACGTTGATGCCCGACCACCTGACAACCCCGTTCGGCCATCGCCCCGCTGTACCCACCATTGGAGTTATCCCGTTCACGGCCACCGTATCGGATCAGCTATAAAAGGAGCCCCCAAGCTCTCCCTCGACCCAGTGCCACACCTCCACACCACCAGAGCCCTGCCTAGCCACTAGGAGGACCTCGAGGAGGTCTCCTTCCTCGACTCCGGCTGCCCCGATCCTCCTCGGGCTCCGGCTCGATTCGCTCAGGTGAGGCCATCCCCACCTCCCATACCTGGTCAGCAACCTCCTAGTGCACCCACACTCCTAACCCACGCCCCAATTTGAAGCTTGCAGCTCCGTTGGAAGAGAATCAACCTCGCCCGAACCACCGTCCGCCGGAGTTGGGGCCGGCGTCGACGTGGTGCTCGCCAACGCTCAACTCCACCACCCACAGGTGCGGAAGAACACCTTGAACCCGTAGGTACCTCCCGATCCCCCTGCCTCGCCGTGGATCGCCGCCGGCGACCACCGCAGCCCTCGGGCGTCGGCGCGCCCTGTCTTTTCTCTTTCAAACATTCAAACCTGATGGGTGGGACCCCC